>NC_083408.1:101901535-102248202 GCF_020745735.1 Hemiscyllium ocellatum | reverse complement strand
GTCTATAGGACTCTAATCCAGTGACCCTTCTTCAGAATACTGGATTCAAAACTCTTTGCAGCAGAGTGTGGCGGGAGCTGGGCGGAAGTGAAGACGGAGCACAAAGCTGGTTAGGAAGGTAAGTGATTGTTATTTGAGTGGAGAAGGAACCCGAGACACTACACGTGTAGTGTCTCCCACCCTCCCTCCTCCTCTAACCTAAAAAATAAGGACTCAGTCGGCTGAACAGGTAAGCTACTTAGTGTTCTTGTTTTGGAGACTAAGTAAAAAATGAGGTCTGCAGATGCTGGAGATCACAGCTGCAAATGTGTTGCTGGTCAAAGCACAGCAGGTTAGGCAGCATCTCAGGAATAGAGACTAAGTGTAGAGTTATGGCAGCGCAGGCAGTGGAATGTTCCTCCTGCAGGATGTTTGAGGTAGGGGTGACCACCGATACTCCTGCCAACTTCACCTGCAGGAAGTGCAGCCAGCTCCAGCTCCTCACAGACCGGGTTAGGGAACTGGAGCAGGAGTTGGATGAACTGAGAATTATTCAAGAGGCTGAGAGGGTGATACATAGAAGCTACAGGGACATAGTTACACCAGAGAACAGAGGTAGCTGGGTAACAGTTAGAGGTGGGAAGGGGAGGAAGCAGGCAGTGCAGGGATCCCCTGTGGTCGTTCCCCTCAACAATAAGTATACCGCTTTGGATACTGTTGGGGGGGACGGCCTAGCAGGGGTAAGCTGCAGTGACCAGGTCTCTGAGGCTCAGAGGGAAAGGGGAAGAGGAGGAGAGCGCTAGTTATAGGAGACTCTATAGTTAGAGGGACAGACAGGCCGTTCTGTGGACATGGGCGAGACTCTCGGATGGTTTGTTGCCTCCCGGGTGCCAGGGTCCGAGACGTCTCGGACCGTGTCTTCAGAATCCTTAAGGGGGAGAGTGTGCAGCCAGAAGTCGTGGTGCACATTGGCACCAACGACATAGGTAGGAAGAGGAGTGGGGAGGTCATTCAGGAGCTCAGGGAGTTAGGCTGGAAGCTAAAAGCTAGGACGGACAGAGTCATCATCTCTGGGTTGTTGCCGGTGCCACATGACAGTGAGGCAAGGAATAGGGAGAGAGTGCAGTTGAACACGTGGCTGCAAGGATGGTGTAGGAGAGAGGGCTTCAGGTATTTGGACAATTGGACTGCATTCTGGGGAAGGTGGGACCTGTACAAGCAGGACGGGTTGCACCTGAACCAGAAGGGCACCAATATCCTGGGAGGTAGGTTTGCTAGCACTCTTCGGGGGGGTTTAAACTAATTTGGCAGGGGGATGGGATCCGGACTTGTAGTTACAGCCAGTAGGTTAGCTGTTTTACAGGATGTCCAAGAATGTAGGGAGGCAATGGAAAAGGTAGCACTGACAGGGAATACTTGCGGACACAGAGATGGGTTCAAGTGTGTACACTTCAACGCAAGGAGTATCAGAAGTAAGGTGGGTGAACTTAAGGTGTGGATCGGTACTTGGGACTACGATGTTGTGGCCATCACGGAAACGTGGATAGAAGAGGGACAGGAATGGTTGTTGGAGGTTCCTGGTTACAGATGTTTCAGTAAGATTAGGGAGGGTGGTGAAAAAGGAGGGGGTGTGGCGTTGCTAATTAGAAATGGTATAATGGCTGCAGAAAGGCAGTTCGAGGTGGATCTGCCTTTGGAGGTAGTATGGGCTGAAGTCAGAAATAGGAAAGGAGCAGTCACCTTGTTGGGTGTTTACTATAGGCCCCCCAATAGCAGCAGAGATGTGGAGAAACAGATTGGGAAACAGATTTTGGAAAGGTGCAGAAGCCACAGGGTAGTAGTCATGGGCGATTTCAACTTCCCAAATATTGATTGGAAGCTCTTTAGATCAAGTAGATTGGATTGGGCGGTGTTTGTGCAGTGTGTCCAGGAAGCTTTTCTAACTCAGTATGTAGATTGTCCGACCAGAGGGGAGGCCATATTGGAATTGGTACTTGGTAACGAACCGGGACAAGTGATGGGCTTGTTAGTGGATGAGTATTTTGGCAATGGTGACCACAATTCTGTGACTTTTACTTTGTTTATGGAGAGAGATAGGTGCATGCAACAGGGTAGGCTTTACAATTGGGGGCAAGGTAAATACGATGCTGCAAGACAGGATCTGAGGAGCATAAGTTGGGAGCATAGGCTGTCAGGGAAGAATGTCGTTGAAATGTGGAATGTTTTCAAGGAACAGGTATGACGTGCCCTTGATATGTATGTACCTGATAGGCAGGAAAGAGATGGTCATGTGAGGGAACCTTGGTTGACGAGGAAGGTTGAATGTCTAGTAAAGAGGAAGAAGGAGGGTTACATAACGTTGAGGAAACAAGGTTCAGACAGAGCATTGGAGGGATACAAGATAGCCAGGAGGGAACTGAAGAAAGGGGTTAGGAGAACTAAGACAGGGCATGAAAACTCTTTGGCGGGTAGGATCAAGGATAACCCCAAGCCTTTTATGTGTATGTGAGAAACAAGAGAATGACGAAAGCGAGGGTAGGTCCGATCAAGGACAGTAGTGGGAGACTGTATTGAGTTGGAAGAGATAGGAGAGGTCTTGAATGTGTACTTTTCTTCAGTATTTACAAATGAGAGGGACCGTATTGTTGAAGAGGACAGTATGAAATGGATTGGTAAGCTAGAGGAGATACTTGTTAGGAAGGAAGACGTGTTGGGTATTTTGAAAAACTTGAGGATAGACAAGTCCCCCGGGCCTGACGGGATATATCCTAGGATTATGTGGGAAGCAAGAGAAGAAATTGCAGAGCCGTTGGCAATGATCTTTTCGGCTTCACTGTCAACGGGGGTGGTACCAGGGGACTGGAGAATGGCGAATGTTGTGCCCCTGTTCAAAAAAGGGAACAGGGATAACCCCGGGAATTACAGGCCAGTTATTCTTACTTCAGTGGTGGGCAAAGTAATGGAAAGGGTACTGAGGGATAAGATTTAGGAATATCTGGAAAGACACTGCTTGATTAGGGACAGCCAGCACGGATTTGCGAGGGGTAGGTCTCGCCTTACAAGTCTTATTGAATTTTTTGAGGAGGTGACCAAGCATGTGGATGAGGGTAGAGCAGTGGATGTAGTGTACAAGGATTTTATTAAGGCATTTGATAAGGTTCCCCATGGTAGGCTTATGTGGAAAGTCAGGAGGCATGGGATAATGGGAAATTTGGCCAGTTGGATAGAGAACTGGCTAACCGGTCGAAATCAGAGAGTGGTGGCAGATGGTAAATATTCAGTCTGGAGCCCAGTTACAAGTGGAGTTCCACAGGGATCAGTTCTGGATCCTCTGCTGTTTGTAATTTTTATTAATGACTTGGAAGAGGGAGTGGAAGGGTGGGTCAGTAAATTTGCAGATGATACGAAGATTGGTGGAGTTGCGGATAGTGAGGAGGGCTGTTGTCGGCTGCAAAGGGACTTAGATATGATGCAGAGTTGGGCTGAGGAGTGGCAGATGAAGTTTAACTCTGTCAAGTGTGAGGTTGTCCATTTTGGAAGGACAAATAAGAATGCGGAATACAGGGTTAACGGTAGGGTTCTTAGTAAGGTAGAGGAGCAGAGGGATCTTGGGGCCTATGTTCATAGCTCTTTGAAAGTTGCCACTCAGGTGGATAGAGCTTGTAAGAAGGCTTATGGTGTATTAGCATTCATTAGCAGAGGGATTGAATTCAGGAGTCGTGAGGTGATGTTGAAGCTGTACAGGACCTTGGCAAGGCCACATTTGGAGTACTGTGTGCAGTTCTGGTCGCCTCACTTTAGGAAAGATGTGGAAGCTTTGGACAGGGTGCAGAGGAGATTTACCAGGATGTTGCCTGGAATGGAGAATAGGTCGTACGAGGATAGGTTGAGAGTGCTAGGCCTTTTCTCATTGGAACGGTGAAGGATGAGGGGTGACTTGATAGAGGTTTATAAGATGATCAGGGGAATAGATAGAGTAGACAATCAGAGACTTTTTCCCCGGGTACAACAGAGTGTTACAAGGGGTCATAAATTTAAGATGAAGGGTGGAAGGTATAGGGGGCATGTCAGGGGTAGGTTCTTTATCCAGAGAGTGGTGGGGGCATGGAATGCACTGCCTGTGGGATTGGCAGAGTCAGAATCATTGGTGACCTTTAAGCGGCAATTGGATAGGTATGTGAATAGGTGCTTAAGCTAGGACAAATGTTCGGCACAACATCAAGAGCCAAAGGGCCTGTTCTGTGCTGTTTTGTTCTATGTTCTAAAACATTAACTGTTCTTTTTCGCCACACGTGCTGTTAAGAGCTGTCAAATTTCTCCCGTAATTTCTGTTTTTGTTTGTATTAGATCTCTGGCATTCACGGTTCCTTCTTATACCTGCCACCCTTCATCTTAAATTTTCTCTCTGGGTGGGTCTCAGAGTCTGCCTGTGGTAGATACCAGGTATGTTGGTATCGTAGGTGTAAAGGAAAAGGATGGTGTGGTTTGGCTTGGGTAGTATGACAACCGTGAGAGGGGTGGGGGGAAGGTTCCATTTCTGCACACCCAACTCGCAAACAAGAGACCAAGCCTGGATATTGTTCTCCCCTTGCTGCGGAAAAATTCCGATTTCTTTCTGTTTTATAAACTTGTGGTAACTTTGGTGATATTACAGATTTATTACCCACTTCTTCAAATAGGGAAAGCTGTTTCAAGGCTATTTCTCTGCAAAGAGAAAAGACATGATTCATTATTATCTTGGAATGTAAACACAATCTGCTATTCCCTTATAAATATTCAGTTTGCAACTCACTGTGCTATATCCCAAGATTCTGACAACCTAAAATATGCCTAGTGTCTGCTCATCATTATAATCCACCTTGCTACTCATTACTATTCACTGTAATTTATAGAGCAAGACAAACTCAACATCGGTTCCTCACCCCACACTACCCCACCCCCCTCCCCACCCCCACCTCACCCGGTTAAAGTTATTAAAGCTACACTGCACTGAGTTAATTAGCAATAAGATGGCTAGCGCCTGGATTGTAGGTGTGTTTGGTATACAATGACTTCTGTCAAGAGTGAGGGTACTGAGCTAAATGAAATTAGGACATAATTAACAGTTTATTGATATAGTATAATTTTTAAAAGTTTCAGTTATTTGGTGGTTTGTGAGTGTCACTGCCAAGTCCGGTGTTTGCTACCTCTCCTTAATTACCCTAAAACTGAATGGTTCCCAAGGAAATTTCAGAGACATGAAAGTCACAGTTTGGTCAGACCAGATAAAGGTGGCAGATTTCCATCCCGAAAGGGTAAATGGGCTTTTCCACCAGCCATTGGGAGCTTCACTGTGCCTCAAGCCAATTGGAGTTAGAAGGTAGCTTCACAAACTAAAAAGATGTGCTGACTGGGACCTAGGAGTGGCTATGACATTTCAGGACAACAGCAACACAGAATCTGTATAGTGCAAAAAAAAGGCCATTTGGCCCATCAAGTCAACACCAACCCTCCAAACAGCATCCCACCCAGACCCACTGTATCCCTGTAATCCCATATTTACCAAATCCATTAACCAGCACATTGCTGGAACTACCTGGCAATTTAGTATGGCCAGTCCGCCTACCCTGTATATCTTCATATTGTGGAACGATACCAGAGCACCTGGAGGAAACGCACATAGACAGAGGAGAGAATGTGCAAACTCCATACCTACAGTCACACAAGGCTAGAATCGAACACGGGTTCCTGGCGCTCGTTTATCTGACTATAACATTTATCCTTTGAACTTTGTGTCTTATTTACTAACTTACACTATGAATTACTGTCAGGTAATGTAACTTTATTTTCTTTATCTCTCTAATTTGTATCTGTAGCTAAGATGGC
The DNA here is from genome assembly GCF_020745735.1 of Hemiscyllium ocellatum. Classification (NCBI taxonomy): domain Eukaryota; kingdom Metazoa; phylum Chordata; class Chondrichthyes; order Orectolobiformes; family Hemiscylliidae; genus Hemiscyllium; species Hemiscyllium ocellatum. The sequence goes on along the minus strand of NC_083408.1, from coordinate 102,242,358 downwards.
ACCATGAGGGTTGACATTGTAAACTTTTCATTCTACCCCTGCACTTGAGTACACATGACAATAAATCTAATTCTAATAAACTAATTCTAACCAGCAGTGCTAACTACTGATCCACTGTGTTGCCCTAACTTAGTGGTCTTGCTATCAGACCAGTAATGCTGGCACAATGCTCTGAATTGAAATTGTATAAAGGCAAGTGGGGTGACTTAATTCATTAAATTTTGATTTGTCGAGCTCACTTGAAGAATGGTGATCCTGAAATAAATAAGTTATTATTAAAAATCCACCCTGTTCATCATACCCCTCAGGGAAGGGAAATCTCCCTTCGATAACATCCTCTGGCATACACGTGGCTGCGATTTCAGCTATTCCTGGGATATTGGGACCAGTTTTGGAAGAGTTGGAACATGTACATTCTGAACAAACTGCACCTTGCGGACAGTTTACTGATGCTAACGTTCAGGAGTTAAACTGACTTGGTAGAGCAATGAGCACCAAGGTTTTATATCAGAAAGAGAAACCAGGTTCATTAAGTATTGAGAGAAAACTTGAACCAGAATAATAAATAGGAAGGCATTAGGCTAGGGAGCTGTAGAAGGCTGAATGTGAATGTATTTTAATGCACAAAACGTATTAAGCAAGATCGGTTAGCTGCAAATTCAGACAACCGTTAGAGAATATAATGTTGTGGCAAATAAGGCTGGCTCAAATAGGGCACTCTATATAGTAGAATACAAAATGTTCAGGAAAGCTAAGGAAGGAAAGAAAGGAACAGGTATGGAACTATGGTTTGAGAAGAATAGTGCTAAGATTTGATTTGCTGTTGTAGCTATTGTATTTATGTGGCCTCTCTAGTTCAGTTTCCGGTCAATGGAAACACCCAGGATGTAGATAGCGCAGGATTCACTGATGGTCATGCCATTGAATTTCGAGTGATGATGGTTATATTCTTTCTTATTGAAGTTGATCATTGAATAGCACTTGAATGGTGCAAATTTTATTTGCCACTTAGAGTCATAGAGATGTACAGCATGGAAACAGAACCTTCGGTCCAACCCGTCCATGCCGACCAGATATCCCAACCCAATCTAGTCCCACCTGCCAGCACCCGGCCCATATCCTTCCAAACCCTTCCTATTCATATACCTATCCGAATGCCGCTTAAATGTTGCAATTGTACCAGCCTCCACCACTTCCTCTGGCTGCTCATTCCATACACGTACCACCCTCTGTGTGAAAAATTTGCTCTTTCGGTCTCTTTTATATCTTTCTCCTCTCACCCTAAACCTATGCCCTCTAGTTCTGGACTGCCCCACCTCAGGAAAAAGACTTTGTCTATTTACCCTATCCATGCCCTTCATGATTTTATAAACCTCTATAAGGTCACCCCTCAGCCTCCGACGCTCCAGGGAAAACAGACCCAACCTATTCGACCTCTCCCTATAGCTCAGATCTTCCGACCCTGGCAACATCCTTGTAAATCTTTTCTGAACCCTTTCAAGTTTCACAACATCCTTCCAATAAGAAGGAGATCAGAATTGCACGCAATATTCCAACAGTGGCCTAACCAATGTCCTGTACAGCCGCAACATGACCTCCCGAATCCTGTGCTCAATACTCTGACCAATAAACGAAAGCATACCAAATGCCTTCTTCACTATCCTATCTACCTGTGACTCCACTTTCAAGGAGCTATGAACCTGCACTCAGCAACACTCCCTAGGACATTACTATTAAGTGTATGTGAGCCCGTACCTTGATATTTTTACAAATCTTGCTGCTTTGGAATGCTTCAGTGTCTGAGGAGTTGTGAGTGTTGCTGAAGATTGTACAATCATCAGCATCACATCTGACCTTATGATGGAGGGACGGTCATTGATGAAGCGGCTGAAGATGGTTGGTCCTAGGGCACTACCCCTGAGGAACTCCTGCAGGGATGACCTGGAGTTGGTGATAATGGCATAGAACACCCAGGAAATACTCTCTTATTGGACTTAACCATCCTTGATGCATGTGTGTCAAGAATGTTACTCACCATTTGTCAGCTCAAGTCTGAATGTCATCTAAGTAGAATAGGGATGTGTTGTGAGGAGTTGTGAATGGTACTGGACACAGAGCAATAATCTATGTACATGTGCACTTCCCACCTGATGTTGGAGGGAAGTTCATGGATGAAACAATTAAAGATGGTTATGTCTCATTCAGGACCAGAGGAACTCTTCCTGTGTTATCTCTGGAGTTTTTTGTTTGCTCTTACGATCTACGTGTCACTGGTAAGTCAGCATTAATTGTCTATCTCTAATTACCCCTGAAACAAGTGGCATGCAGGGCCATATCAGAGAGCAGTTAAGAGTCAACCACATAGCTGTGGAGCCAGAGTCATTAGTAGACCAGAATAGTAGGCAAATTTCTTTCCGTAAAGAACTTTGTAGTGAGCTAGATGGATTTTTACAACAATTAACAATGTTCTTGTGGTTGAAATTAAGCCAATTTTTAATTATAATATTGAATTCAGATTTCACCATCTGCTGAGATAGAATTTGAGCTTCCGTCCACAGAGGATTAGTCCAGGGGTCTGGGTAAATAGTTCAGTGACATTACCAGTGGCTGAGTGATGGCTTCTGACAAGCAGACGAGATAAAACCCTCCCTGATTCCCACTGACTTCAATTTCATGAGGATCCCTTGATGCTGCACTCAGTCAAATACTTTACTGATGCCAAGGCCAGTCTCACTTCACTTTGTTAATAATAACTTTGACTGAACTGGATTCTTTCAGTTCAGATTTAATAATCACATCCTACCCTTTCAGTACTCGAGGCTGGATGCCAGAAGTGATGAAATGTCAGTGTTTGAATTCATTCTGTCACTAAATTCACACTCTGGGAAACATAAGCCACAGCTTTTAAGAGGCTGAATCTCCATCAAAGCAGGACTGGCTCCATTGTACAGAAAATGTCAAATTGAGATAAAGGAGGATTTAATTCCTGGTATCACACTTATCCCTGCATGGACAGATTGTACCAATTCCTAAAAATAACTTTGCTTTTTGCTTTAAAAGCAATAGGAGGGTTATTCAGCTTTTAGACTACAGTCCCTCTTTATATGTGCTCCACAAAACCAGTAATTTACAGCTTTCAGAAGCAACACTGAAAGAACTGGAGATGTATACCAGCCCAAAGAGCATTTCTCAAGTTTAACTTAGGACTTCGGATTGAGTTCTTTGTTCCTCACAGCTGCAGTTCATTAATGAGGGCATGTTGCCCTCCCAGTGTTCTTCCCCATCCATTGGGACTCCAACCTTTCTGATCTGTGAGTGACATCTTTCCATCTCTTCAATAAAAAAAGGTTCTCTTTTCGTCATTTATTTATGAGATCTGGGAATCGCTGACAAAGGACAGCTCTTATTGCCACCCCCCGATAGTCCTGGAGAAATGGTGATGGGCCACCACCTTGGAACTATTGCAAGCCATATGATCCCACAGAGCTGTTGTCGAGGGGGCCCAGCGACAACAAAGAAAAGACTTTAGATTTTCAACTGACCACAGTGCGTGGTATGATGGGTCATGTTCCGAGGTGCCTGATCACCTTGTCAGTCATGGAAGTCATGGGTTTGGAAGGTATGGTAGAAAGAAGCATTGGTGAGTTGCTTCTGTTTTTCATGTACATGCTACAGTCTGCAGTCCAGTTGTGATGGAGGACTATAAATGTTTACAGTCACCAATGGGTTGGAATTCAAGTGAGCTGCTTGCCCTGCATTATTTAAACATCTTTTTGAGTGTGATTGGAAATGTTCATCCAGGCCAATGCAATGTATCCATCAAACTTCTGCCTTGTGCCTTGTAGATGGTTGACAGGCTTTGGTCAGTCTGGAAGTGAGTTACTCACTAAACAATTTGTCACCTCTGACCTTCTTTTGTAGCCATCTAATTTACGTAGCTGACCCAAATAAGTCAGTAGTGACTCTACAGAAAGTTGACTATGAGGAAGCTCAGAGCTGAAAATATGTTGTTGGAAAAGCGCAGCAGGTCAGGCAGCATCCAAGGAGCAGGAGAATCGACATTTCAGGCATGAGCCCTTCTTCAGGAAGAAGGGCTCATGCCTGAAACGTCGACTCTTCTGCTCCTTGGATGCTGCCTGACCTGCTGCGCTTTTCCAGCAACACATTTTCAGCTCTGATCTCCAGCATCTGCAGTCCTCACTTTCTCCTATGGGGAAGCTCAGCATTGCTAATGTTATTCAATATTTTGATTTGATTTGAATTGGTTTGATTTGATTTATTAATGTCACATGTACCTAGGTACTGTGAAAAGTTTTGTTTTGCCCTAAGTGCAGGTACATCATACCATACAAAGTGCATAAAGACAATAGAACAGAGTGAGGAATGCAAAGTTGCAGCTGCAGAGAGGGTACACAAAGAGCTAGGTCAACGTTAAATTTATCCAAATTTAATACGAAATGGAGATTGTTCGATTTTTTCTGGTTGATTAACATTATTTCGCACTTTTGTGGCACATAATGCTACTTGCAACTTAGTCAGTCCAAGCCTGAATATTGTCCAGATTTTGCTGTAAGTGGTCAGTGCTAACATTATCTAAGGAGCTGTGTATGGGACAGAACATTGTGCAATCAAAGAACAGTCTGACCTTATGATGGAGGGAAGGTTATTAATGAAACAGTTAAAGATGGTTGGGTCTAGGACCCTATCTGGCGGAACCCCTGTAGAGAAGCCCTGGGACTGATGTGATACTCATTGAATTGGTATCTTTCTACAGGGTAAAATGGTGTGAGTGGGTTTGCAGGTGGTAGAAATATCATTTGGTGGCCTTGTTGCTATCCCTACCACAGTGGCTCAGTGGTTAGCACTGCTGCCTCACAGGGACGCGGGTTCAATTCTTGCATCAGGCAACTGTCTGTGCGGAGTTTGCACATTCTCCCTGGGTCTGTGTGGGTTTCCTCTGGGTTCTCCGGTTTCCTCTCGCAGTCCAAAAATGTGCAGGTTAGGTAAATTGGCCGTGCTAAATTGCCTATACTGATCAGGGATATGTAGGTTAGGTGCATTAATCATGGGTAAATATAGGGTAAGGGAAGGGGCTTTCAAAGGGTTGGTGTGGACTTGTTAGGCCAAACGACTTGCCTCTATACTGTAGGGAATCTAATCTAATCTATAACCATTTTGATCTATCCTCAGTCTCACAGGCGGTAAGTGAAGTCTAGCACTTTAATCGAGGTCCTTAAGTGGGAAAGTGCAGCCTCTATGTAATCTCTCTGAACCCACACACCCCCATCACCCAGATAACCAATCTCTTCCAACTCTTACCATACTACCCACAATTATCTTGATCCTGTTGATTAGGAACTGGGGACTGCTTGTAATCCCAGTCATGGCCACTGGTCCCAGTGGTGTTGCTGGATCTAAGGTAAAGGTAGGGTAAAGTTACCATTGTCTTACCAGCTAGTAGGACTGCTCCCTCATTAGAGATAGAGAAAAAGAGAGAGAGAGAGAGAGAGAGAAAGAGGACTGCTGGTGATTTCTGATGAAGGGCTTTTGCCCGAAACGTCAATTTTCCCGCTTCTCGGATGCTGCCTGACCTGCTGTGCTTTTCCAGCACCACTCTAATCTAGACTCTGATTTCCAGCATCTGCAGTCCTCACTTTTGCCTGGTGGTGATTTAACCTGAGGGTCAGCATGCCTCAGGTGAAGGCTAAAGTTGAGAAGCCAAGTCCTCTATGGTAGCCCAGAGCTTCCCATGGATGGCTAGATGGATCTGAGGCAGAACTTCATCCCAAGCAAGGGGCAAGGTCTCCTGTCTCCAGCCAATTGGCTCGCTCGGGAATTTTAAAAGTTTTGGGAGGATTGTGGGAAACTCTTCAAACTGTGTGGTTGGTAACCCCATTACCTGTTAAATTCTACCCATTATTAAAGTCTGCTCCAAAACTGGGCGTACTCACTGCTAACCATTCATAGCTATTGGATACCTTCTGGGAGGGTTTTTTTTTAATGGATGATTCCTTAGCCTTTATTGCAGGCATTTTAAAATTGTGCCATGCATGCACACATCTTGGCTAGAGCAAGGCAATATGATTAAACCGGCATGTTTTTGTAAGTGTGCTTGCAACAAGGGAAGGGAAGTAATTAATACATTTTGCCACCCATTCAATGCACTTACAAGCTGCACAGGACCGGGGCAAACATTAGAAATGTGGAAAGTGACAAATTAGTGTAATTAAATGGAAGGGAAGTGAGAGACAGCTGAGAAACAAGTTGGGGGACGGTGGTAATGGGAGTAAGGTATGTGACAGAGTGAAATGGTTGTGAGAGAGGCAAGCAAGGGAGATAATTGGGAGAAATGTTACACAGCAACTGCAAAGGAAGGTTATTTGTCAACACCATGACAATCAAGTGGTTTTGTCAGTGAAATCCTCTGTAGGAATTGAACAGCGTTGCTCAGTACATTTTAAAGGAATGAATAAGCTTATTCTGTTCAAAGGGTCTCACAGCATTGTCTAAATAGAAGAAGCATTGTGATTCTGTCAAACAGAACGGGCTTGACATTTCCATTTCCTTTGCTCTTTGACAATGCTGAGCATGCCACTAACACCCCAACCTGTGCACTGACACTGACACTGAAACTGTCACATTCTGGACATTAAGGCACACAGGAGGGGGAGTTTCAAAGTGAATATGAATTAATGTCAATCATTGCTCAAGCAGTCAAATCTCTGTCACGATCTGTTGCTTCCCTATTCTGCCCAACCAGTTCTCAGTTGCAGGGATAATTTATATCTCCCATTCTCAATATTCCTGTGTTTAGAAAACGTAATGTTTGCCACTGCCAGACTGAAATGCAAGAGTTTGTTTTACTAGAACTTCATTCATTGACCATAGAGTAGCAGAAAATGATGAGGAAGGTAATGCATTGGATGTTGTATGTATGAGCTTTCAAATGGATTTCATAAATTACATGGTAGACCGGTTAGCAAACCTGATGTCCTTAGGGTCAAAGAGCAGTGGCTAAATGGATAAGAACTTGATCAATAATCCGGCGGAAATGGATAGTTATTTTCCAGACCAGAGGGACGTGTGTAGTAGTGAACTGCAGCTCTTTGGTGCTCTGTCTCTCCATTTATTGAACATTGGATTTCATCTTAATAGCCTTTGCAGGTGATTGCAGCACTGGAATGTCACACCTAAAGGTATCAAAGAAGCTTCAAAGTGGTGGGGGAGGGGGTTATGCACTAGAAACTGAACTATAATTCCCTCATGGGCATCTCAATCTGTGAGCATGATGTGAAGAGATGACAGCAGTCTGGGTGCGAGACACATGCGATTTTCAATGATACACATAGACCAGGGTGAAAAGAAAGCGTCAGTGCTGGTCTGAGTGGCCTGGTGTCCCAGTGAGGGTGGAGGAAAACATAAAGTTACTAAGATATATCAAGAGAATGAATTAATTGGACAAATCTGTGACAACTTACAAACGTTTTGAAATGAAGGCAAATGTGAAGATATCCACTCTATCTTCTAAAAAAAAGACTGGGATAGATCACCTTCAATATGGTGAAAATCTGAACAGTGGATTTCTAAAGATGTTTGGAGATGGATGAACACAGATCTAAAAATATCTTCAACTGTTACAGAAGTAATCATAAAGGTTAATGGAACATTGGACTTTATATTTCGCGGTAATGAGACAATGTATTTGAGCAATTTGAATTATCAATAAACAAGAGAATGCTGAATATTATAGAGGAACAGGGGGGTTCTAGAGTGTATATCCACAGATCCCCGCAGGCAGCAAGGCATTTGGATAAGTGTACGTACAGAATACTTGTCTTTCTTGTGTATAGCGTTAAATACTAGAACAAGGAGGTTATGCTGAACCTATATGAGACACTAGTTAGACATAGTTCTTGCACACTGTTCTGGTCACACAACACAATATTATAGTCCAACAGGTTTAATTGGAAGCACTAGCTTTCGGAGCGCTGCTCCTTCATCAGGCAGTTCACCAGGTGAAGGAGCAGTGTTCTGAAGGCTCGTGCTTCCCATTAAACCTGTTGGACTATAATATTGTGTTGTGTGACCAGAACAGTGTGCAAGAACTATGCCTAACTAGTGTCTCATGTAGGTTTTGAACATTGTACACCCCAGTCTAACACCGGCATCTCCAAATCATGTTCTAGTCACCACATTACAAGAAAGAAGCAATTACACAAGAGGTGTATCAAGCAAATTTACGGCACAGTTACCGTTAATGGTGAAATTTATCTGAAAACAGATTAGGTAGACGGGTTGGTTTTCTTTGGAACAGAGGAGGCTGAAGGGAGATTTTACTGAGGTGTTAAAATTTACTCAACTTCAGAAGGAAGCAAATTCTCCATTCATCCCAGGGTGCTGCAGAGAGGGACATTGAAAATTTCCTCTGGCTTTCAGTATAGAGCCATCTGTGGCACTACACAGTACCTCGATAGTCAGGCTGCAGTCACAGCCTTGACTCTTGATGAAAACAAAGAAAAATTGAAACAAAAATTTCAACATGCCCCATGTAAGGGACCTCGGAACAAATCATCATTTTTTTCCAAAATCGACCCTACTAAGACACTGCCGTGAACTTAGGATTTTAAGGGACGAAGAATATATTTTGTATTGCGGCTTTCCTTGCAGCTCCTAAAAGAATGATTTAACACGGTAACAAATAAACATGAGTCACTGAGATAGAAATAGTTTTCCCTTGCCTAGAGGGACTGTCAGTCTCACAGAGTAATGAGTAAAGCAGGTGACAACTGTATCAATTTTGAGGCTGCGTTGGTTATGATAAGGATTGTTCAATGAAAATGTATTCTTTGAACCAAATTCATAATATGCTCTGTCCTGGCACACTGTAACCAGTCCATTCCACTGTTAGGATGAATCTAATTTATGAAGGAATCATAATTTGCCAATATCTTCGTACCCAAAGCCATTTTTGTTCTTTGACAGAAGGAGCATACCAGACTCAAACACAACATGGAAAACAACAGGCTGTCTAATTAACAGTTTGTCAGTCCCTGTTCAATTCCAAAATGGTTGTTGAGTCATGGGTGCCAACACAGAAATCGCTCAAAGCAATGATAGAAAGACAAAGGTTATCACTCAATCACAAAGCTGTACCCATGATAGTGAGAATTAAGGTTTAAGTCCAAAGAGTTTCTCTTCAAAGAAGAATGGAAAACGAAAAGCTTTTGCGAATTCCAAAATCTTTTTGTTCCTTGCACAACCAAACAAAACTGGTCACGTTGTTGGCATCCACAGTATACATTGTAAACTACCACGGGCTGGTAATTGTCCAATACTTTATGTGTAAACTGTTTGAAGCCCTTCATTAGACGTCAGACTGTAATTTTCTCCATGACATCAAGTGCTAATCTGAAAGAAATTGAATATAGTTTAAAAAAAAGGGTGTCGATATTCTGCTGAAGTGTTTCATGGTGAGATTCATCTCAAATTTAATGAGCAGGTTTTGTCTTATTTAGGCAAGGATTTTTATTGTTATTTATTTATGGATGTGGCCATTGTTGGCTGGGCCAGCATTTATTTCCTAGATCAAATTGCCCTTCATAAAGCGTAGTAAGCTACCTACTTGAAGCATTGTAATCGTTCAGATGTAATGTTACAGAGGTGTTAAAATTTACTCAACTTCGGAAGGAAGCAAATTCTCCATTCATCCCAGGGTGCTGCAGAGAGGGACATTGAAAATTTCCTCTGGCTTTCAGGATACAACCATCTGTGGCACTACACAGTACCTCGATAGTCAGGCTGCAGTCACAGCCTTGACTCTTGATGAAAACAAAAAAAAAATTGAAAAAAAAATTTCAACATGCCCCATGTAAGGGACCTCGGAACAAATCATCATTTTTTTCCAAAATCGACCCTGCTAAGACACTGCCATGAACTTAGGATTTTAAGGGACGAGGAATATATTTTGTATTGCGGCTTTTCTTGCAGCTCCTAAAAGAATGATTTAACACGGTAACAAATAAACAGGATGTAATGGACCAGACTCTTCAAATATATCAAGGAGATAGCCTAGACTCTAACTTCTATTTTAGTTACATGCAAGTGTGAGATGTTGTGTTCCTGATGTAACTCAGTTGGCCACTCTACTCATCTTTAAGCAAAACACACTTTATTCTTAGACCCAGTTAAAATGCAAACAAAAGAAAGAACTGGAATAATTTTAACTCTATTGGAAAACATAACAGAATAATAGGTTATAGAACTATTAAAGAGCAAATGTTCCAATATAGTAACACCCCACAAACATACCTTTGGCAAAGGCAAATTCAGTAAAATAGATATGTAATGTTTCTTCAGTCCAGGGGGAAAGAACACCAACTGCAAATGTGTTGCTGGTCAAAGCACAGCAGGTTAGGCAGCATCTCAGGAATAGAGAATTCGACGTTTCGAGCATAAGCCCTTCATTTCCTGATGAAGGGCTTATGCTCGAAACGTCGAATTCTCTATTCCTGAGATGCTGCCTAACCTGCTGTGCTTTGACCAGCAACACATTTGCAGCTGTGATCTCCAGCATCTGCAGACCTCATTTTTTACTCGGAAAGAACACCAACAGAAACTTCTGACAGAGAGAGATAGAAAGAGAAAGAGAGAACTTGAGCATTTTGCTCTGGTCAAGAGAAATGTCTAAGAGCTTCCACAGACAACTTCAAAACCCTAACAACTGCTGAAGGCTAAACTGAAACCTTGGTTCTGTAGGAGCCTGACTCCAACCATTCATGCTGTTTCTATTCTAACTTTAAAAATGTCCAGGTCCTCACAAACTGTTTACTTTATTGGCTTGGAAGAGACAACCTCTGGCTCAAAGCTTCTCTTCAAAGAAAAGGATAGAATACAGGTTGGAAAGCCACAGTAGGAATGGACAGCTCCCATTCTGTAATTACCTGCCCTCTCGATTGGTCATGACAAGGTTACTTTAGAAAGGATCTTTAGCCTTGTTTCTCCCAGACATAAATGAACTCATTATACTTTTCAGAGAAGAGCCTAGTTAAATGATTTGAGTTAAGAAGGAAGGAGTTCAAGAATGACTAAATGCAAGAAGAGCTAATAACACAACATGCATTCACACCTATTAGAAATAAGTGGTATCCAAAAAGATAAATATTAAAAAATACAGTATTGACAAATATGCAAATCAGTCTCAATTGTTTTTGAAGTGTGGATGGTTGGACTGCTATTCTCTATAATATACACAAGGGCTGCTCTTTTTTATAATGTAGACAGGAACAGTTGTTTTCTATAGTATTATAGAGACCGCTATTCTCGATAATACACAGTGACCGCTATTCTCTATAATATGCACAGGGACCACTATTCTCTATAACATACACAGGAACTCTTGAATGTAATGGAGACGTCCAGGACTTGGCGGTTAGCAGTCAAATTCAAAACTCTTAGTTTTGCAGTTGGGTTCTCGGCTTCAAGATGTCTCTGTAGGAGTTTCACAGGATAGTGTCCTAGGCCCAACCATCTTCAGCTGCTTCATCAACAACCTTCCCTCCATCATAAGGTCAGAAGTGGGGATGTTCGCAGATGATTGCACCATGTTCAGCACCATTCACCACTGAAGCAGTCCATGTCCAAATGCATCAAAATCTGGATAATATCCACACTTGTGTTGACAAGTAACATTTGTGTTACACAAATGGCAGCCAATGAACTCTCCAACGCGAGAGAACCTAAGCTCAGCCTGTTGATACTCAATGGCATTACCATCACTGAATTCCTCACTATCAACATCCTGGAGTTGCAATTGTCTAGAAACTTAATTGCATTAGCTATATAAATACAATGGCTACAAGAGCAGGTCAGAGGCTAGGAATACTGCAGCAAGTAACACAACTCCTAACTTTCCAAGGCAGATGATGGAATAAAAACCTGGAATTGAAAATCCAATGCTGACCATGAAACAATTCCTGATTGTCAGACAGAACCCATCTGGTTCACTAATGCCCTTTAGGGAAGGGAACTGTCGGCCTTTTTTGGTCTAGCCTATATGTTGACTTGTAACTGCCCTCTGGGCAATTAGGGATGGGTAATAAATGCTGGCCAAGCCAGTGACACTATCAGTTTGTGAATAAATAAAAAAAATTACCTAACACAGAACTATTCCCGCCCATTCATGAGGGTCTCTGACATTCCACCATCTCAAAGTTTGGGAGAAGATTTGTAGCTCGGGTGCTCATTGTTGTGGGTTCTGTTCGCCGAGCTGGGAGTTTTTGTTGCAAATGTTTCGTCCCCTGTCTAGGTGACATACTCAGTGCTTGGGATCCTCCTGTGAAGCGCTTCTGTCAGGTTTCCTTCAGCATTTATAGTGGTTTGTCTCTGCCGCTTCCGGTTGTCAGTTCCAGCTGTCCGCTGCAGTGGTCGGTATATTGGGTCCAAGCTCCCAGCTCGGAGAACAGAACCACAACATTCCACCATCTGCTGTTTATCCAAACCTCTAATGTCCATGGCTTAACTTACATTGCTAGCTCTGCTGGCTCACTGAAATACATTGGCTCCCAGCCAAGAACATATGGATTTCTAAAATTCTCAAATTCTTCCGTTGTCTTGCCTCCCCTATTTCTATAACTTACTTGAGCTCGGCAACCCTCTGTCTTGAACGTGATCATCCACTTCTGTCCTTTTGAATATCCCCAACTTTAATAGCTCCACCATTGGTGGGCACGTTATCCAGGCACCAGGCTCCACACCCCCACCCCACCCCGCAACCACTGATCTCTGACATCTCGTCAACTTGGTCGAGTTTAGAAGGCTGAGGATGCATTTCATTGAAACTTACAGAATACTGCGAGGCCAAGATAGAGTAGATGTGGAGAAGATGTTTCACGAGTCAGAGAGTCGAGGATCCAAGTGCACAGTCTCCGAGCGAAGAGACTACCGTTTAAATTGAAGATGAGGAGGAAGTTCTTCAACAAGAGGGTGGTGCCTCATTGTTGCAGAAGGCAGTGGAGGTCAAGTCATTGCGTGTAATCAAGACAGAGACAGGTAGGTTTACAGAAGTCGCAGTGATGATGTTACCCAGTATGGTCATAAAAAGTCTGCATGATAACCCAACAGCTCTGTTAACTACCCACCTACCTCATCCACAACCTGAGCTACATGTATTTGTGAAAACTTTAAAGGTTCTTGATTAGTTAGGGGGAATCAAGGGTTAGGGGAGATGGCAAGAGAATGGGATTGAGAAACATATCAGCCATGATCAAATGGCACAGCAGACTCCATGGGCTGAATAGCCTAATTCTGATCATATAGTCTTATGGTCTAACTGTCTACCTGGCTTTGGAGTTATAGAGTCATATCGCACAGAGGAGGCTCTTTGGCTCATCATGTCCGCTGACCTAGCTACACCAATCCAGCACTTGGCCTATAGACTTGAATGCTATGATATTTCAAGTGTTCATCGACATAATTCCCACAGATTTTGAAGATTCCCACCTCCAATGCTCTCCCTGGCAATGCATTCTAGATTCGGACTTCTCCAAACTCCTTCACCTTAAAATTATGTCCCTTCATTATTGCAACTTCAAATAAGGCACAATAGTTTCTTCCTTTAAGACATTCTTCGAAAAGGCCCAAGGTCCAACCTTTTGGGCATCTGGCCTCACATCTCCTTTAGCACTTTGGTGCCATGATTTATCAAATGATGCCTCAATAACATGGCATTGATAGGGAAGTGATGGAATAGTGGTACTAGCACTAGACGTTTAAACTAGGGAGCTTAGAAATGATCTGAGGAACTCAGGTTTGAATCCTGCCACAGTGGAATTCAATTCAACAAAAAAATCTGGAACGAATGGTCCAATGATATCGATTGTCATAAAAACCCAACTGGTTCACCAGCATCCTTCAGACAAGGAAATCTGCCATCCTCACTTGACCTATAATACATGCGACTCCAGACCTGCAGCAATGTGGTTGACTCCTAACTGCCCTCTGGGCCTTTAGGGATGGGCAATAAATATTGCCAGCGATGTCCTCATCCCATGAATGAATGTTTAAAAAATAATGATGCAACTGGAGAGCGATGGCTTGGTCAAAAGTGCTGTCGAAATGTAAATAATTGTTGTTGCAGTATGTCGAGATATATATCTTTGGTTGCCTAATCTTCCAAATCGCTTTAAAAATCCAAGGCTGAGGGGAGGGAGGTGATTCAAAGTCTTTGCTCGTTTCTTTCTCGTGCGTTCAACTCACAGATGCTGCTCCTTCTAGAATGACTGACGTGACTCAAAGGTGCCCTTTTATGTTAATTTCCCCATACTAACCCGATATTGCATTTATGATTTGATGATCTCGGTTGCTATAGTGAACGAGATTAAAGAGAGGCGAGTGATCACATTGTACCAACAGAATGTCTACTGGATCGTTGAGAGCTGGTAACATTCGAGGATTGTCAGTGAGTGTTTCTGTTGCCATCATTAACTGAGAGTGAAGCTCCTGACAGAATTATTGGCTCAGCCGCACTGTCCTACATGCTAATGCATTATTTATTCTTTATAATATATCAGAGCTGCTTGATAACATTCTCCATCTGGATAGGAAAGGTTGTTATGTCAGTTTTGTATCATTTGCAAGTGATTTAAATACACCTGGCCCAATGCAACTAACCAGATTGTTTTGAAGGGTGAAAACAGACTGGGATTTTCAACATCTTTGCTTTCTGATGAGCCACAGGAAATAAAGCAATTCATGGCGTTTAATTAACTGCAAGAAAGTTTAATCTTAGTGAACATCAGATTCCATTACACTTGGAAAAGGCAAGGAAAGAAAATTTTAAATTGTGTATTCCCTGGAACTGTCAAAGCCTTTCAAAATTAATGAATGACTTTGTAGCTATTTGTTATGCTCAGCATAAAAATTAGCCTTTAGTCCCATGTGTTAACATTCTATCCTTCCCTTTCCATGTATCAAGTGGTTTTACATATTTATGCCAGGCCCTTACTGTTTAAGCACAGCAGGTCAGGCAGCATCCAAGGAGCAGAAGAATCACTGTTTCGGGCATAAGTCTTTCTTCAGGAATGAGGAGAGTGTGCCAAGCAGGCTAAGATAAAAGGTAGGGAGGAGGTACTTGGGGGAGGGGCGTTGGAAATGCGATAGGTGGAAGGAGGTTAAGGTGAGGGTGATAGGCCGGAGTGGGGATGGGGGCGGACAGGTCAGGAAGAAGATTGCAAGTTAGGAAGGTGGTGCTGAGTTTGAGGGTTGGGACTGAGACAAGGTGGGGGGAGGGGAAATGAGGAAACTGGAGAAATCTGAGTTCATCCCTTGTGGTTGGAGGGTTCCTAGGCGGAAGATGAGGCACTCTTCCTCCAGCTGTCATGTTGCTATGGTCTGGCAATGGAGGAGTCCAAGGACCTGCATGTCCTTGATGGCGTGGGAGGGAAGTTGAAGTGTTGAGCCACGGGTGGTTGGGTTGGTTGGTCCGGGTGTCCCAGAGGTGTTCTCTGAAACATTCCACAAGTAGGCGGCCTGTCTCCCCAATATAGAGGAGGCCACATCGAGTGCAGCGGATGCAGTAAATGATGTGTGTGGAGGTGCAGGTGAATTTGTGGCACATATGGAAGGATCCCTTGGGGCCTTGGAGGGAAGTGAGAGGGGAGGTGTGGGCACAAGTTTTGCATTTCTTGCAGTTGCAGGGGAAGGTGCCAGGAGTGGAGGTTGGGTTGGTGGGGGGTGTGGACCTGACGAGACCCTCCGTGACTCCCTCGTCACCTCCTTAACCTCCTTCCACCTATCGCATTTCCAACGCCCCTCCCCCAAGTCCTTCCTCCCTACCTTTTATCTTAGCCTGCTTGGCACACTTTCCTCATTCCTGAAGAAGGGCTCATGACAGAAACATGGATTCTCCTGTTCCTTGGATGTTGCCTGACCTGCTGCGCTTTTCCATCAACACATTTTCAGCTCTGATCTCCAGCATCTGCAGTCCTCACTTTCTCCTTACTGTTTAAACCTGGAGTTTACGTTTCTTTAAGAGTCCCTACATTGTGAAAGCAGACCACCGAGTCTACAGTGACCCTTTGAAGTGTAGCCCACCCAGACATACCCCCCCTCCCAACAACTACCCTATCCCCTGCATATCCCTTGGCTAACCAACCTAGCCTGCACATCCATGGACACTATGGGTAATTGAGCATGGCCAATTCACCTGACCAGCACATCTTTGGATTGTGGGAGGAAACCGGAGCACCTGGAGGAAACCCACACAGACACAGGGAGAATGTGCAAACTCTATACAAATAGTCACCCAAGGGTGGAATTGAACCCAGGTCCCTGGCGTTGTCAGGCAACAGTGCTAACTGTACCACCCCAAATTTGATCATAGAGAAATATTCCCACACATCCCAGCATTACTGCCTGGATGCACCCAAAACAATTGTTCCCTCATCGCGGAATCCACTGCCTACCGCATGTACATTTCCCACCATTCATCAGCTCCCACATCACTTCTTTCACTGTAATTGTTTGATGTCATCCTGAGGTTGTGAAAGGTGCCATATAAATGCATGTCCTTTGTTCTTTCTGTCATTCCATGCTCAGCCCAATTGATGACTTCGATAATCAGCTGCAGTTGCAATATTATGTGGTTCCCTCTACATTATGGTTGCTTCAAGTAAAACATTATTTTTACTTAGGAATACATTGGCAAATTCCACCGTTGTGAGATGTCAAACTAGCTTCATTCAGAAGAAGTCACTCAACACCAGATTATAGTCCAACAGGTTTATTTGAAATCACTAGCTTTCACCTGACAAAGGAGCAGGCCTCCAAAAGCTTGCGATTTCAAATAAACCTGTTGGACTATAACCTGGCATCGTGTGACTCCAACACCAACATCTCCTCATCCTTCAGAAGAGGTATGATGGTGCTGTTGGTGGTGTGATGGTGATGATGCCCTTGGTGCTGTCTGTGCAGGAAAATGACAGTCTAGCACTGGTGTTAAAATAACAAAACAGTTAAGTAAATAGATTTGTCTTTGTGAAACAAGCAGAAAATTATAACAACATATCAACTGCAAAAACGTGGGATTGGGAGCACACAATGCCACTAACTGTGTGTTTCTGAGACAGTTATTGTTTTCTGAAACATTATTTAACAACAGCAGCCACCAAACATATTTTCTTTGCTGCATCACTAGCTGGTACTGATTGAAGCATTTTGTCAATAACCACAGGATATTAAGCTTCCAACCTTTGAGTCATTTCATAAAGCTTCAAAGCTATCCTTGGTATCTATCATAAGCTGCTCCAGTATTAAAAATACAATAAAGCTAAAACTTGAGGAAAAATGGTTTTCTTTTGTGAATGCAGGAAATAATGAAACAACTTTAGATAATAACATAAGAAATAGAAGCGGAATTAGTCCATTCAACCCATCAAATCTGCTGCGCCATTCAATCATGACTGATCCCATTCTCCTGCCTTCTCTTTGTAACTCTTGATCTCATTACTAATCAAGAATCTATCTATCTCTGTCCTTAATACACTCAATGACTTGGCCTCCACAGCCCTCTGTGACAACGATTCCACTGATTCATCTCAGTTCTAAAGGGTTGTCCCTTCAACCTGAGGCTACCTTTGGGTCCTCGTCTCTCCTACTAGTGGAAACATTTTGCCCACACCAAGTTTCAATGACAGGCCCTTCATTCTCCTAAACTCTATCAAGTACAGACTCAGCGTCCTCCATCAGTCCTCATATGACAAGCTCTTCATCCCCAGACCCTTTGCATTAACTTCCCTGGACCCCCTCTGATCCTTCCTTAGATAACAGGGCAGAGAACTGCTCACAATATTTCAAATATTCAGTTTGACCAGAGTCTCATTCAGCCTTAGTAGTACATCTCTGCTCTTGTATTCTAGCCCCTTTGAAATAAATGTTAATAATGCATTTGCCTTCCTATTTTCCTGTATGTTAACCTTAAGAAAATCCTGAACTTAGTCTCCAAAGTCTCTTTGTGCTTCAGATTTCCAAAGTATTTCCTCATTTAGAAATAGTCGATGTCTCTATTCTTTCTACCAAAGAGCATAACCTCACACTTTCCTACATTGAATTTCATCTGTCACTTCTTTGCCCACTGCCATAGTCTGTCCAAGTCCTTCTGCAGCCTGCCCAATTGCTCAGCACTATCAATCCTTCCACCTATCTTTATGTCATCCACAACCTTAGCAACAATGTCCTTAGTTCCTTTTTCCAGATCCGTAATGCATAACGTGAATAGCTTTGGTCCCAACACAAACCCCCGTGGAGCTCCACTAGTCATCAGATTCCATCCTGAGAAAGATCTCTTTATTCCCATTTGCTGCCTTCTGCTAGTCAGCCAATTCTCTGTTCACACCAGTATGTTGCCCCTGACACTATGGGCTCTTACATTATTTAGCAGCCTCCAGTGTGACATCTTATCAAATGCCTTCTGGAAATCCAAATAGATCACGTCCACTGGCTCTCCTTTGTCTAAGTTGCTTGCCACATCATCAAAAATGTCTAACAGATTTGTCAGGCGTGACCTGCCCTTGACAAAGCCATGTTTAGTCAACCCTATTCTACTATGCACTTTCAAATGCTCTGCATTCTTCTCTTCAGTAATGGACTCTAAAATTGTACCAATGACCGAGGTCAGGCTAACCAGTCTATGGTTTCCTGTCTTCTGCCTCCCTCCATTCTTAGAGACAAATAAACTGTAGATGCTGAAATCCTAAGCAAACAGGCAGGAGGCTGTAAGAACACAGCAAACCAGGCAGCATCAGGAGGTGGAGAAATTGATGCAAATCCCTTTACAACCACCCCCAGACCTGAAGAAGGATTAGACCAGAAACGTTGACTTCTCCACCTCCTGATGCTGCTTGGCTTTTCCAGCCTCCTATCTGTTTACTCCCTCCAATCTTAAACAGCGCTGTTACAGTAGTCCTTTTCTCCCAGTCCTCTGAACCTGGTGGAGGCTGGTATAATTGCAACATTTAAGAGGCATTTGGATGGGTATATGAATAGGAAGGGTTTGGAGGGATATGGCTGAGTACTGGCAGTGGGACTAGATTGTCTTGGGATATCTGGTCGGCATGGACGGGTTGGACCGAAGGGTCTGTTTCCATGCTGTACATCTCTATGACTCTATGACTCCCATCATTCCTGAAAGATTACACCAATGTCTTTACAAACTCAGCTATCTCCTTCAGAATGTGTTGCTGGAAAAGCGCAGCAGGTCAGGCAGCATCCAAGGAGCAGGAGAATCGACGTTTCGGGCATGAGCCCTTCTTCAGGAATGTCCGAAACGTCGATTCTCCTGCTCCTCACTTTCTCCTATCTCCTTCAGAACCCTGTTCCGCTATTTGCTCACATTCTATATTAGTGAAGGTGTTTTTTTTAAACTAAAAGCTAATAGCCCTGCACACTAAACATCTCACAGATGGGAAACAAAAGTGATTTTAAATGAAATGGAATGTATATGTGTTCACAAAGGATTTACTTGATTAAAACATGGAACAGCTGAATAGTTTCATGAGGAAATCTCGGACAGACTGAAATTGTTCCATGTTGTTTTTAAAGGGGTAAAAGATTATTTGAATGAAACATAGAAGAAGTTTTAACAGGGTGGATGTGGAAAGGATGTTCTTCCCCTTGTGAGAGAATCTAGAACTAGGGTTCACTATTTAAAAGTAAGGCGTCCTTTATTCATCGAGTCATAAAGCTATACAGCATGGAAATAGATCCTTTGGTTCAAAAGGTCCATGCCGACCATAATCCCAAACTAAAATAGACCCATCTGCTTGTGCTTGGTCCATATCCCTCCAAACATTTCTTATTCATATACTTATCCAACTGTCTTTTAAATGTTGCAACTATACCTGCATCCAACACTTCCTCTGGAAGTTCATTCCACACATGAACCATTCTCTGTGTAGAAAATTGCCCCTTGTATTCTTTTTAAATCTTTTTCCCCTCACCTTAAAATATGCCCCTTAGACTTGAAATCCCCCACCCTAGGGAAAAAAAACATCTGCCATTCACCTTATGTATGCCCCTCATGACTTTATAAACCTCTGTAAGGTCACCCCTCAATGTTGTATATTCCAATGATTTGAGGCAGAAATAAGTAGACTTTATTTTCCGGGTTCTGAACCTTTGGGAACTCTCTTCCTCAAAAGGTATTGGAAGGTGTCTTTTGTCACAAAGCTAGTCCCTTTTTTTGATAAAAGTTGTTCCTTGGCTCAAGGAAGCTCTGCCCTTGATTTTTTTCAGAGAGGTAATAAACCAGGCCAGGCTCTGATTAGTCTGGTTTGGTCCAGAGATTAAAGGGTATTGAGAGGCCTTTTTGTTTATATGTAAACAGATGAGACTTCAGGCCAAAGTGGTCATGTTTTAGAAGTGACCTGTAGAATGAAAAGGGTGTGGTCAGCTCTCTAGCTGAGCAATTTAGTTCAGTCCAGAACTGGTTAGGAGTTCAACAGTGAGCTGTGTGGAAACTCTCTCTTTTGCCCTTCAATCTGTAAGCATCTGACCTATTTTTGTGCTGTGTTTAAAAGCAGGTTTGCTTATTGGGACTATTGTGTATATTCGGAACAGCATACTTAATTTTAGTTTGGATAGACTGAGTTCTGAGGGGGTTCTTTATTCTCTTCTTGGT
This sequence comes from Hemiscyllium ocellatum, assembly GCF_020745735.1. NCBI lineage: Eukaryota > Metazoa > Chordata > Chondrichthyes > Orectolobiformes > Hemiscylliidae > Hemiscyllium > Hemiscyllium ocellatum. Next base: position 102,221,687 of record NC_083408.1, on the reverse strand, counting down.
GTTTCATTGTGTAATTTTGTGAATAAATGTTCTAAACCTTGGTAGTCAATCTCACTAACGTACTCTGGGTAATTTTCACTGTACACTTACTGAAACAAATTGCAAAGTTATGGTCTGGGCTGACTGTTTAAGAATGCTTTGAGTGGTCGGGCCTCGTCCATAACACTTTGAAAATTTTTAAGACTGAAATGGCTAGATTCTTGAGCAGCGAGGCTGTAAACAGTTATTGGGGACAGGGTGGAATGCAGAGTAATCGATCAGCCATGATCTTGTTAAATAATGGAGCAGGCCTGAACAACTGAGAAACCTACTCATGCTCCTAATTCACATGGTCATGTGTAAAAGCGACATCCAGCCTCCTTTGAAAATGGATGAACAGGAAAATATCATCTATATGTATTAAGATAAAAAAGGCTAATTATATGAGACTCCTCAATCTGTCTCAAAGAAGCACTTAATAATCATGCCAACAAGAGTAACAAAGTTTTGGAGCTACAAACAATGGTGAGGTTGACAGTGATCCCAGTTATTGCAATGTAAATTGGATAGTTAAAAATCATTTCCTGAAGAAGGGCTTATGCCCGAAACGTCGATTCTCCTGCTCCTCGGATGCTGCTCGACCTGCTGTGTTTTTCCAGCACCACATTTTTCAAATCTGGTCTCCGGCATCTGCAGACCTCACTTTTTCCTAGTTAAAAAAATCACACAACATCAGGTTATGTCCAACACCTAGCACTTCCAAATAAAGCTGGTGGACTATAACCTGCTGTTGTGTGATTTTTAGCTTTGTCCACCCCAGTCCTACACTGGCTCCTCTCCATCGTATAAAATGGAGGCCTTTATCTTCTAGAAACTGAATACTAACAGTATCTTTTGCCACCAAAATACATCGAATAGCATGGAGATGTTAGATTAGATTTCTTACAGTATGGAAACAGGCCCTTTGGCCCAACCAGTCCACACCGAGGAGTAATCCACTTCTCTCTAACTTATGCAGCTAATACACTGGGCAATTTAATATGGCCAATTCACCTGACCTGCACATCTTGGGATTGTGGAAGGATACCAGAACAAGTCAATGCAGACATAAGGAGAATGTGCAAACTCCACACAGACAGTCACCCAAAGCTGGAAGTGAACCTGGGACCCTAGTACTGTGGGGCAGCAGTGCTAACCACTGTGCCATCATGCCACCCAAGTTCTACCTACTTGATACATGCACACTGAACTTACCTGACACAGTGGTAGTTTATCTGTTCCAATGTAAGTTCCCCTTTAATATAATGCAGAATTATCGCCAATTACCTTCTGTGACACATAAGATTAAGTTAACAAGTATGGAGACTTCAGAGAAAAGTTAAAGTTCGTGGATTAAAAAGGTCAGTAGTAACATGTTTACAACATTGACTGAGGGATAGGAAACAGAGGGTAATGGTTGGTGGGTATTTTTCAGGCCCATGGCAAGTTTGTCATGGAACTCCCATGGGTTTGGTATGGGAGCCTTACTTTTCCTGAGATTTATATAAATCACCCTGACGCGCAGGGAACAACTTCAATGTTTGTGGATAAATTGATAATGTAGAAATCAAAAAAAAATTGATAACCTAATGCAGTGGCTGATAGGCAGCAGGTGAAGTTTAATGTATAAACTTCATGGCGTGATCCATTTTGATGCAAATGTCATGAAGAGACAATAGAAAATAAAGGGTGTGTAGGAGAGCAGAGATGTGGGTAAACGTACATAAGTCATCAAGACAGGTAAAGAGAGATGTTAATGAAGTATATGCATTCTAGACTTCGAGAAAACACTAGTTAGACCTCAACTAGAGGATTGTCTATGGTTCTGAGTGGCACAATCCAGGAAGGCAAACCGAGAGAGTGCAACCATCACAGCCAATTCTAGCTCATCTTACCAAACGATATTTTCAGATCAATTCACCACTGTTGGATATTCTGGAATTAACTGGTATATCACGTGCCTGTGTGACTTTTAAAAGCCTATTGTGACATGCACTGTCAGCTGGAACTGCCCTGCATTCTTCCTGACATTTGCCTCTGACATGGCCCTAAGCTTTGTGGGCAAGGTCCTGGACATCCTGCCAGACTGGGTGATATAGATTCTGTTGTGGTTCTGTTCGCCGAGCTGGGAATTTGTGTTGCAGACGTTTCGTCCCCTGTCTAGGTGATATCCTCAGTTCTTGGGATGCTCCTGTGAAGCGCTTCTGTGATGTTTCCTCCGGCATTTATTGTGGTTTGTCTCTGCCGCTTCCGGTTGTCAGTTCCAGCTGTCCGCTGCAGTGGCCGGTATATTGGGTCCAGGTCGATGTGCTTATTGATTGAATCTGTGAATGAGTGCCATGCCTCTAGGAATTCCCTGGCTGTTCTCTGTTTGGCTTGTCCTATAATAGTAGTGTTGTCCCAGTCGAACTCATGTTGCTTGTCATCTGCGTGTGTGACTACTAAGGATAGCTGGTCATGTCGTTTCGTGGCTTGTTGGTGTTCATGGGCGCAGCTGTCTTCCTGTTTGTCCTACGTAGTGTTTTGTGCAGTCCTTGCATGGGATTTTGTACACTGCAGTGGTTTTGCTCATGCTGGGTATTGGGTCCTTCGTCCTGGTGAGTTGTTTACTGAGAGTGGTTGTTGTTTTGTGTGCTGTTATGAGTCCTAGTGGTCGCAGTAGTCTGGCTGTCAGTTTTAGGACAGTTTTAGGCATGGCACTCATCCACAGATTCAATCAATAAGCACATCAACCTGGACCCAATATACCGACCACTGCAGCGCACAGCTGGAACTGACGACTGGAAGCGGCAGAGACAAACCACTATAAATGCCAGAGGAAACATCACAGAAGTGCTTCACAGGAGGATCCCAAGCACTGAGGATATCACCTATACAGGGGACGAAATGTCTGCAACACAAATTCCCAGCTCGGCGAACAGAACCATAACAATGAGCACCCGAGCTACAAATCTTCTCCCAAACTTTAATGTAGACTCTCTCTCTTCCCCACGACCAGCAGTGGAGGTCATGACACCAGACCTTATTCTCCCTAACTACCCTACCTGAACCCCTCATAATTTTATACCTCTTACTTGAACTTCCCCTCAGCCTCCTTTGTTCCAAAAAAAACCACTCCAACTTTCTGCATTAGTAAAATTTGCAGATGCGCAGAGCCAGCAACATCCCAGTAAAGACCCTCTGACTAACATGCCTCCCCAATGCACCCTCCCACCTTCTCAATCTCACCCCCAGCCCCATCCTCTCCCTGAACTGGCACCAGAAAAACCCTGGATTAATGAAATTCCAAGGAAAGGTAATCAACCTGAAATATAAATTCTCTTTCTCTCTCTCTGTCTCTTAATTCAAAATGTGTTTCACTTTGGTAAAGAGCTTTGGAAGGTTTGTTACATACAGTGTGATAAATGAACTGTGAGCAAACACATTAAAGACATCAATTCTAAATTGACAAAGTATAGACATCATTTTGCAAGTAGAAGTGAGTCAAACATTTGGTTTGGAACTGGACTGAGGATGACGGTGATAAATATGCTGAACCAACACCTGTAGACCATAACATTTACAGATTGTGATTAATTTCTCAATTTTTCTAAAATTGTGAAGTCAAGCAACAAACCTGTTCAGGCAACTTGCTCTGTTTAAAGGTTGAATCGTAGCGTAACAAATTTAAACAAATATGGAAGATCTGAGTTGGGCTTCCTCATTCAGACATTTTTTAAAAAGTTGTTGGTCAATCATTATTCCTAAGTAAGGGATGTCATATCCTAGAAATCTCACAGTGTTAATGTTGGAGACTGTCCTATGGATTTCACTGTGGCTGCAGCAGTTTCTCTCCTAGGAGAGAAAATTGATAAATGAGACATATTGTTCCAATTTGTTTTGTATTACACAGAACAGTGCTCCAGTTTGATCAGTACTTTCAGTTCCAAGTGTTACTGGTTCTCCGCTCTCTAACAGTTCATATTCCCTCAATACTGACCCACTGTCAGTGCAACACTCCCTCTGAATTTAATTTGGACTGTTAGCCTGGATTATGTGCCCAATTGTCTGAAGTTTCAGGTAAGAGATTGTTTTACTGTGAAGTAGCCATAGTCCCACTGTCTCAGTAAAGAGTGACAGTTTAACCTGATGGCCACCACGCCTCAGGTGAGGGGAGAGGTTGAGAAGGAGAGTCCTTCATGGTAATCTCAGCTGGAGCAGGGATTAAATCCACACTGTTGACATCACTTGGCATTGCAAACCTGCCATCCAGCCAACTGAGTTAACTGACATCCTCGTTTAGAGATAATTAGGGTCATATGGATGGTCTTAGTGGGAAGCTGAATTGGTGCAGCATCATGTACTTTTCATATTGCTGTTGTAGTCTGGAGTCGTGGATAGCCATGGTAGAGGCTTCACTTTCCTCTTCATGAAATGATTGGCAAAGAATCTCTCTTATTTTTGCTACCTGCCATTGGCACATTTTGGAAGGGTTTGCAGATTGATACTAATACTGTCAGGCCACAGAATGAGCATGCCTCCTTAGCTGGAATGGCAGCCAAACCCACAACCATAGGCTCAGAACCAATGCTGTTACCCACAAAGCATTACAACACAAATATAGACGTCCAACTGGCATTGTGGGATGGGACTGATCAGAGCCTGCACTGTGCACTGACTGACCTTCCCCACCAGCAAGATTGACGATGATGCCCCAGAAAACTAAGGGTTACACAGTCTTTCTGGATATCAGAGTAAGAAAAATAGAATTAAATTTTGAAGGTGATTCAATTGCTCTTCATAGAATCCCTACAACGTAGAGACAGGCCATTCAGCCCATTGAGTACAGATCCACCCTCAAAAGTGCAGCCCACCCAGACTTACCCCATCCCTGTAACCCTGGATATGCCATGGCTAACCCACCTAGCCTGTATACCCCTGGATACTATGGGCAATATAATATGGCCAATCCATCTGACCTGCATATCTTTGGAGTGTGGGAGGAAACGCACATAGACAAGGGGAGAATGTGCATACTCCACACAGGCAGTCGCCTAAGGCTGGAATTAAACCCAGGACCCTAGCACCGTGAGACAGCAGGGTTAACCACTGAGCCACTGTGCCGTCTGCTCTTCAGAGTATCTCTACATTCTCAGTTGGAGCTGACCTTCAGCAGAAGCGAGGAAAAGTGAAAGCTTAATAAATCCAATGCCAAGTCTAGTGGGAGTAGTTCGAGATCTAATCCTCGAACCAATGTCTCACCTTTGCTCAGGCTTGAGTCAGCTAAAGAAGATGAAATGGTTCAGTAGATCGATGAAGGCTTCAGGTAATCTGTGAGGAATGCAGCGTGGGTTAGCATGCTGTCTTTTCAGCTCTGCAAAATCTGGATGTGAACCCTATGAAGAAAGATGGATTAAAAATCATCTTTGTCTGCGCTTTGCAATATCCTTAACTGAAATGAGATCAGAAAGTGTCAGCATAATCTGCTGATAAGGAGCACTAAAATCATCAACCTCACTCAGAAAGACCACAGGGATGCAGTTGGAGATAGTGTCCAGGTGCTGAAATTAAATTCCTTAGCCATGTTTATTATCTCTGTTTATTATATCTCGCAGATAAGACCCTGAATAGTCCTAACAGGGTAGAGCTGGAAGGAATGTTTCCCCTTTAGAGAGAATCAGGAACTAGTGGCCTCTGTTTAAATATCAGGGGCTCACCCACATACAACAGAGATGAGACACAAGCTTTAGTCTCAGAAGGCCTGTCACAACTAACAGCAAAGGAGGCTTCACTGGCCCTCAAAGATGCCCAGAGCATCAATGTAAAGGAGAGGGGGCTGAAACATTTGCGCCCACCTTCAGCCAGAAGTGTCAAGCGGATAATCTACTTCAGCCTCCGCCTGATTCAATTTACTCCATGTGAGGTGAAGGAATTGGATTTAGCAGAGGCGTTGAGTCCTGATTAAGTTCTGGCAGTAATACTGTGCTCTAGAGAAAGCAGAATGGGAGAGTACTTGCTGTGCTTTTCCAGCACCACTCTGATCTAAACTCTGGTTTCCAGCATCTGCAGTCCTCACTTTCTCATAGTTGATTTTAACCTTACTGCAAATCCTCTTGCAAGGATGCCTACCCTGAAGAAGTTCTCCTCCTCTCTCCACAAGAATCTCAGTGAGTCTCTCTCTCACTGCAACCCCCAGGTCATCTCCTCTGCCCTGAAGCTCTTCAACCATGTACCCTTTGCTACCTTCCTCCACCCACCTCTCAGACCTATCACCTCCATCCCCACCCCCATTCACCTATTGTTCTCTTTGCTACCTTCCTCCACCCTCCTCTCTGACCTATCACCTCCATCCCCACCCCCATTCATCTATTGTCCTCTTTGCTACCTTCTCCCCAGCCCCCCCACCCCACTCCCGCCCCCCACCCCTATTTATTTCTCCACTCTGCAGGTACCCTGCCTCTATTCCTGATGAAGGGTTTTTGCCTGAAACATCGACTTTCCTGCTCCTCGGATGCTGCCTGACCTGCTGTGCTTTTCCAGCACCACTCTGATCTAAACTCTGGAGAGTACTTGAAGACCAGCTCATGGTTCAAGCCTAATTGGGAATGAATGGACCCCAACTCATGTTGTACGGACAGAAACCCCACAAAACTATTGGTGATTTTGTTGTCCAGCTGCAGCAGCAGAGGCCATGAGTGTGGTTTCTTTAAAGAGGAACTCGCAGAGGGGCCTATCAGGTTGGTAATCACCTCTGCTCTGACCATAGCCATCCAGAAAAATCGCAGGGCAATAAAAAAAGGCTGTACCATTGACACCTTGATAGAAGATGGATTCCAGCCTGACGCCATAGTTCAGGCCCACTTCAGTTCCAGTGCAGTTAATGCTGTTACTGTCGTCATGAAAATACACTAAAAAGCAAGATCTGGCAGAAATGCAGAAATTGTCCAGCTTCTCTTACTTCTGCAAATTATGCGGCACAAAAGGACATTATGCAGGCCCTGAAACAAGGCCCAGGTGACCAACAAAAGTGGGACAACACAAAAAAGAGATCTAAAGCTCTCAGATTCCATCTTCCTGAGCTTTGTCTCTTGCAGCATGACACACTGAGGCAATGGTGAGCCCAGCCACACAAGTGTCTGTGATTACAATGCAAGTATGTAGATACTTGGTGCTGTCATTAAAAAGTCACCGAGTTCTTCAATACGGTGTGTCCCACAACTCCCCCTTATGTCATAGGAGCTCACATAGGTTCCACAGTGTGATAATGGCAGATCATCAATATATCATGCCACGTCACATCATCCTACAATACAAGTCAGTCATGTGATGGAATATTCCTCTCTTGCTTGAATGAGTGCAGCTCTGTCAAGAAGATTGATACCATCTAGGACAAAGCAGCCCACTTGATTAACATCTCATCGACTACTTTCAACACTTACGACCTTGTCCACTGACACACAGTAGCAGCAACATGTACCATCTACAAGATGCATTACAGGAACTCATTCGGGCTCCCTTACTAGGACCACATAGAAAGACATGGTTGGCAGATGCTTGCAAATACCTGCAATTTCCCCTCCCAAACCACACACCATCTTGACTTGAAATGTGTCCTTCACTGTTGCTGGGTCAAAATTCTGAAGCTTCCTCCCAGATAGTATTGTAGCTATACCTAGACCAAACTGTTGGACTGAACCCCTAAGTGGGGTCACTCACTCTGAGGCAGCAAAGGCCATGTTGGAGCTCTGACATTGTTATAACAGCTGCACTCCCTATTTAAGGGGGAGGCAGGGTTCGTAGAATAGTAATGGTAGTCAAATAGTAATCCACATTGCCAAAAAGTGTGGCACTGGAAAAGCACAGCAGGTCAGGCAGCATCCCAGGAGTAGGAGAGTCGATGTTTCAGGAATTCAGCCCTTCAACAGGAATGCTGCTTGACCAGCTGTGCTTTTCCAGTGCCACACATTTCAATTCTGATCTCCAGCATCTGCAGTCCTCACTTTCTCATAGCAATCCACAACAGCAGCCAAATGATGTGGGTCAGGGGTTTGAATCTCACCATCTCAGATGATCCACTTAAAACCCAAAACTAGAAATACGTAAGATAGTCCAATGTCAACCAAGAAACTATGGTCGATTGTCATGAAAACCCATCTGGTTCACTGATGTCCTTTGGGGATGGAAATCTGCCATCCTTTCCACGCCTGGTCTATTTGTGACTCCAGAACAACAGCAACGTGACTGTCTCTTAATTGCCCCTATGAAATGGTCTTGCAGGCAACAAGCAGTGAACCTGCCAGCAATACCTACATCCTATACAAAAATATTTTTTAAGAAAAAAGCACCCACTCTCACCGGTCTCACTGAAGAATGCCAATTTCAATCCTTAGTGAGAACTCGTTCAGGAAATGCTGACCCTCACTCCATGGACTGCAGTGACTTGTCACCTCCTTCTCAAGGGCATTGTGGGATGGATGTTTAATGTCACAGTGCAGTTGATGCTGCTGAGAAAGGGGATGTAAAAGCACCCCAGGGAATAAAGCCATTGCAATTGTGTTCTAGAGAAAATGTCATTAACCTGTCTTTAATGGGAACATAAGTCATCGTGTGAAATGCCTATGTTAATGTTTTAATCGTTCTTCCTAATTTTCTGCATTTCTCCAATCTGCCATCCTGAATTGAAATGGCATTGAATTCCTTATGTTATTTCCTTTGTAGTTTAAATTTACTTTCAATCCACTTAATTTTCTGTTAATGGTTTCTCTGAATGTTGAAAACCAGTTAACATAAGCCACCAGTTAAATAATTAAAGCTAAATATCTTCAGTTTCAAGTAATGAATGTCTCATCAAAGGGTGAATGTTTGTAGGATTCAGAGCCACGATCTGCATGTTTTGTCATGTCACTCGATTAATCATTCACCACAAATTGATCTACACAATGACCAAGATTTAAGACCAGAATTCTTTTACGTTCATCATTGTACCATCAATACTGTGGGAGGGATTCCAGCTACACAAAATAACCTTTCTGTCTTCTTGTGGTGGTTGTGGGGGAATGAATGATTTAATAAATTAGTACAAATGCATTGCGTCTTCCCACAGAAACCTCATAGGCAGCTATAAGTTGAATAAGTCAGCTGACCTCCTGAAAAATAAATGAAAATGTACCATAGCAGTTTTTATTCATTGTAACAGAAATTGCTGGAAAAGCTCAGCAGGTCTAACAGCATCCTCAGAAATGTTTTCAATGTGAAATGTTCGCTCTGATTTCTCTCCACAGACCTGCTGAGCTTTTCCAGCAATTTCTGATTTTGTTTCTAATTTACAGCATCCGCAGTTGTATTGGTTTTTATTCTGCATTGTAAACTTGATAGCATCTACAGGCTGTTCAAGTAAAGTATGATTCCAGCTGTAACAACCACAGAGATTGCTGGAGAAATTCAGCAGGTCTGGCAGCAATTCCAGGTAAAAAAAAATTAACTTTCTGGTATAACTCTTCATTTGAACTTCAGAGTCATAGCAGACTCAAAATGTTACTTCTGTTTTTCTCTCTCTCCATAGATGTTGCTCGCCTTTCTCCAGCATTTACATGTTTGTTTCAGATTTCCAGCATTCACAATATTTTGCCTTTGTCTCACATTCTGTCCATCACTGATTCCCACACATTTACAGCAATGAGCTTGAATACCAGTGAGGGGCATAATCTGAAGGCTCCATAGCTCAGTGGTTAGAGCACTGGCCTTGTAAACCAGGGGTCGTGAGCTCCAATCCTCACTGGCTCTTACCCAGTTGAATGAAAAATAAAAGTTTCAAAGATGAGGGGAAAGTTTTAAAACTCTGAAAGAAAATGACAACTCTCAGAGAAATGCATGACAGAAAAGTGGAGTTTATTGAGGAAGCACTTGCTGATTGTCCCACTAAGGCAAGGTAAAGGATGGTAGGGTGAAGGAACCTTGCTTGACAAGAGATGTGGAACATCTCATCAAGAGGAAGAAGGAAGCTTACTAAAGGTTGAGGAGGCAAGGATCAGACAGGACTCTAGATGATGACAAGGTAGACAGGAAGGAATTGAAGAATGGACTTAGGAGAGCTACAAGGGTGCATGATAAAGCCTTGATGGGTAGGACTAAGGAAAACCCTAAGGTGTTCTACACTATGTGAGGAACAAGGGGATGGCCAGCATCAGGGTAAGACTGACCGTGGATAATGGAGGGAACTTGTGCCTGGGGTCAGAGGACATAGAGGAGGTCTTTAATGAATACGTTGCTTCAGCATTCACTGTTTAGGGGGTCATTGACACTTCTGAGGACAGCATGATATACTTGTACAGAGGGTCAACCAGCATCCGAGGTGCAGGAAAATCAACGTTTCGGGCAAAAGCCCTTCATCAGGAATTGAGGTAGGGTGCCTACAGGGTGGAGAGATAACTGAGGTGGGGGTGTGGGGGGGGGGACGGGGGAGGTAGCATAGATTACAATGGGTGAATGGGGGTGAGGATGGAGGTGATAGGTCAGAGAGGAGAGTGGAGTGGATCAGTGGAAAGGAAGATAGGCAGTAGGACAGGTCATGAGGGCGGTGCTGAGCTGGAAGGTTGGAGCTGGGGTGAGGTGGGGGAAGGGGAAATGAGGAAACTGGTGAAGTTCACATTGATGCCCTGGGGTTGAAGTGTTCCGAGGTGGAAGATGAGACGTTCTTCCTCCAGGCGTCGGGTGGTAAGGGAGCGGCCAGGACCTGCATGTCCTCAGCAGAGTGGGAGGGGGAATTGAAATGTTGGGCCACGGGGCAGTGTGGTTGATTTGTGCGGGTGTCCCGGAGATGTTCCCTAAGGCGCTCTGCTAGGAGGCGTCCAGTCTCCCCAACGTAGAGGAGACTATCTAGACTCTGGTTTCCAGCTTCTGCAGGCCTTGTTTTTACCTTCCTGATATGCTTGTACAGTTTGGTGTTAGGAAGGAGAATGAGCTGAAAGTTTTGAAAAACATCAGGATAGGTAAAACCCCTGGGCTAGACAGGTTATGCCCTAGGTTATTACAGGAAGTGAGGGAAGAGATTGCTGCACATTGGTGATGATCTTTGTGTTCTCCCTGTCCATTGGATTAGTGCCAAATGATTGGAGGGTGGCAAATACTGTTCACTTGTTCAAGAAAGAGAGTAGGGATAATCCTGGGAAATACGGACCAGTCAGTGTTACATCAGTGGTGGGCTTGTGAGGGGGAGGTCATGCCTCACAAACCTTATTCAATTATTTGAGGATGTGACAAAACATGTTGATGAAGTTAGAGTAGTGGATATGGTGCACATGGATTTTAGCAAGGTGTTTGATAAAGTTCCCCATGGTAGGTTCTTTAAGAAAGAAAGGAGGCATGGGACACAGGGAAATCTGGCTTTCTGGATACAGAACTGGCTGGCCCACAGAAGACAGAGGTTGGTGGCAGATGAAAAGTACTCAGCCTGGAGCTCACTGTTCCGCAGGGATCAGTTCTGGGACATCTGCGCTTTGTGATTTTTATAAATGACTTGGATGAGGAAGGGTCACTGGACCCGAAATGTTAAGTCAGATTTCTCTTCACAGATGCTGCCAAACCTGCTGAGCTTTTCCAGCAACTTCTGTTTTGTTTCTGTTTTACAGCATCCACAGTTCTTTCGGTGTTTATTCACCACAAACGATAATGATTTGACCGTTCATGCGAAGCCCCTAATTTACCTATCGAATGGAAGCAGGTAGATAGGAGAAAATTATGACCAGGTTTCTGTACTTAACAAGACTATTTATTATAAATAAATACCAAACAGGGGCAGAACAAAACTATGATTTATTAAAAGGTAACTTTACTAGTTGAAATTCTAACCCCTTTCAAAATCAGTAGATACATATATGGACAGTCCCAGACAAACAAAAATGTATTGGGTGGAGAATGAAAAACTGGGGAAACACAGTTCAATAGCACCAGTCCACAGAACTCATGAAATGTTACTTTCACTTCACAGGAATTCTGTTCTGCAAACCCTTTCTCCAGACTCTGTCACACAATTCACTTGGGACACTGAATATGTCACTCCTTGTACCACCAATGCTGCTGTCTCCTTTCTCAGAGATGGTGGCGAGAGGGCGGCAGGAGGTTTGTGATAGGTTGCTGCAGACCACCTGGTGCAGGGAGCATGCTCTTTCTTAAAGGTAAGCTGCCTCTCTGAGAGAACTGCTCAAAGGACTCACCCCCCAATGCAAATTCCTGCAAACGGAATGTCAGGTCCACAGTGGAATTCAGACTGCTGGATGTGGCACAGGTGGAAAGGAGGAGAGGTACCATGTTCCTGCATGGGATGAGGGGATGCTGAAAGGTCACATGCATAACGAAGTGGATAGAGGCAGCCTAGGAAAGCTAACTGCTTGTGTCCACAAGGATTTACATCAGGAATGTTATCAATTACATTTTTACACCATAGGACTAAAAAAATCATAAGATATAGGAGCATAGTTGGCCATTTGAGTCTGCTCTGCCACTTGATTGCAGCTAATGTGTTTCTCAACGCCATTCTCCCGCCTTCTCCCCAGAACCTATGAGTCCTTTACTAATCAAGTTTCTCTGTTTTAATATACTCGATGACTTGGCCCCTACACCCTTCTGTGGTGATGAACTTTACAGATTCACCACCGTCTGGTTGAAGAAGTTCCTCCTCATCTCAGTTCTAAAGGGTCATCTCTACAATCTGAAGCTGTGCCCTGGGGTTCTTGTCTCTCCCATTAGTGGAAACATCTTGTCTACATCCACTCTATCAAGGCCTCTCAGTATTCTGTAGGCTTTGATCAGATCCAACCCTCATCCAAAAAACTCCATCGAGTACAGGTGCAGAATCCTCAACCACTCTTCATGCAGCAATCCTTTCAACCCTAAGTTCAATCCTGTAAGACTCCTCAGGACCCCCTCCAATGCCAACACGTCCTTCCTTAGATACAGAGTTCAAAACTGCTCATGAAGGGCTTTTGCCCGAAACATCGATTTTCCTGCTCCTTGGATGCTGTCTGACCTACTGTGCTTTTCCAGCATCACGCTGATATAAACTTTTGCCTATATTCCAAATGTTATTTGTACTCCAAATGTATTCCTAATGAGAGATCCTTCTCAGACTGCTTCACCATCACACTGACTGTATGGAACATATAAGAAACAGGAAGGTGCAAGAGAGAGATCCTTTGGAATCTGGAAGGCATAGGATTAGATTACTTACAGTGTGGAAACAGGCCCTTCGGCCCAACAAGTCCACACTGACCCGCTGAAGCGTAACCCACCCATACCCTTACATTTACCCCTTACCTAACACTACGGGCAATTTAGCATGGCCAATTCACCTGACCCGCACATTTTTGGATTGTGGGAGGAAACCGGAGCACCTGGAGGAAACCCACGCAGACACGGGGAGAATGTGCAAACTCCACACAGTCAGTCGCCTGAGTCAGGAATTGAACCCAGGTCTCAGGCACTGTGAGACAGCAGTGCAAACCACCGTGCCACCGTGCCTCCCACAGAAGTAGGAAACAAAGCCATTGCTGATGAACCTCTGGCTATGAATGGCTATTTAAGAGTGGAACTTGGTGAATGTAACCTCACTAAGCAATGAAGTGTTTTGAAGGGGTTTAGTGTGGTCAGGTGTGTCAGAGGCTGCGAGAAGTTTATGAATTATGAGGAAAGAGAGTTGATTTTGTCACTTTGACATGGATCACAGGATCTTGGCCCAAGTGCAACCCTACTTACTGGGTTGAGCATGGAATTGTGGATCAAGTTTTGTGAAATGCCAATGCATCAAGAACTTGTTGGGGTTGTTGGGGGAGGGGGCGTGTGGGATGTGGAAGAGTGGAATTGATAGGTTTGAGCAAGTGCTATATCTGAGGCATGGAAACCTTGAACATTAGCAGTTAAGTTAGGGAGCTGGAAAGGATATTCAGTGACCAGTACTCCTACTATTCGGGATATCAGTAGCACATAACAAGGGTCAGATTAGCTCAGTTGGTTGGATGAATGGTTTGTGATGCAGGATAACACCAACAGCTTTGATCCCACACTGGCTGAAGTCACCATAAAGGATTCTTTTTCCCAAACCTCTCCCCCGATCCACGGTGCGGTGACGTTCAGGTCAAACCACCACCAGCTATCTCTGTAATGGAGGAGCAGCCCGACAGTGACTTTACCTCTTAGCATGCTAACTCCTTGATTGGAAAGCAATGAGTGAAATGTAGCAGGCCTGCACTGAATATGTAAGATTGCTGATTAGTACTTCACATTGGCATCTACCTTCCTTCACACTCGTAAAACATAAGGAACAGGAGCAAAGAAAGACCACTTGGTGCTCTGAGCAACATGGCTGATCCTCGAGCTCAACTCCAATTTCCCATCTTATCCATTTGTCCAGTGATTCCCTTCCTGCCCAGATATCCATGAATCTCGCTCTTGGAAATAATCAGCAACTGAACATCCACCGTCCTCTGGGATGTATGCAACTCTCAGAGGTAATCTTTGCTCATAGCCATAGCACAGGGTTTGATGAAGTGGTGGGAATATGGCAGGAAGTCAACCTACGTTGGCTAACCCATTCCTTACAGAGCCATTAACTGGGTCATGAGCAATTTCCTCAGTCAAATTGTTGGAGATGGCAAAACAAAATCGCCAAATAGAAAATAGATGTGGACAGCGGGTCATTTATGGAGTAACACTTATATTGTGATCCTTATCCTGGATTTCAATTTATTGAGAATGACTGAACAATAATAGGAAATTTGCTAAGCTGTCTCCAGTAATGAACTGTCTCCACTATGTTGCAAATTAATTAACTCCAATCAGGCTTCCATTCTGTATGCAAATCATCCAAATTAAATTAAACATTTTCCACATTAATGAAAAGAAGGATTACCGATCTATGCAGCATGCTTTAATACACTTGTTTAAATGGGATGACTGAGGGTCTAGGCCAGAAATCCAGAGCATGTCAGAGATACGGGGTAAACAAAGTTCTGGTTTTCTGTGTTATGAGAAGTTTGTCTTGGATTCACTTATTGACTAACAGCACCATCTAGCAGTATTTCAAAGGAATGGTTCACTGTGTTAACAAGACCAATTGTAAATACAAGACCAGTTCAATCTTAGTAAAACATTGCAAGGGTTTGTCAGAAAATGTTCCATTTTATTCTGAATAACATGTCTTCACACACAAAGTTACATTTGGTATCCCTTCCTATTGGAGGAGAAAGTGAGGTCTGCAGATGCTGGAGATCAGAGCTGAAAATGTGTTGCTGGAAAAGTGCAGCAGGTCAGGCAGCATCCAAGGAGCAGGAGATTCGACGTTTCGGGCATAAACCCTTCTGAACTTTTACTGAATGATAGATGGTTGATCTATCATTCAGTAAAAAGTGAGGTCTGCAGATGCTGGAGATCACAGAGCTGAAAATGTGTTGCTGGTTAAAGCGCAGCAGGTCAGGCAGCATCCAGGGAACAGGAAATGCAGCTCTGATCTATCATTCAACAATCCAGAGCTACCAGAACAGTTCAACAAACTATGAATATTTTTAAAAAACGTGCCTCTATTTCCAGTGACAGATTATATTCAAGATGGACAGTACAAACTCAGGCCCCACCCTGCACCTTGTAAAGTCAAAGAATGCAGTTTGTGAGGGTGGCACTATCTGTGGGACAGTCATTCTGCCAGCCTCCATGCCCTTATCTGTGCCGAAATATTCATTGAGGTAGGACATATATTGTCCACCAGACTGCATGAGACCACCATCAGTTATGGACTGTCTATGGTCTGGAGAGCAAAGACTTAATGGGAAATAACATTTACCTTGTTACATTTAACAGGAAGTGGTAGGATGGAGCAGGGAAGGTAGTGGTAATGTCACTAGACTAGCACTCCAGGAAATCAGGAAATGTTTTCGGGACAGTGGGCATTCCCTCAGTATGGACCCTTTGACAGTGCGGTACTCCCTCAGTACTGACCTTCGGTCACTGCGGCACTCCCTCAGTACTGCTCCTTTGACAGTGCGGCACTCCCTCAGTACTGATTCTATGACAGTTCAACATTCCCTCAGTATTGAACCTCTGATAGTGCCGTACTCCCTCAGTATGGATCTTCTGACATTGAGGTACTCCCTTAGTACTGACCCTCTGTCAGGGCGGCACTCCAACAGTACTGACACTCAGAAGGTGCAGCACTCCCACAGTACTGATCCTCTGACAGTGCGGTACTCCTTTGAAATACTGACCCTCTATCAGTGCGGCACTCCCTCAGTACTGACCCTCTGACAGCGCGGTACTCCCTCAGTACTGACCCTCTGACAGTGCGGTACTCCTTTGAAATACTGACCCTCTGCAGTGCGGCACTCTCTCAGTACTGACCCTCTGACAGTGTGGTATTCCTTTGAAATACTGATCCTCTGACAGTGCAGCACTCTCTCAGTACTGATCCTCTATCAGTGCAGTACTCCTTTAGTACTGACCCTCTGTCAGTGCGGCACTCCCTCAGTACTGTTCCTCTGCCAGTGCGGCACTCCCTCAGTACTGATTCTATGGTAGTTCAGCATTCCCTCAGTATTGAACCCCTGATAGTGCCGTATTCCCTCAGTATGGATCTTCTGACATTGTGGTACTCCCTTAGTGCTGACCTTCTGTCAGGGCGGCACTCCAACAGTACTGACCCTCCAATAGTGCAGCACTCCCACAGTACTGACCTCTGACAGTGCAGCATTCCCGCAGTACTGACCCTCCAATAGTGCAGCACTCCCTCAGTACTGACCCTCAGAAGGTGCAGCACTCCCTCAGTACTGACCCTCTGACAGTACAGTATTCCTTTGAAATACTGATCCTCTGACAGTGCAGCACTCCCTCAGTACTGACCCTCTGACAGTGCGGTACTCCTTTATTGCTGATCCACTGACAGTGCAGCATTCTCTCAGTACTGATCCTCTATCAGTGCAGTACTCCTTTAGTACTGACCCTCTGTCAGTGCGGCACTCCCTCAGTACTGATCCTCTGACTGTGCGGTATTCCTTTCAGTACTGACCCTCTGACAGTGCGGCACTCCCTCAATACTGACCCTCAGTCACTGCAGTGCTCCCTCAGTGCTGACCCTCCAACAGTGCAGGACTCCCTCAGTACTGATTCTATGATAGTTCAGCATTCCCTCAGTATTGAACCTCTGATAGTGCTGTATTCCCTCAGTATGGTCCTTCTGACAGTGCGGTACTCCTTTATTATTGACCCCTGTCAGTGCAGCATTCCCTTAGTACTGATTGTCTGACAGTGCAGTACACCTTTACTACTGACCCTCTGTCAGTGCGGTATTCCTTTATTACTGATCCTCTGACAGTGCAGCACTCCCTCAGTACTGACCCTCTGACGGTGCAGTACTCCTTTATTACTGACCCACTGTCAGTGCGGCACTCCCTCAGTACTGATCCTCTGACAGTGCCGTACTCCTTTAGTACTGACCCTCTGTCAGTGCGGCACTCCCTCAGTACTGATCCTCTGACAGTGCGGTACTCCTTTAGTACTGACCCTCTGACTGTGTGGCACTCCCTCAGTTCTGATCCTCTGACAGTGCAGCACACCTTTAGTACTGACCCTCTGACAGTGCAGCACACCCTCAGTACTGACCCTCTGTCTGTGCAGTATTCCTTTATTACTCATCCTCTGACAGTGCAGCACTCCCTCAGTACTGACCCTCTGTCAGTAGAGTTCTCCTTTATTACTGACCCTCTGTCAGTGCGGCACTCCCTCAGTCCTGATCCTCTGACAGTGCGGTACTCAATTACTACTGATCCTCTGTCAGTTTGGCAATCCCTCAGTACTGATCCTCTGATAGTGGAATACTCCTTTAGTACTGACCCTCGGACAGTGCGGCACTCCCTCAGTACTGACCCTCTGTCAGTGCAGGACTCCCTCAGTACAGATTCTATGACAGTGCAGCATTCCCTCAGTATTGAACCTCTGATAGTGCTGTACTCCCTCAATATGGATCTTCTGACATTGTGGTACTCCCTTAGTACTGATTCTCTGACAGTGCGGCACACCTTTAGTACTAACCTCTGACAGTGCAGTACTCCCGCAGTACTGATCCTCAGAAGGTGCATGACTCCCTCAGTACTGACCCTCCAATACTGCAGCACTCAGAACTGACCCCCTGACAGTGCAGGACTCCCTTAGTATGGACCTTCTGACAGTGTGCCACTCCCTTACTACTGACCCTCTGTCAGTGCGGCACTCCCTCAGTACTGATCCTCAGAGGGTGCAGCACTTCCTCCGTACTGACCCTCTGTCAGTACATTACTCCCTCAGTCGGGACCCTCTGACAGTGCAGGTCTCCCTCAGTACTGATTCTATGGTAGTTCAGCATTCCCTCAGTATTGAACCTCTGATAGTGCCGTACTCCCTCAGTATGGATCTTCTGACATTGTGGTACTCCCTTAGTACTGACCCTCTGTCAGGGCGGCATTCCAACAGTACTGACTCTCCAATAGTGCAGCACTCCCACAGTACTGACCTCTGACAGTGCAGCACTCCCGCAGTACTGACCCTCCAATAGTGCAGCACTCCCTCAGTACTGATCCTCTGACAGTGCAGCACTCCCTCAGTACTGATCCTCTGACAGTGCAGCACTCCATCAGTACTGACCCTCCAATAGTGCAGCACTCCCTCAGTACTGACCACCTGACAGTGCAGGACTCCTTTAGTATGGACCTTCTGACAGTGTGCCCCACCCTTACTACTGACCCTCTGTCAGTGCGGCACTCCCTCAGTACTGACCCTCAGAGAGTGCAGCACTCCCTCAGTATTGACCCTCTGTCAGTACAGTACTCCCTCAGTAGTGACCCTCTGACAGTGCAGTACTCATTCAGTGCTGACCCTCCGACAGTGCAGGACTCTCTCAGTACTGATTCTATGACAATTCAGCATTCCCTCATTATTGAACCTCTGATAGTGTCGTACTCCCTCAGTATGGACCTTCTGACAGTGTGGTACTCCCTTAGTATTGACCCTCTGTCAGTGCAGCACTCCCTCAGTACAGACCCTCAGAAAGTGCAGGACTCCCTCAGTACTGATCCTCTGACAGTGCGGTACACCTTTATTACTGACCCTCTGTCAGTGCGGCACTCCCTCAGTACTGCTCCTCTGACAGTGCGGTGCACCTTTAATACTGACCATCTGTCAATGTGGCACACCCTCAGTACTGATCCTCTGTTAGTGCGGTATTCCTTTATTACTCATACTCTGACAATGCAGCACTCCCTCAGTACTGACCCTCTGTCAGTAGAGTACTCCTTTATTACTGATCCTTTGTCAGTGCGACACTCCCTTAGTACTGATCCTTCGACAGTGCGGTACTCCTTTAGTACTGACCCTCAGACAGTGCGGCACTCCCTCAGTACTGATTCTATGACAGTGCAGCATTCCCTCAGTATTGATCCTCTGATAGTACCCTTCCCCTCAGTGCTGCCCCTCCGACAGTGCAGGACTCCTTCAGTACTGATTCTAAGACAGTTCTGCATTCCCTCAGTATTGAACCTGTCATAGTGCCTTAGTCCCTCAGTATGGATCGTCTGACTTCGTGGTACTCCCTTAGTACTGACCCTCTGTCAGTGCGGCACTTCCTCTGTAGAGATCCTCTGACAGTGCGGCACAACTTTAATACTGTCCCTCTGACAGAACGGCACTGCCTCAGTACTGATCTCTGACAGTGCAGGACAACTGCAGTACTGACCTCTTACAGTGCAGCAATCCCTCAGTACAGACCCTCAGAAAGTGCTGCACTCCCTCTGCACCTTTAATACTGACCATCTGTCAGTGCAGCACTCCCTCTGTACTAACCCTCTGACAGTGCGGCACTCCGTCAGTACTGATCCTCTGACAGTGCAGCACTCCCTCAGTACTGACCCTCTGTGAGTAGAGTACTCCATTAGTACTGACCCTCTGTCAGTGCAGCACTCCCTCAGTACTGACCCTCTGACAGTGCAGAACTCCCTCAGTACTGATTCTCTGACAGTGCGGTACACCTTTAGTACTGACCCTCTGACAGTGCGGCACACCCTCAGTACTGACCCTCTGTCAGTGCAGTAATCCTTTAATACTGACCCTCTGTCAGTGCAGCACTCCCTCTGTACTGATCCTCTGACAGTGTGGTATTCCTTTAGTACTGACAGTCTGTCAGTGCGGCACTGCCTTAGTACTGACCCTCTGTCACTGCGGCTCTCTCTCAGTACTGATCCTATGAAAGTGTCGCACTCCGTCAGTACTGACCCTCTGTCACTGCTGCACTCTCTCAGTACTGCTCCGTTGACATTGCGGTACTCCTTTAGTACTGAACCTCAGGCAGTCCTTCACTCCCTCAGTACTGACACTCTGTCAGTGCAGGACTCCCTCAGTACTGACCGTCCAATAGTGCAGCACACCCTCAGTACTGATCATCTGACAGTGCAGGACTCCCACAGTACTGACCCTCAGAAAGTGCAGTACTCCCTCAATACTGACCCTCAGAAATTGCAGGACTCCCTCAGTACTGACCCTCCAATAGTGCAGCTCGCAATACTGTCCCTCTAATAGTGCAGCACTCTCTCAGTACTGACCCCCTGACAGTGCAGGACTCCCTTAGTATGGACCTTCTAACAGTGTGCCACTCCCTTATTACTGACCCTCTGTCAGTGCGGCACTCCCTCAGTACTGAACCTCAGAGAGTGCAGCACACCCTCAGTACTGACCCTCTGTCAGTACAGTACTCCCTCAGTACTGACCCTCCGACAGTGCAGGTCTCCCTCAGTACTGATTCTATGACAGTTCAGCCTTCCCTCAGTATTGAACCTCTGATAGTGCCGTACTCCCTCAATATGGACCTTCTGACAGTGTGGTACCCTCTTAGTACTGACCTTCTGTCACTGCGGCACTCCCTCGGTACTGATCCTCTGACAGTGCGATACTCCTTTAGTACTGACCCTCTGTCACTGCAGCACACTCTCGGTACTGATCCTCTGACAGTGCGGTACTCCTTTAGTACTGACCCTCTGTCAGTGCAGTACTCCTTTATTACTGACCCTCTGTCAGTGCGGCATTCCCTGAGTACTGACCCTCTGTCAGTGCGGCACTCCCTCAGTACTGATCCTCTGACAGTGCGGTACTCCTTTAGTACTGACCCTCTGACTGTGCGGCACTCTCTCAGTGCTGATTCTCTGACAGTGCGGTACACCGTTAGTACTGACCATCTGTCAGTGGGCACACCCTCAGTACTGATCCTCTGTCAGTGCTTTATTCCTTTCTTACTAATCCTCTGACAGTGCAGCAATTCCTCAGTACTGACCCTCTGTCAGTAGAGTTCTCCTTTATTACTGACCCTCTGTCAGTGCGGCACTCCCTCAGTCCTGATCCTCTGACAGTGCGGTACTCCATTAGTACTGACCTTCTGTCAGTGCAGCACTCTCTCAGTACTGATCCTCTGATAGTGCAGTACTCCTTTAGTACTGACCCTCGGACAGTGCGGCACTCCCTCAGTACTGACCCTCCAATACTGCCGCACTCAGTACTGACCTTCTGACAATGCAGCACTCTTTCAGTACTGACCCTCTGACAGTACGGCACTCCCTCAGTACTGATCCTCTGACAGTGCGATACAACTTTAGTACTAACCCCCTGACAGTGTGGCACACCCTCAGTACTGATTCCATGAAAGTGCGGTATTCCTTTATTACTGATCCTCTGTCAGTGCGGCACTCCCTCAGTATTGATCATTTGTCAGTGCAGTACTCCTTTATTACTGACCCTCAGACAGTGCGGCACTCCCTCAGTACTGACCCTCTGTCAGTGCAGGACTCCCTCAGTACTGACCCTCCAATACTGCAGCATTCAGTACTGACCCTCTGAGAGTGCAGCACTCTCTCAGTACTGACCCCCTGACAGTGCAGGACTTCCTTAGTCTGGACCTTCTTACAGTGTGCTACTCCCTCAGTACTGACCCTCTGTCAGTGCAGCAGTCCCTAGTACTGACCCTCTGTCAGTACAGTACTCCCTCAGTTGTGATCCTCTGACAGTGCAGTACTCCCTCAGTACTGATTCTATGATAGTGCAGCATTCCCTCAGTATTGAACCTCTGATAGTGCCGTACTCCCTCAGTATGGATCTTCCGATATTGTGGTACTCCCTTAGTACTGACCCTCTGTCAGTGCAGCACTCCCACAGTACTACCCCTCCAACAGTGCAGCACTCCCTCAGTCCTGGCCCTCTGTCAGTGCAGGACTCCCTTAATATGGCCCTTCTGACCATGTGTCACTCCCTTAGTACTGACCCTTTGTCAGTGCAAAGCTCCCTCAGCACTGACCCTCTAACAATGTAGTGCTCTCTCAATACTGACCCTCTGACAGCGCGGCACTCCCTCAGTACTGCCCCTTTGACAATGTGGTACTTCCTCAGTACTGACCCTCCATCAGTGCAGTGCTCCCTCAATACTGTCCTTCTGACAGTGCGGTACTCCCTCAACACTGACTCTGGCAGTGCAGAACTCCCTCAGTACCGACCCTCTGTCAGTGCAGGATTCAATCAATAGTGACCCTCTGTCAGTGCATTATTCCCTTAGTACTGACCCTCTGACAGTCGTGCTCCCTCAATGCTAAACCTCTAACAGTGTGGCACTCCCTCAATACTGACCCTTTGACAGTGTTGTACTTCCTCAGTAGTGACCCTCCATCAGTGCAGTGCTCCCTCAGTACAGACCCCCTGATAGTGCAGCACTCCCTCATTACTGACTCTCTGACAGTGCAACACATCCTCAGTATTGAAACTCTGACAGTGCAGGACTCCCTCAGTACTGAACCTCCAACAGTGCGGTACTCCCTTAGTACTGATCCTCTGACAGTGCGATACTCCCTCAGTACTGATCCATCGACAGTGCAGTAGTCCCTCAGTACTGACCCTCTGACAGTGCGGTACTGCTTCAGTACAGACCCTCTGTCATTTCAGCACTCCCTCAATTTCCCTCTGATAGTGCAGTTCTCCCTCAGTACTGACCCTCTGACAGTGTAGTACTCCCTCAATACTGACCCTTTGACAATGTTGTACATCCTCAGTAGTGACCCTCCATCAGTGCAGTGCTCCATCAGTACAGACCCTCTGACATTGTGGCACTCCCTCAGTACAGACCCTCTGTCAGTGCAGTACTCCCTCAGTAATGATCCTCTGTCAGTGCAGTACTCCCTCTGTACTGACCCTCTGATAGTGCAGTACTCCCTCAGCACTGATCCTCCAACAGTGCGATACCCTGTCAGTACTGATCCTCTGACAGTGTGGCACTCCCTCGGTACTGATCCTCTGACAGTGCAGTATTCCCTCAGTACAGATCTTCTGATAGTGCGGCACTCCTTCAGTACTGATTCACTGACAGTGCGGTACTCCCTCAGTACTGAGCCTCTGACAGTGCGGTACTCCCTCAGTTCTGACCCTCTGATATTGCAGTACTCCCTCAGCACTGATCCTCCGACAGTGCGATACTCCGTCAGTACTGACCTTCTGACAGTGTGGTATTCCCTCAGTACTGACCCTCTGACAGTGCAGCACTCCCTCAGTACTGATCCTCTGAATTATGGTACTCCCTCAGTACGGACCCTCTGATAGTGTGGTACTCCCTCAGTCCTGACCCTCTGATGGTGCAGTACTCTCTCAGAACTGATCCTCTGACAGTGCAACACTCCGTTAGTATTGAACCTCCGACTGTGTATGAGTCCCTCAGTACTGATCCTCCGACAGTGTGGCACTCCTTCAGTACTGACCCTCTGACAGTGTGGTACTTCCTCAATATTGACTCTCTGACAGTGCAGCACTCCCTCAGTATTAACCCCCTGACAGTGCCGCACTCACTCAGTTCTGACCATCTGACAGTGTCGTACTCCCTCAGTTCTGACCATCGGACAGTCCCCTGCAGTACTGACCCACTGACAGTGCAGCACTCCCTCAGTATTGACCCCCTGACAGTGCAGCACTACCTCAGTACTGACCCCCTGACAGTGCCGCACTCCCTCAGTTCTGACCATCTGACAGTCCCCTGCAGTACTGACCCACTGACAGTGCAACACTCTCTCAGTATTGAACTTCCGACAGTGTAGGAGTCCCTCAGTACTGATCCTCTGACAGTACAGCACTCCCTCAGTACTGATCCATTGACAGTGCGGTACTCCCTCAGTTCTGATCCTCTGGCAGTGCAGCACTCCCTCAGTACTGATCCTCCGACGGTGTGGCACTCCCTCAGTACTGACCCTCAAATAGTGCAGTACCCCCTCAGTACTGACCCTCAAATAGTGCAGTACTCCCTCAGTACTGACCCTCTGGCAGTGTGGTGCATCCTCAATATTGACCCTCTGACAGTGCAGCACTCCCTCAGTACTGACCCCCTGACAGTGCCACACTCCCTCAGTACTGCCCCCCTGACAGTGCCGCACTCCCTCAGTTCTGACCATCTGACAGTCCCCTGCAGTACTGACCCACCGACAGTGTGGCACTCCCTCAGTACTGACCCTCGAATAGTGCAGTACTCCCTCAGTACTGACCCTCTGACAGTGTGGTACGTCCTCAATATTGACCCTCTGACAGTGCAGCACTCCCTCAGTATTGACCCCCAACAGTGCAGCTCTACCTCAGTACTGATCCCCTGACAGTGCCACACTCCCTCAGTACTGCTCCCCTGACAGTGCAGCACTACCTCAGTACTGACCCCCTGACAGTGCCACACTCCCTCAGTTCTGACCATCTGACAGTCCCTGGAATACTGACCCACTGACAGTGCGGCACTCCCTCAGTACTGATACTCTGACAGTATGGTACTCACTCAGTGCTGGTCCTCTTACAGTGCTACACTCCCTCAGTACTGAGCCTTTGACAATATGGCGCTACCTTAGTATTGACCCTGTGACAGTCCAGCATTCCCTCTGTATTGATCCACCGACAGTGCGGTACTCCCTCAGTACTGATCCACCAACAGTGCGGTACTCCCTCAGTATTGACCCTCTGACAGTACTACACTCCCTTGGTATGGACCCTGTGATTGTGTAGTACTCCCTCAGCACTAACTCTCCAACATGGTAGATGATGAAATTTAAATCCAATCAAATGTGCAATAAAGGGCTGGCTGAAGGACAACAGTGTATTGCTGTCAAAACTGTCAATTGTAAAAATCCATCTTTTTCACTAATGTGGTTTTGGGATGGAAGATCTGCTGTGTTCATCTGCTCTGGCCTCTATGTAACTCCAGACCTGCAGCAATGGGGTTGTTTCATAATCACCCTCAGAGCAGTTAGGGATGGTCAATAGATTCTGACTTAGCCAGTGATGACCATCTCCCGTGAACTGATTAAAAACAACACCCTTCTCTGTATTATTATCTGGATTGCCATCCTTTCTTTTGTGTGGATCACACTGGGCAACCCAATGTACCCTGAAAGAGTTAACAGAAAAGGTAGCAAGGAAAATATAGTAAAATAGGTATCTAGGCAATGGAGGGCAAAGAACTGGAAGGGTGTCTTCAGAAATATGAGCACTTGAGCTGATCTGTAAGGTGGGGTGACAGTGCAGTAAGTGTCACATCTGCAAAGTTTCCTTCCCCAGGATGTGGAGTAAGGAGATAGATCTTTACAATGACATAATGAGCCACTTCTGAAAATAATGATTGCCAAAGCTAAAAATCTCAAATAAACAAAGTAAGTGGAAGATGTGGGTAAGAGATGAAATGATGCTGCTGACTTCCTGTCACTAAGGTGTCCCATGTTCTAAGCTCTGCTGTGTGTATAACAACTGAAGGGAATTGATATGCAAAAGCTTTGCAGTTCAGACAATTATGGAACAAGCTTTCACAATCTGAATACAACTTGGATATTTCAAGAAGCCACAGCCACACAGTGGCAACCAACTCTGGCTTTCAGTTCAGGAGATAGAGGCTTAGTTCAGGAGACAGAGGCTTAGTCAATGACAGCACCCAGGAGGAAGTTTCCCACAGACCGAAGGTGGCGAGAGAAATTTAGTTGTCAGCATTCAATGCAGCTTTTACCTATTTCGGTTCAGCCTCTCTGAGGTTCCATCCTGGCTTCCCTGACCACCTCCAGCAATTGTGGATTAGCAAACAAAACTATGATAAATCTGGGCCATCCATCGTCCATCACAAATGTCCCGAAGCAGTCTGGAATGTTACTATAAGTGCAAGAGATGAATTGACATGGCGTTAGTGCTTGTCTCAGGAATAAGAACTGGAACAGTAAAGGTGATAGTGGCATTTTTTTGGTAACAGGCATCCCAGAGGTTCTGCAATGCATTTATGGTATGAATTTATTTAAAAATAACACAACACCAGGTTATAGTCCAACAAGTTTATTTGGAAGCATTCGCTTTTGGAGCGCTGCTCCTTCATCAGGTGGTTGTGATGAAGGAGCAGCGCTCTGAAAGCTAGTGTGCTTCCAAATAAACCTGTTGGACTATAACCTGGTGTTGTGTGATTTTTAACTTTGTAAACCCCAGTCCAACACCAGCACCTCCAAATCAAGGCATGGATTGTACATCTAGTCTTTCCAAAATATTGATGTAAAGGATTGCATTGTCTAAAGTTATTGAAGGCTCTGTGAAGGCTGCTAAGAAATGGGAGTAAATATTTAACCTTGTGTGGTATTGCTTATATGCAAATTAGGTAACTGAAAAATGTCCTGTTTTGTACTTTCTACCTTAAATTTTCCGTCCTTTTTCAATTTTGGTATGCAAAAAGCTTTACCTTCAGACAAAGACATGTGAGATTTGCATTCCCTGGGCACGAGATGGACAGGTAAATGTGGGTGATGCCAATTTGTGGGACCGACACTGAGTAGTAAAGTGTACATGTGCGAACGGGAGAGAAACAAAATTCACAACTTGAGTTATTCAAGTCATTTCAAAGGTCAATCAACATCCACTTCACCATCCAGTGTCTCTATCTATGCTTCCTGTTGCCTTGGGAAAGCAGCCATTATAATCAAATAGCCTCCCAGCCCGGTTATACTTTTTTCTAGACTCTTCCATCCAGCGGCAAATATAAACATTTATATACACATATGAACAGATTCAAGAACAGCTTCTTCCTCTCTGTCATCAGAGTTCTGAACAGACCTGTCAAACTGTCAATGTAACGTTGATGTCCCTCTCTGGGCACCTTATCTGCAGCTGTAACATTGTATCCCTCTCTCTGTTCTATTACCCTGAGGCACTTTGTATGGTATGGCCTGCCACGCAAAACAAAACTTTTCACTGTACCTAGGGTCATGTGACAATAATAAATCAAATCAGGTCAACCCAACCTGACATTATTATTGCAAGTAAAAGGGAAAACTCTTAGGCAATCCTGCAAATAATTCATTGTCAGTGGGTTCTGTGCATTTCTTAAATAAAAGCTGCTCAGTTGCAGAGAAGTATTGACTGGTCAAAGAGTGATATCAACAGTCACTCTTTCAACTTAAGCGGGGTTCAAAGAGAGTGCGGAATGAGCCACAAAAGAAGGTGTCGCATCTAAAAATAGGCATCAAAATTTATAGCAGCAGAAAAGCCACTCGCATGACAATTGGAAACTACAAAGCTCTCCAAAAGTACAAAGCAGCCTTAAAACCAACCATGTAACAGAGACACTACCGATTCAGGTAATAGATCCACTTTCATTCAAAGCAGTTCTGTTGTATGATGTTTAATCCTCTCCATATTTACTTTGAGAATTACTCTCTGATGGTAATTTAATAGCTTCTGATGGATTTTACAAACAATGCCACTGTGGTACTTTACTCCACCATAAAGGATTGAACAAGCAGCAAAGTCCATGACGTGAACTCCACTCAGGAGTGAAAAATGTTGAAGATTACAATTTGACATGGCTTCACTGGGCCTAACATTGTACTAGGCAGACAGTTGCACTGACTGTTTGCTTAAGGTCACCTGATAAATTTGTTCTTTAGAATTGGAACTCTGTTTCAGTTCACACACTCACTAATCAGTGAGAGGGTTGGAGGGATTGGAGGGGATGACGGGAGACCTTTGGTTAGATGATGAGAAAGTGACCCCTAGACCTGGAACAACTCATTCCTTTTCAGTATGACTTGCAGCCCTGAATATTAATTAAATTCCTGACACACTCCCTCAGCTGTGGAAAATCCTGGGCAGTAACTTTAATTGAGAAACCATCCCACTTAGGTGGTCGTGTAAGGATGGAGAAAAGGTGAGCCTTACATCTTATCATGTCCAGCTTCTAGCTTAATGTTACATTTGATCATTTAGCAGTGATAATAATCGGGATAATTGAATGAAGCTGTGATCTAATTGTATCAGGGTACAACTTCAATCATCTAGTCGGGTCTGAGAGGGATGCTCAAAATCAAATTGAACTGAAGGAGAGGCAAGGGTTAAATGTTAATTAAGGATTAACTTGGTGTGAACTTGGCTGGGTAATCAGATAGGGGTTGGAGTTTTGTAATGGGTGAACTGGAATATCACATGCCTGGACTCTGTCTAACTGTTCACATCTAGTGTTTCAGGCAGGTGGCAGGAAGGTGATGGCCTAGTCATGTTATCACTAGACTGCTAATCCATAAAAACTAGTAATG
Organism: Hemiscyllium ocellatum; assembly: GCF_020745735.1. Lineage (NCBI taxonomy): Eukaryota > Metazoa > Chordata > Chondrichthyes > Orectolobiformes > Hemiscylliidae > Hemiscyllium > Hemiscyllium ocellatum. The sequence goes on along the minus strand of NC_083408.1, from coordinate 102,193,074 downwards.
TTCTGAGGACTTGAATTCAAATCCCACCTTAACAGATGGTAGAGCTGAAATTGAATAAAAACCTGGAGTGAACAGTCTAACGATAACCATTGGTGATTCTCATGAAGGGCAAAATCCCCCTGGTTCACTTATGACCTTTCAGGAAGGAATCTACCATCCTTAACTGATCTGGCCTATGAGTGACTCAAGACCCATAGCAACATGATCAATTTTTTACTAGTGATACACTCAGTTAAAATAAAGAAGGTAGCCAGATATTTGTAAGTCAAAGACCGGAAGCTAAGAATTATTTTGATTTGGGGAAACGTTTCTGACAGATGGCTGAATCAAAATCTAAGGTTTCAGAGAATGGATACAAACCTATTTTGTGAACAAGGCCCTTATAAGCTTGTGACCCGTGTTATTATTTTACTGAAGAGTAATGAAGGCAGGGTATGGTCCTGCCTCTTTCACTGCACTACAAAAACAAGAGAAAGAGCAAAGGTTTTTGCAGAATTAGAGATTGATGAGGTGGACATGGATGAACATTTGGCATTTTATTAACTTTCAGGCATAAAATTTACCCAAAAGGGGATTTCCTAATTCACAGATGCAGTAGGGATCTTATTCTTTTTGTGGGATGTGGGTGTCGCTGGCTGGGCCCAGCATTTATTGCCCATCCCTAGTTGCCCTTGAGAAGGTGGGGGTGAGCCGCCTTCTTGAACTGCTGCAGTCCACCTGCTGTGGGTTGATCCACATCACCATTAGGGAGGGAACTCCAGAATTTTGACCCAGAAACAGTGAAGGAACAGCGATATGTTTTCAAGTCAGGAAGGTGAGTGGCTTGGAGAAGAACTTGAAGATGGTGCCGTTCCCGTATATCTGCTGCTCTTGTCCTTCTAGGTGAAAGTGGGCGTGGGTTTGGAAGGTCGTGTCTGAGGATCTTTGGTGAATTTCTGCAGTGCATCTTGTAGATAGTACTCACTGCTGCTACTGAGCATTGGTGGTGGAGGGAGTGCTTGTGAATGTGGTGCCAATCAAGCGGGCTGCTTTGTCCTGGATGGCCTCAAGCTTCTTGACTGTTGTTAGAGCTGTACCCATCCAGGCAAGTGGGGAGTATTCCATCACACTCTTGACTTGTGCTTTGTAGACGGTGGACAGGCTTTGGGGAATCAGGAGGTGAGTTATTCACTGCAGTATTCCCAGCCTCCCACCTGCTCTTGTAGCCACTGTGTTTATGTGGCGAGTAAGTTGAGTTTCTTGTCAATGATAACCCAGGATGCTGATAGTGGAAGATTCAGTGATGGTATTGAATGTCAACATGTGGTGGTCAGATTGACTCTATTGGTGATTGACATTGCCTGACGTGAATGATGATTGCCAATTGTCAGTCCAAACCTGGATATTGCCTAGATCCTGTTGCATTTGAACTGGACTGCTTCAGTATCTGAGGAGTTATGAATGGTGCTGAACATTGTGCAATTATCAGTCATCATCTGCACTTCCGACCTTATGATGGAGGAAAGATGATTGATGAAGCAGCTGAAGATAGTTGGGCATAGGACACCACCGTGATTTGGAGGTGCCGGTGCTGGACTGGGGTGTACAAAGTTAAAAATCACACAACACCAGGTTATAGTCCAACAGGTTTATTTGGAAGCACTAGCTTTCGGAGGGCTGCTTCTTCATCAGGTGGGTGTGGAGGAACTCCTGCAGAGATGTCCTGGAGCTGAGATGAATGATATCCAACAACCACAACCATCTTCCTATGTGTCAGGTATGACTCCAACTGCAAGAGAGTTTTCCCTCGATACCCATTGATTCCAGCTTTGCAACACTCAGTCGAATGCAGCCTTAATGCCAAGGGCCGTCACTCTCACCTCACCTCAGGAATTCAGCTCTTTCGTCCAGAGTTGAACTAAGGCTGTAATGAGGTCAGGAGCTGAGTGGCCCCAGTAGAACTCAAACTGGGTATCACTGAGCAGGTTATTGCTGAGCTGGTGCTGTTGGATAGCACTGCCGATGACATCTTCCATCATTTTACTGATGATCGAGAGTAGACTGATGGGACGATAATTGGCCAACTTAGATTTGTACTGCTTTCTCTAGCAGCTATGTCCTTTAGGACCTGACCAGCTCAATCAGTAGTACTGCTATAAAGCCACTCTTGGTGGTGGACATTGAAATCTCCTACCCAGAGTACATGTTGTGTCCTTACCATCCTCAGTTCTTCCTCTGATTGTTGTTCAACATGGAGAAGTACTGAGTCATCAGCCGAGGAAGGGCGGTACATGGTAATCAGCAAGAGGTTACATTACCCATGAGATTTCATGGGCAAAGAGTCAATGTTGGGGACCCCCAAGGCAACTCCCTCCTGACTGTATGCCATGCTGCTGGACCTGTACTAGCAGTGGGACAGGACATACAGTATCCAGGAATGGTGATGGCGGTGTCTAGGACATTGTCTATAAGTTATGATTTCATGAGTATGTCCACATCAGGCTACTGCTTGACTAGTCTGTAAGACAGCTCTGCCATTTTGGCGCTAGCCCCTAGATGTTGGTGAGGAGGATTTTACATGGTTGACAGGACTGTTTCTGCCATTGTGTTTTCGGTGCCTCAGTTGATGTCAGGTGATGGTCCAGTTACATTTCTTTGAGACTTCATAGGGATTGGTATAAGTGAATGGCTTTCCAGGCCATTTCAGAGTCAGCCACATTCCTGTAGCTCTGGACCACCCTGGCAGATTTCTTTCCCGAAAGGGCATTAGTGAACCAGAATGGGTTTTTTCTGGCAATTGACTCATGGTCACCAGTCAATACTTAATTCCAACTTCTTTTTTTAAAAAATTGAATTCAAACTTCACCATGGCAGGATTCCAAACCAGGCCCCCGGAGCATTCACTAAGCTTCTAGATTAATAGTCAAGCAATAATGCCACCAGGCCATCACTTTCCTTATGAAGGCACTGTTGTGGAAGAATGCAAAATGGAATCTAGTAAATTGCAAGCAAACTCACAGAAGTTCTATTTGGGAGCTCCCTAATGTGTACTGGCATTTATTACATTGAGTTTAGACAGACTGCTAGATTTGATGAGAGTCAAATTTGCAGATTAGCACACATTGGTTGAACAAATGTCAGAAGCGCTAACATGTTTTTTGGAAGGCATTCGTTTCCAGCAATGTTCTCAGCACAAATGGGCAATTGGCCGTATGACAGTAAATGGACTGTTGATCATCTTAATGAGCTGATACCATGCTTAAACAGGTCACAAAGCACCAGCCCAAGAGAAGAAGTTTAAGCAAGAGAAAATTTAGGGGAAATGTTGACGATTTTGAGAAGCAACGATATTTCAGCGCTTGCAGTAAAAAAAAGTGAATGTCAGAAGGGCCCAGAATGTAATCAATTAATGTCTGACATTGATTGACAATATCACTATGTCATGAACTGTCAGGAATGGTACAATATCGTACTCAAAATTAAACAAGAAATGGATGATTCAGAAGAATAAGATGGAGATATGGATCAAAGAGAGCATTTTATTGGTCATAAGACAGTTAAGCCCTGTGATGTATGCACTGGTAGAGCATCTTTCAAATGTGCAGTGTTAAGTAGGGCTACACAGAGTCCCTATGGCCCATTGAGTTTGCACCAACCCTCAAAAGAGCATTCTAACCACCCCCACCCATCTCTGTAACCTCATGCTGCCCATGGTTAACCCACCTAGCCTGCACATCTCTGGACATTATAGGCAATTTAGCATGGCCAATCCAACTAACCTGCACATCTTTGGACTGTGGGAGGAAACCGGAGCACAGCCACGCAGACATAGGGAGAATGTGCAAACTCCTCACAGACAGAGGGTGGGATCAAGCCTGGGTCCCTGGCGCTGTGAGGCAGCAGTGCTAACTGCTGAGCCACTCAATGTGTGAAATGGTTGAGCAAAGGAACAAACATTACATGCACTAACCTTACGCTGAGAACACAGTTTGGATGTTAGCCAGGCTTGCAGTATATGTATTGCAACAGGAAGAACACTTACATGCGGTACATCAACTCATCATAATAGGTGACAGTCATACACTAGTTCATTTCCCAGGGCAATGCCCTGCCCAATCAGAGTCAAACTGCACAGTTTCAAATTTTAACAGAGCCTGGCAGTTGACTGTCAATCGTCAGTACTTAATGCATTCTCTAACAGTCAGTATCTCCAACAGTCAGAATCCACTTACCATCCCATCAACGCAAATTTGTTCTCCATTCCAAACAACCTTGAAGGGTACCCCAATCAAGCTGGGTCCCATGTTGTGCAATTATTGGCCCAGGGAGGATTATTAATAAAATTGGACAAATAATAGTTGTATAGCATGAGACCCAGACTGTTTGAGTACACCCTCCAAGGTTGTTTGGAATGGATTACAAATTTGCAGATTTGAAGTTGTGGAAATCAATATAGAGTTCTCAGGGCTGCAAAGTGACTGAGTGGAAAATGAGACATTGCTTCTCCAGCTCGTGGTGTGCTCTATTGGAAAACTGTAGCAGGCCAGGAATGAGAATATTATCAGTGGCATTCCATAAAGCAGTCATCCAGATTACATTTGGTCACACCGATGTAGAGGAGATGATATTATGATCAGCGAATGCATTAGACCCGACTGAAAGATGTACAAGTCAAACAATGCTTTACCTCAAAGATGTGTTTGGGGGCCTTCGATGGTGAGGAGAGAGGAGATGAAATGGGTAAATGTTGCATCGTCTGCCATTGTTTGCACAAGTTTGCTTGCAGAAGCCTTGTCTACTCACCTTCCCCTGTCATACCAGATGTGAAAATGTAACTGTTCTCTCTCCACAGAGGCTGCCAAAGCTGTTAAGTTCTCCAACCCTTCTTTATATCAATTCAGATTTCCAGCATCTGCAATATTTTGCTGGTTTTTAAGGACTGCAGTTTCCATCCCTATGATAACCTTGAACCAGTTGGGTCTCCATCATAAACTGGTTGTCCCATGGTCACCAATACTGATCTGAATTTTGTTTGGGTTTTATTTAAATAAATGAATTTAATGTCCCCAGCTACCAAGGAAACATTTCAACTTACTTGGTCCCCACTACTTGAAGCTGGGACAGCTTACTACAAAGTGAGGCCGGAATCTCATCACCAAGTAACTCTCTATTTACACATGTACAGTACTTGACATTGATCCAGCTCCCTCAGAGCCAGCCCTCAGGGTGAACAGGATGTCTGACATATCTGTTTATATCTGTCAGCCAGGGCTCCCTGATTGAACCAAATTAACAGCCCCAATCAGGGAACTCTGTGAGATCCACCGAGCTGACCTTGTTACAATCACTCCACAAAATTAACCAGAACTGCCACTGAGATGTCTACTGGCAGTTATCCTTGGGTCAACTCATTTGAAGGAATTTCAATGAGCTCTCGGAGTGGTTTTTGCAGACCATAGAATTATACACTATTGAGCGTTAGCAATAGAATTAATCAACGTGCACTACAGTGTACAATATAAACTCCTATTTATGTATACAATGTAATAGCCAATTAACTATGAGAATCACGTATCACAATGTGATTCAAAATATTTGTAAAGTTACACATGGTTGACTTGATTTGGTTACAGGTTTAGTTATAAAGATATCACTCACTAAGGTGCAGGTTTTGAGTCACTGTGGAGTTAGCCATGAAAGACATCTCTCTTTACACAAGCTCCAGGATGTACAGATTTAGCATCCATCGGTACTTCTTGAATTGAATTCACCCAAAGCAGTCACTCCCGTGTACAGCAGGAAGCTATCAACAACATGATCTGTTATATCCCCGGTCAAACAACATGCACTTTCACTTTCTTTGATCTCAGGTTGTGGATGTCACCATTTGCTGCCGTTTTCTCATTACCCAAAGGGTAGTTTAGAGTCATAAGGCCATAAAATATAGGAGCAGAATTAGGCCATTTGGTCCATCGAGTCTGCTCTGCCATTCAATCATGGCTGATATGTTACTCAGGAGAAAGTGAGCACTGCAGATGCTGAAGATCAGAGTTGAAAGTGAGGCACTGGAAAAGCAGAGCAGGTCAGGCAGCATCTGAGGACGTGCCACACTTTCCACTCTGATATGTTTCTCAACCTCATTCTCCTGCCTTCACCCTGTAAGCGATTCCCTTAAGTCAGCCTTATTACCGAGAGGCCTAGATAGAGTGGACATGGCGGAGATGACTCCACTAGCAGGAGAGAGTAGGACCCGAGGGCACGGCCTCAGAGGGAAGGCACGACCCTTTAGAACTGAGATGAGGAGGAATTTCTTCAGCCAGAGGCTGGGGAATCTGTGGAACTCATTGCCACAGGCAGCTATAGAGGCCAAGTCATTGAGTGCATTTAAGACAGACAGCTAGGTTGTTGATTAGGAAGGGGGTCAAGGGTTAGCAAGAGAAGGCTGGAGCATGAGGTTTAGAAACATATCATCCACAATTGAATGGTGGAGCAGACTTAATAGGCCAAATGGCCTAATTCTGTTCCTATCTGTTAGGTCTTATTGCTGTGTGTTTGGAGTCACATGTCAGTGAGACCAGGTAAGAAGAGCAGATTTCCCTTCCCTAAAGGGCATTTTTATGAACAATTGACAGGGGTTATACAGTAGTTATTAGACTAGCGACCCATTGTAGATTTTTATTGAATCCGAATTTTAACCCTCCACCATGGTGGGATTTGAACCCATGACCTGACAGCAACCACCTGGGGTTCTGAATGATTAACCCAGTGCCATTGCAACAACACCACTGCTTTCCCAAATCACATTTATTTTTAAAATGAGTAGCTGCAGAATCTAATATTTAGAAGGAACAGGGTGTACAAAGACCTTTAGTGCAATGTTGGCGTGAGCTATTGTGAGATAATTCCAGCCAGCAATGGTTTCTCTCTGTGCCATCAGAATGAGCAACACTTTCTCGCCCCGCTGGCTTCAAATGGAACATTTGGCCACATTAAAGACTCTGAATGAAAAGCAGATTATCGAGAATACTGAAACACGAGTACTAAATATCTTTAAGCCTCTTTCCACTTCCCATCAAATCTGATTAATTAGTTTACAAAAACCTGACTGCAGCCAAAATGATGCAAAATAAAAATCCCATTTAATCAGCGAGTTGCAATCATGAGGAAAACAACCTTTTTCCCCTGTTCTTTCAGGTTAATGGGATTTGTGTTGCCAAGTGAATTGATGAAACAGCCCATCTCTATATTCTGTTGGACCAACATTATGCTAAATTGCCTGATGACAATGTCCATTTAGTGAAACGGTGTAGTTCTCCTGAAAAATTGAATTATCCAAAGAGCAGTGTTAATTTTAAACCCAATTAGGTAAAATAATTATTAACCAGCTGTTAGTGAGGATAATAGACCTTTTAAAAGGTAGCATTCTCCCTTTTGCACTAATTAGATCTACTGGCTCTTAACAGGAAGCAGGCAAACGCCATCGTCACCTCTGCCTGAGGTTTGACCTGGCTCAGACCCAGGAAATGCCTTTAGTCCAGTTAGAATTTAATACCATCACATGACCATCTACCCTGCCCAGTTTGGCACTACACAGCACTACATCTGAGTGTTGCCCCTCTCCTTACACCTCCCCCACCACCTATCCCAAACTAGGCTCCTTAGGAACTGAATTGTCGTGCCAGCTAAATGAAATTTACACAGAGGCTCAAACTGACCTTCCAGAATTCAATTTTTCTCACATTTGGCCAAACCTTGCCAATTCTGAACACAGTTAGCCAAGGAATTGTTGACGGTTATCTCCCATTTGGGAGTGAAGCCTTATGGTCAGATCAGAAATCAAAGCGCTTGTGGCTGACGAAAGAACTTCAGAAGCTTAGCACAGATGTTACCTGGAGGCTACGTTCGTGAGTACATATTTAAGTATCTAAGGCTTAGTGATACTGGAGTTGAGTTGCAGAAAGACAAGCAGCTAACTATATTTAAACCACCACTGTCCCCTCCTTAGCTGCCCAGGAAAGTTTGTGAATAAGTACAATACTAATAGCGATAATGCCCCCACAGCAGAGACTTCCAGCATTGTGACCCAGCAGCAATATCAGAAACAGAAGATGCTGGGAGACTAAAAGGGAGCTTCGAGGTTGTGGCATTCCCATTAACACCAAGAAGGACTTGTGTGGCAACATTAGGGGTTGGCTCAGCTAAATGGGGTCATATTTCCCCATCTCTCACCTCCTGCCTGATTGCAACAAGATGCATTTTTTGGAGAATGAGTGTTTTAACTTCTCTGAGGTAACATACAAACATAAAACGAAACAGAAGTAGGCCATTCAGCCTCTCATACCTACTCCGCCATTTAGTAAGATCATGGCTAATCTGATTGTGACCTCAAATGCACATTCCTGCCTGAAATAATTCCATGAAGGCCATTATTTATGTATCGTACATGACATTGGACCAGCTAGCTCAGAGCCAGATCCTAGAGTGAACAGAATCCCTGACACTCCTGTTTATATCTGTCAGCCAGGGCACCCTGATTCGACCAGATTACAGCCCCAATCAGGGAACTCATATTCCATCCACATGGCTAAACTCATTCCAATTACTCCATTACTTAATAAGAATTTATTTACCTCCGGCCTTGAAAATATTTATCGACTCAGCTTCCACTGCCTTTTCAGGAAAAGAGTTCCAAACACTCATAACCTTCTGAGAGTAAAAAACGTTCATCTCCGCTTTAAATGGGTGACACCTGATTTTTAAACAATGACCCCCCCCTCCCCCACCAGATCTAGATTCCCCCATGAGAGGAAGCATCCTCTCCCCCACCCCACCCCTCCCTCTCCCCAACAACTTGCTAAGACCTCTAAGGATTTTGCAACTTTCAATCAAGTTGCCTCTTACTCTTCTTAAATTTCATCAGGTACAAAACTGACTGATCCAAATTCTCTTCATGAGATAACTCAGCCACATTCTAGGTGGTAGTCTAGTAATCTTTTGCTGAGCTGCTTTTGATATATTTATAGCTGAAAATGTGTTGCTGAAAAAGCGCAGCAGGTCAGGCAGCATCCAAGGAGCAGGAGATTCGACGTTTTGGGTATAAGCCCTTCATAAGCCCTTCATCCTGATGAAGGGCTTATGCCCGAAACGTCGAATTTCCTGTTCTTTGGATGCTGCCTGACCTGGTGCACTTTTCCAGCAACACATTTTCAGCTCTGATCTACAGCATCTGCAGACCTCACTTTCTCCTTGATATATTTATATCCTTCCTTAAAGGAGGGGGCTGATACTGCAGACAATACTCCAGATGTGGTCTCTCTAATGCCTTGTATAACTGAATCATAGCTTCCCTAGCTTTGTATTCAATTCCCCTCATAATAACCTATAGCATTCTATTAGATTTCCTACTTACTTGCTTTACTTATTCACCAGACTTTAATGATTCATGCACTAGAGCACCCAGATCCCTCTTCATCTCGGAGTTCTGTAATCCCCCACCACTTTCGTAATATTTGTCATTTTCATTCTTCCAAAATTTCACAGTTTCCCGCATTATACGCCATGTGCCAAGTCTTTGCCTTATTATGTCCATTTCAAAACTTACTTTCCTACCTATCTTTGTGCCATCAGCAAATTATCATCAAACAAAAGAGAAAATGGTAATTTTCGCAATATCTGAAAGGTACACAACAAATGCCCACTCCACACACCCAAACACACACACACACACCCAAACACACACACACACACACACCTAGACACATACATACACACATACACACAGACACACACACATACACACACACATGCACACAAACACACACACACACCCAGACACAGACACACACTCACTCACACCCAGACACATACACACACATACACACAGTCACACACACACAGACACAGACACACACGCACACACATGCACACACAGACACACACACACGCACACACACCCAGACACACACACACACACCCAGACACATACATACACACATACACACACAGACACACACACACATACACACACATACACACCCACATACACACACATGCACGCAAACACACACACACCCAGACACAGACACACACACTCACTCACACCCAGACACATAAACACACACATACACACACAGTCACACACACACACACAGACACAGACACACACGCACACACATGCACACACAGACACACACACACGCACACACACCCAGACACAGACACACTCATACACATGCACACACACCCAGACACACACACACGCACGCACACACGGACACACACACACACACACATACACACGCACACACACACCCAGACACTCACACACACTCACGATTTGTTGAAATGTAACATTGACTTAGATTATTAAAAGAGAATCAAGAAACAAGTTACTTGCTTAAATGGCCCTTGAAGTTGAAAAACGTTGCAGGCCAGATTGATTTGCTTTTGCTGCCTTGAAGACAAATGGAGATTGGCAGTTTCTGGCTGTTTAGCTGAAGTTATGGCCAAGATGCTATAATGAAAAAAAGTAATCTTGCAGATAAAATGACTAAGGCTTTTTTTTTATCTGGTCATCATTTTGAGGCAGTGTTCTGTGTGGAAGTGATCTCTCTGTGGTTCTTGTCCCACCCTGACCTGCTCATAACCTTCTGGATTAATAAGGGGTTGACCCAAACTTTGGTCATTTCAATGCCGTATTGATGCATTCCTATTGCCTACACAGTATATTGGAGCTGCTGTGATAGATACAGGATGAGGAATTTCCTATCAACATCATGGTCATGAGTAGCGCACTGGGTTGGCTTTTCAGAGGAACGGTAATCAGTTGCAAATTGCCCTCTCTTTTATGTAAATAAAAGCTCTGAATATCTGACAGGAAGTTCTGACCAAGGCTCCTTGACAAATTCAGGTCCATATTTTAAATCCGACAGTTCCTCATAGTGCAAGATTGTCAGAGGAAGGCCAACCATGCCCCTTATTCAGCTGTCAGTTATGATATTCTGTGATTTAAATCTCCAGCATTAGAACAGCCGTTGTACTGGAGGGAGAGGAGTTGTGATTCCCATGTTTTATAGAACAAATCGGTCTTTATTCAGAGTTCTTTACTATACAGCATGAGAGAGGTTCCTCTTTTAACACTTTGGCTCTCCCACCCACATATAGCATCTTTATTCATTTCATGTTACAACAATTGCATGCACTATCGGTGTCATTATTAGCCACACCTCCTATTCTATATATCCAATCCTGTAAACACACGATCAATGATGGACAACTCTATGGACAGCCCTGTGTTTCATGATATTTATCAGATATCTCCATCATTTGTCTTTGGGATCTTACAATGCATCTGACAATTATACTCCTCCCCAGACATTTACCAGCTGTATCATGTTAATTGCCAATAAACTGGATACTTACTTATCACTGAGAACTCTTACAAATTTGGTGTTACAATTTATATTCCCTACTAACCTTATGAGAAACGATATAAAAAGGTACTAATTTCTACCAATTGTCATAAAATTTGTAATCGTAGTTCCAATACAAACTTAGATAGTCACAGTTTATAGTCTTCAACAAAGCTAACAAACTGGGAGGTGACTCTCTCTCACTCGACCTTGGGAGATCAAACAAACACAGTCTCTCTGCCTTGCAGCTGCACTTTATGAGCCCTGCTGTAAACTGGTTTTAATCCTGAAGGTTAGTTCTTGATAAACCTTATTGCCTCTACTCTAAACATGCTTCATACTATTTTTTTTAACTTCAATAAGATGGCATTTATTCGAAGTTGAAAAGTACAGCACTAGGAAAGCAGAGCAGGTCAGGCAGCATCCGAGGAGCAGGAGAATTGATCACTTCGGGGCTTTTGCCTGAAACATCGACTCTCCTGCTCCTCGGATGCTGTTTGACCAGCTGTGATTTTCCAGTACCGCACTTTTCGACTCTGATCTCCAGCATCTGCAATCCTCACTTTCTCCTCGCATTTATTTGAATTTCATTGCTGAGCATGAAATCCAATCACTCACACAGCTTTTACCAAGTTATCAAAAGAAACGGATTTGGATTGTCAAGGTATAACAGGACATGACCTCACTGCCACCATTATCTTATAATTTGTCTCTGGCATCCTTCCCTTGATCTTTGGATGCAAGGATCAGCACTTAAGCTGCAATTTTTGTTTTCCATGTTGAACAACCTCTTTCTCTCTCTGAGTGGTTGTCTAGTTACACCACTTGTTGTTCCATCTTCCCTGTTAATGGAGGAGCCTTTTTTCAACTATCTAAGGTTGGCTATTCATAGGAACTCAACTAAATCCCTGCATGTTAGTTTGTGGGTTGCATTTTTAATTTCACAATACTCATATGGGTTTGTTTAGTATTAATGACGATTACCCAACGAATCTAGATTATTGTGGTATCATGCATTTCTTGCTAAATTACAATTTTCAGGCTAGCTTTTACCAGCCGTCTCCTATCAATGTTTCTCAAGGATGCTTTCTTATCAAAAAAAGCTTATGTGCTCAAAGCTGCCTCTCTACAGAAATCTGATTAAGTTATCTTACCAGAAAACCTTTATAACTGCCATTGAACATTTCATTATGCTACCCAGTACTCTGTATGGAGACCATAAGTCTGGCTGTGAACACCTACTATATGTAACTGCTCATCCCCTTTTCGGCCATCTTACGTCAGCTAAAAATCCCCAGGTGGCCATTTTGTCAATCTTAGTCATAGGCCGCTTCAACGCCCTGTGAAAGGGAAGTATGTAAAGCAAGTTGATGAAGAGTCACGGGAATTGAAACTTTGCTTTCTCTCTCCAGGTGCTGCCAAATCTGCTGAGTTTCACCAGCAATTTCTGTTTTGTTTCAGCATCCACAGGTCTTGTATTTATTTTATGGAAGTAAGTGTGAGGTTAGGATGTCCGGACGACTGAATGCAAGGTGGATAAGGGGGTATCAGGCCGGAAAATAGGGTGCCAGGTGGGTAAGGTGATGCAAAGTGTCAAAGGGACGAGGTCTGTAATGGAGAACAGGCCAGGGTGGGGAGAGGCTATTAGAAGTTGACAGTCGTTGGCAGGGGTGGTGTTTGGCATATTTCAGACACAGCGGCTGTTGGAGGGCACTGGGGGAGAAATCTGTGGTGAAAGAGCAACAATGTGGTGAAGGGAGGTGTGAAGTTCTAGCTGAAAAAGGATAGTTTTGGGTCATCCATCATCTTGGGGACATAAGGTGTCTGGGGAGGTGTAATTGGGGAGGCCTGTGGCAAATTGGAAGGGGGTGGGGGGAATGTGTCGGGTGTGTACTTAACACTTGAGCCAGGAGTTAGACTTTATTTTTAATAGTTGGATTTTTCCAGATACTAGATTAGATTAGATTAGATTAGATTTACAGTGTGGAAACAGGCCCTTCGGCCCAACAAGTCCACACCGACCCGCCGAAGCGAAACCCACCCATACCCCTACATTTACCCCTTACCTAACACTACGGGCAATTTAGCATGGCCAATTCACCTGACCCGCACATCTTTGGACTGTGGGAGGAAACCGGAGCACCCGGAGGAAACCCACGCTGACACGGGGAGAACGTGCAAACTCCACACAGTCAGTCGCCTGAGTCGGGAATTGAACCCGGGTCTTCAGGCGCTGTGAGGCAGCAGTGCTAACCACTGTGCCACCGTGCCGCCCGTACTCTTCACTTAACTGTAGCAGAACTCTCTCAACTGAATATTATGATAAATGGATACTTTCAGAGGACTCCAGGCATAGAGCAATTGCTCATTAGGATTTTTAATTTCCCAGGAAATTCCCACAGAGGATTCCACAGGTTCCCAACCCTCAACTCCCATCTCTGTTGACCATCAGAAAGTCCAGGCCTTTATGACATCTCGCTTTCATGGGACTGAGAGCTCTGTTAGCCATTGTTTTTTAATCTCTTCCATTAAAGTGGTAAGAAGTATTGAAGTATGTGAATATCCACTTGGTGTGTGAAGTAATGTCTCAGGAATGGTATCCCTGTCATAGAATCAAAACTACAAGAAGAAGTCACCCGTCTTTCCAGTTTTGTGTGGATACAGTGTCTATTATTCCATGGTGGTTTCTTGTTAATGGTATGGTTTCCACTTCTCAATTAGTTTCATGGACGTTGTACACCATACAAAAAAACTTCAAATTCCTGCTTCTGAAAATCATTCCATTGCTTTAACTGTTATTGTTGTAAGATGCCCATTTCTGCCTGATATTTAGAATGTGAGAAACATTGGCCAAAACGTTCTCCTTGTGAAGATCTTCTTCCTACGTGCTTGTGATCTATGGAGTTAAGATGCTGTCAAACTGCTGTTAGGTAGGAACCCCCGGGATTTTAACTCAGAAGCTTTAAAGGAACAGCTGTACGTATTCAGTAGGATGGTGCATTTTTCAAAGCAGACTTTTGTTTGTGTTGGTATTTCCGATGGTGACGCGTTGGCTCAGTGATCAGCACTGCTACCTCACAGCACCAGGGACCTGGTTTCAATCCCACTCATGGGCGACTGTCTGTGTGGAGTTTGCACATTCTCCTTGTGCCCCTGTCGGTTTCCTCCTGCAGTTCAAAGATGTCCAGGTTAGGTGGATTGGCCGTACTAAATTGCTCCATAATGTCCAGGGATGTGCAGGCCAGCTGGGTTAGCCATGGGGATAGGATAGGGAGTGGACGCTCTTCAGAGGATTAGCAAGGACTTGATGGGCTGAATGGCCTGCTTCCGTGCTGCAGGGATTATATGGCTGCTCTCTCCTGAAGTGGTCGATAAACCTTGCTGACTTATTCTTTCACATCAATCACAATGAGATGTTAATGGATTAGGTGGGTGTTTTGGTTGATAAATGCAGCCTGCTTTATTTTGGATTATGTAAAACACTTTGAGCGTTGCTGTGGCGGTGCCTGTTCGGACAAGTGGAGAATAGCATTATGTTCTAATTCATGCCTGGGAGGTGGTGGCGAGAGTCCATACAGTCAGGGAGCGAAACCAAAAAAAAAAGAAAATGCTGGAAAATCACAGCAAGTCTGGCAGCATCTGTAAGGAGAGAAAAGAGCTGACCTACCGAGTCTAACTGACCCTTTGTCAAAGGTAAAACAAAAGGATAAATAGGGAGGTATTTATAGTCAGGGAGCGAGTCAGTCAGCACAAAAAGCTTTATTCCTCACCTGCTCTTGCATCTAATCCTTTATGTGGCTGACCCAGTTAGGATTTGGGGCAGAGTGTTGATGTCTGGGTTTCCAACTATAGTAATGCTATTGAATGTAAAGAGAGATATTGTTGAAGATGGAGTCAAAAAGAATCATATATTGCAGCCAGATGGGAGAGGGTCAAGTGTTCCTTTCTTTCCAACTTTCTTGACCAATTGCAATAATAGTTTACATTCTTCTTAGCACAAGACTATCCTTTTCTCTAATTTGCACATATTTTTGTTTCTTTACAGGCACAGTAAGGAGCAAATCTCAAGGTTTTCTTGAGTTAAAAAAGAAATCAAGTTAATTACTGGAAAAAAGATACAAGTCGCAGAACTGTAACAGCATAGAAGGAGGCCATTCTGCCCATTGAGCCTTATCTGGTTCCTTTACCTGCTGCCAACTTCCTGCCTTTTCCCTATTCTCTCTGCATGTGATTTCTATCTAATCAATCAGCCAATGCCCCTCTTGAATGGTCCAGTGGAACCTGTCTTCACCATATTCCTAGGCAGCACATTCCAGACCCAAACTACTCATTGTGTGTAAAAGTTTTATCTCAAACCATCCTTGCTTCATTTGTACATCACTTTAAATCTCTCCTCTTTATTTCTTTTATGGGTGGAAACAGCTTCTCCCCATCTACTCTGTTGAACCCGCTTATAATTTTGAAATATCACACAGTCTTTGAGCTGTCACACACACTTGCAAACTTAGAAGGGAATAGCATTCAGTACAAAAGGAAGATTTAAGAATATATAGTTTAGAGTCTTTTTTGTATTCTTGAGGCATCGGGCTTTAATCTGAGATGTGATTGGTTAGTTTGTTTCTTACACCATCAACTATAGGAGTGCAGGTTCATAGCTCCTTGAAAGTGGAGTCGCAGGTAGATAGGATAGTGAAGAAGGCGTTTGGTATGCTTTCCCTCATTGGTCAGAGTATTGAGTACAGGAGTTGGGAGGTCATGGTGTGGCAGTACAGGACATTGGTTAGGCCACTGTTGGAATATTGTGTGCAATTCTGGCCTCCTTCCTAACGGAAAGATGTTGTGAAACTTGAAAGGGTTCAGAAAAGATTTACAAGGATGTTGCCAGTGTTGGAGGATTTGAGCTATAGGGAGAGGGTGAACAGGCTGGGTCTGTTTTCCCTGAAGCGCGGAGGCTCAGGGGTGACGTTATAGAGGTTTACAAAATTATGAGGGGCATGGATAGGATAAATAGGCAAAGTCTTTTCCCTGGGGTCAGGGAGTCCAGAAATAGAGGGCATAGGTTTAGGTTGAGAGGCGAAAGATATAAAAGAGACCTAAGGGGCAACCTTTTCACGCAGAAGGTGGTACGGGCATGGAATGAGCTGCCAGAGGATGTGGTGGAGGCTGGTACAATTGCAACATTTAAGAGGCATTTGGATGGATATATGAATAGGAAGGGTTTGGAGGGATATGGGCCGGGTGCTGGCAGGTGGGACTAGATTGGATTGGGATATCTGGTTGGCATGGACGGGTTGGACTGAAGGGTCTGTTTCCATGCTGTACATCTCTATGACTCTATGACTCTAAATATTGCAGTGTTTTTTAAGTATTTAGTTTCCTGATTTTTTTCCCCCTGTCAGTGCTGTAATTGAAGTGCTGAGGAAGGGTCACTGGACCCCAACATGTAAACTGACTTCTCTCCACAGATCCTGCCAGACCTACTGAGCTTTTCCAGCAATCTCTGTTTTTGTTAGTGCTGCAACTGGGTGCTTTTTGTCTTCAGACACAACGAGGAAGAGAGAGAGAGTCTTTTGCAGTCTAAGTTCAGTTCTGCAGTCCATTATCCATTGCTTCAGCCAAATAATAATCTTCCTGATATTCCAGTTTATTTGTATATTCCATTTATCATTATGTCTAGATAGGTGCTATTTCATCCCCAACATGTGAAGATCCTCATAGTGGTGTAAAATGAAATACGAGATGAGGCTTGTTCATGTCTGTGTGGGGACCTGGCTGGTTCATTGCCCTTTGGTAGAATGTTTATGATAACTCAGGCTCTCTCAATTTCATGAAACATGACAATCTGTGATTGTGACCACTATGTGTCTTTGGTCCCTTCTAGATCCATTTCAGTCAATGGAAGTCGTAGACAATGGAATTCAAAGGTCAATGGTTGTACTTTGAATAAGCATTACTCTCGTGTGATGAAAATGTTATCACTTGTCAGCCCAAGCTAGGATTTTGTCCAGCCCTTATCACTTGTGGGAATGAACTGCTTGATAATCCGAGGGATTACAACTGGGATTGAATCTGTAATAACTGGCCTCTGAGAACAATAAATATGTTCCACATTCTTCAGTGCCAGCTATCACTTTAAT
Source organism: Hemiscyllium ocellatum (assembly GCF_020745735.1). Classification (NCBI taxonomy): domain Eukaryota; kingdom Metazoa; phylum Chordata; class Chondrichthyes; order Orectolobiformes; family Hemiscylliidae; genus Hemiscyllium; species Hemiscyllium ocellatum. The sequence continues at coordinate 102,175,547 of NC_083408.1, read as the reverse complement.
CACTGGTGACTCTCTCCCTTATCACCATTAATGTTAATTTTACATTTAGCTGGCTACTTTCTTGATGCCGAGTGCTTTCACACTTTCCTCCCATTTGTCCATATGGAGGTCAAGCTTGTTACAGAACCCAGAAGCAAATGGTCCTGATATAAACTGAACATCAGTGTACCAGTATTAGTGAGTAGGTGGTAACAATGTAGATGAATTCCTCCTATCAAGGATTCAGGATTAAGATATCAATGATTCTTCTCCTCTCAAGATGCTCAACACCATCCAAGGCAAAGTAACTACTTACATGCCACCCACTCATCGTGCACTCCCTGTACCACTGGCACGCAATGGCAGCAGCGTGTAACATCTATATGTTGCCTTGTAGCTACTTAGAGCATAGGATCATACAACACGGAAACAGACCCTTCAGTCCATCTCATCCATTCCAACCAACTTTCCCAAACTAAACTAGTCCCATTCGCCTGCATTTGGCCCAGATCCCTTGAAACCTTTGCAATCCATGTACCTATCCAAATGTCTTTTAAGTGTTGTAAGTGTGCCTATATTTACCACTTCCTTTGGCAGTTCATTTCATATATTCATCATACTCCGTGTGAAAATGTTGCCTCTCGGGTCCCTTTTAAATCTTTCTCCTCTTGTCTTAAACCTATCCACTCCAGTTTTGGAGTCCCCTACCCTAATGAAAAGACCTTGGCTTCTCACATTATCTACACCCCTCATTGATTTATAAACCACTATAAGGTCACTCTTCAACCCCCTATGTTCCAGGGAAAGAAGTCCCACCTATCTAGCCTCTCCTTACAACTCAAAGCCTCCAGTCCCAGCAATATTCTGGTAAATCTTTTCATATAATCCCTACAGATTGGAGGCAGGCTATTTGGCCCATTGAGTCCACATCAACCCTCCAATCGGCAGCCCACCCAGACCCACCCCCAAATCCTATTCTCATAATGCTGCATTTCCAATGGCTAATCCATCCAGTCTGCACATCCCTGGACATTATTAGTAAATTTAGCATGGCCAATCCACCAAGCCTACACATCTTTGGACTGTGGGAGGAAACCGGAGCACCCGGAGGAAACCCTAGCAGACACGGGGCAAATATACAAACTCTACACAATCAGTCACCTGAGGGTAGGATCAAACCTGGATCCCTGGCGCTGAGAGGCAGCAGTGCTAACCACTAATCACTGAGTCATCATGTACACCCTCTCAAATGTAATAATATCCTTCCTATCACAGGATGATCACAACTGTACACAGTACTCCAAAAGTGACCTCACCAATGTCTTGTATAACCGCAACATGACATCCCAACTCCTATACTCAGTGGTCTGAGCAATGAAGGCAAGCATGCCAAACACCTTCCTTACCACCCTGTCTAACTGCAACGCCATTTTCATTGAACTATTATCGGAACCTCTAGATTTCTCTGTTTGACAATACTTTCCAGGGCCCTACCATTAACTTGCTTGTCTTACCAAACTGCAAAACCTTGCATTTATCTAAATTAAACTCCATCTGTTATTCCTCAGCCCATTGGCCAAAGCTAATCAAAATCCCTTTGTAATCTTAGATAATCTTCTTCAGTGTCCACTGTACCACCAATTTTGGTGTCATACACAAACTTACTAACCATGCTTCCTATAATCTCATCCAAACCAATTAAATAAATGACCAACAAATTACCCATCCCTGATGTCAGCCTCACTGGTCAGTAATTCCCAGGCTTCTTCTTGCAGCCTTTCTTAAATAAAGGTACAATATTAGCCTCCCTCCGGCCCGCTGGCACCTCACCCATCTCTGTCGATGGTACAAATATCTCTAAAAAGCGGACCCACAATTTCTTCCTGAGCTTCCCACATAACCTGGGATACAATTAGTCAGAAGCAAGGGATTGATCAACCTTTATGGTTCTAAGGTCTCCAGTGCCTCCTCTTCTTTGACAGCCCCTTCCTAACTCAGACATTCTTCCATCTAAAACAACAAGCACTTGCAAGTTTCCCTCCAAGCCCTCATCGTCCTGACATAGAACAATTTCACCGTTCTCTCACTGTCACTGCATCACGATCCTCTAACTCCTTTTCTAACAGCACTGCTCCCGTGGTGTGTAATAATATCTCTAAACAGTATGATGAGAAAAAAAATCATTCTTATCTGTTAACATGCATCATGGTAGCCCAGGGAGGTCTGCATTTTCTTCAGGTCTATCGCATGATATTACTGGAAACACATTCACTTTTTAATTAACTGAATGGAAAGGTAATAACTCAGGAAGCCTGACTGGACATGATTATTTCTGGTTGAACACCAAAACAGTGTCACTACTTGTGTGGCTAGTCCCACCCCGGAACAGACAGTCCTGCTGACCCAGCTCTGTGTCTGCTTTTTAAAATAAAATTACATCCAGACATGCTCTTACACACAACTGAATGGCTTTCCCATCATCAAATCGCCATGATGTTTATTCCACGCCCTCCACCCAATACAGACCACCACCAGTAAATCATACATGTAACCAATTGGATTTTCAAATGGTTCTGTTTTACTTTTGCTTGTCATCACCCCTCTCAGAGATGTTGTTATACAACTCTGGAGCCAAAAGGACACAAACTCAAGCCTACTCGCTCAGAGGCAGGGACACCACCATTACATAAGAGCGTAAGAACTAGGAGCAGGAGTAGGCCGACCGGCCCCTTGAGTATGCTCCTCCATTCAATAAGATCATGGCTGCTTTTTTCATGTACTCAGATCCACTTACCCGTCCTCTCACCATAGCCCTTAATTCCTTCATTGTTCAAAAAACAATCTACCTTAGCTGTAAAAATGTTTTCTGAAGTAGTGTCAATTACTTCACTGGGCAAGGAATTCCACAGGTTCACAACCCTCTGGGTGAAGAAGTTCCTTCTCAATTCAGTCCTAAATAATGTTGAGGCTATGCCTTCTTGTCCTAGCTTCATCTGCCAGTGGAAATAGCCACTCTAATTCTATTCTCTTCATAATTTTATATGTTTCTATACGATCCCTCCTTAATCTTCTGAATTACACCACAAGGGCCCTCCTGGGTCTGCTTTATTTCATACATATTCTAATCAAGTTGTTCAGAGATGTTGTTAAACTCCTTTGGAACAAGTGGGACTTGAACCTGAGTCACTTGGTTCAGAGGTAGTGATATTACCACTGCACCACATGAAGCCTTTCTTTTCTCTCGCTTTTCTTTATAACTGGAAATGTTATCACACACGGCTTCTCCCACCACCAAATCACTTTGACTGTTTTTTGTAAACTACTAACGATCGCCAGTAACCACCCGTGTAGCCAATCAAATAGTTACAAACAAATGGGATTGTAGGCAATGTGAACCGTCAAAAGTGAGGGGAGGTCGGGAGAGAGTGGAAGGAGCTAAATCAAAATGGAGTTGGAGAGGGAAATAACCCCCAATGATGCCCATCTCTCTCTGAGAGCATTGGTGGACAATATATGCTCCCTCTTCAAGAACATGAACATACCCGCGGTAGAGGGGGCAGACAATGGGTCTGCTTTCTCCAGGGCTCAGGTGATGAGTTTAGCTGGGCTAGACCATTGTCTGTTGTCAAGGGAATGAGCTTCACAAGGAGATTAATTAGTGATTCCCCATGGGTCCTGTAGAGATTACCACAAAAGGGAAACCGAACAATAGTCATTCAGAAATGTAAAAAATGACTGATAAAATACAGTACAGAAGATTAGACCTCATTCCTGTTTCCTCGTATCCTGTTGGATAGGAGCAATAGCCAGGAAGGATACTCTGAATGTCAGTTTTCCAGCCATGGTTACCTCGATGGAGATTGACTTCGATTAATATTGGGATATGTCAGTCTCTGCCCTTCAGGTGAGTTGGAATTATCTGAAGACCTGATTGTCTGCTAGTTGAAGGTACTTACATCTAAGTTGTTCCATCTTTTTTCCCAGATCTAAACCCAATGCAGGGTGGAGCCCTGCATGGTTATTCCTCTTCATTTTCTGACAGGCCTGTTCAATGCTGCCCAATTCCATGCCATCTCTTGTACATGGATTGATTCACAGTTTTACTGCAGTGATGTGCGTACAGTCTGGCTAAAACCTGTTCGAGAGCCAACCCTGCAGCCAGTTTTTTTTTGGCTGCTCTTGACGTAACTGAGGTTATGTTGCAGTTTTCAGAGTGAGGAGAGCAAACTTGAAAAGGTAACTTCCCCACAATTTGTTGATGGCAATAATCTGACTGATGGATGTTATTGTCCAGGCAGAATGAATGTGGGCACAATAAGCATGCAATGCGACTTTTAAAGCTAGTTTACAGCAGCTGAGAGGGCAGATGTGGTGCCAGTTTATCATCTTAGCTGAAAGATTGCACACTCATTAGAACAACACCTCCTTGGACTCTGAAGAAAAGTCACCAAACTCGAAACGTTTCTCTCTCACTCTCTTTCTCTCTTCACAGATGCTGCCAGTTCTGCGGAGATTCTCCAGTTGCAGATTTCTAGCAGCTGCAGTATTTTGCTTCCAAAGTTGCTCAGTAATGCAGCTTCCTCAGTAATGTAGAGGTGTGCCGACACAGGTGATGTGCTCAAGTGTGAGACTTGCACTCAGAACCTTCTGACTTAGAACTGAGAGCTCTAACTCCCAATCACAGCTAAAATCTCAAAACAGTTGTCAGGAAGGGAGAGGAAAGGTTTTGTAATTAATGCAGCACTGTTGGTTTTACTAAAGATGTATACACATAATATGTATGTATACATACATATATAAAAAAAATTATCTATTGGGAAAGGCTGAATAGTCTGGGTCTGTTTTCCCTGGAGCATCGGAGGCTGAGGGGTGACTTATAGATGTTTATAAAATCATGAGGGGCATGAATAGGATAAATAGACAAGGGGAGTGGGGGAATCCAGAACTAGAGAGCATAGGTTTAAGGTGAGAGGGGAAAGGTTTAAAAGGAACCTGAGGGACAACCTTTTCATTCAGAAGGTGGTGCATTTGTGGAATGAACTGCCAGAGGAAGTGGTGGGGGCTGGTACAATTACAACATTTAAAAGGCATCTGGATGGGTATATGAATAGGAAGGGTTCAGAGGGATATGGGCCAAGTGCTGCCAAATGGGACTGGACCAATTTAGGATATCTGGCCGGCATGGATAAGTTGGATCGAAGGGTCTGTTCCATGCTGTACATATTTATGATTCTATGTATGCAACTGATGTTATGAAACTGATAATAAGACTTCGATGCAATGAAGATATTCAAATATATAAAGTACGTATATAACTGATGATTTTAAACTGCTAAGTTTTGCATGTCACAAAGATATATAACTTACATGCAACTGATAATATGGAATCAACCTGAACACATTTATTCATCACAAAGTAGGTAAACCACTGTTGACACCTCACTGAGGAATGAATAGATTCACAAGAGACTATAAATACTTGCTGCTGTCATTTTATTTACTTTTTTTCCCTCACATAAATAAACTTTGAAGAAATAAGCCCTTAAAGATTTGATTATAATACAATTTTAAGACAACCGCAGTTTTGCAAATGGTTGTTTGGGCAACAGCTGTTGCTGATTTCTGGTTGAAAGCGAGTTAAAGACAAGTTTCCACCCAAGCCAGATTGAAAGATGTCAAGGTTCCAATTATCAACTTCAACAAATGAAATCTTTGAAAAATAAACTGCAGAAATACTCATTTTGTTGGAAGTGGTTGTAAAGAGTCTGGAATGTCACACACATAATCAAAGCAGTACTTTCTCTAACCTTCATGACTTTCATCTTCTCTGGATGATGGGATGATTTTTGAGTCAACCGATATTCATACACTTGTTATCTAACCAGGATCTTTCTGCTAACTTATCATCGTTGTAATTATTCATGTATACACCTTGACAGTAAGCACCAGCAGTGTACCCATGTCGATCGATCTACACTGGCCATGTAAGGAGACCATCACAGCCAAGTCTGAAGCTAATCAGAGTCATATATATTGAGATCCACTGTTGCAAGAAGAAACATAATTAGATTCCACAACCACCTGATGAAGGTGCAGCGTTCTGAAAGCTAGTGATTCCAAATAAACCTGTTGGACTATAACCTGGTGTGGTGTGAGTTTTAACTTTGTACCTCCCAGTCCAACACCGGCACCTCCAAACCGTAATTAGAATGACAGCTAGAAGCTTTGGGTGTTGGTTAGCTCAATTAGCTGAACAGCTGATCTGCAACACAGAGAAACAGAAAAAGTGTGGGGTCAATTATTGATTTGGCTGAGGTTATCATGAAGCTTGCTCCTTTTCAACTGAGCTATGGTGACTCTCAAGGTGAATCACTACCAGCCATCTCTCTTGAATGAGAGAGTAGGACTATGGTGACTTCCTTTTCTACAAGAAAGTAAGGCTGTCACCACTGAAAAGATGAACAAAGAAGAAATGAAAACTGACTGGATGGAAAGGTTCTTTTCTGGGTCACTGATTGAAGAAATCTGACTTCACCCAACACAATTCCCAAGTTTCGACTGAAGATTTGAAGGTTAGGTTCTCTGATTGTATTAATTTGTTTTCAGGGAAACCAAACACAAAATTAGTTCTCATAAATACTTGCATTTTCTGTTTAACAGAAAAATGCACCTATCAATGGAAGCAGCTCAAGAACATTAGTGAGCTTTGTGCTTGCAATTCTTGTGTAGACTTTATTGGAAGAGGAAGTTTGACTTTGATGCCTCCTGCTGGATCCAATAAATCTCTGGTGCAGATCTGTAGCTGCACACAGTTGCCTGATGAATGGGAGGCTGTTACTCCCTTCTTTGGAGAGGAGAGAATTCTCTAGCTACCTTCTCCTTCCCCTTACTCCAGAGTTATGCACAATCTAGGACCAGATGACTTCTGGCAGACTGAGGAGTTGGCCGCTGCCAAATGCCTGAAAGTGATTGAACATCCAGCTGGGGGAATGCAAAGCTGTGTCCATTTAACAGCTGGTGAAACTGGTGAACACTTGGAATCATCCAGGACTGAAACATAAACAGGGCTGTTCGACAGTGGAATCGACTCTGTCCTTTCACCTCTGATACGCCCATTGTACAAATAGCTAAATATATCTTCTATTGGAAAAAAGTGAGGACTGCAGATGCTGGAGATCAGAGTGGAAAAGTGTGGCGCTGAAAAAGCACAGCAGGTCAGAAAGCATCTGTGGGAGCAGAAAAACCGATGTTTCGGGCAAAGGTCCTTCACCAAGAATCTGGACCGTGGTGGGAGGGCGGTTGCTGAGACATCAATGGGTGGGTGGAGTGTCAGTGCAGGGAAAGTAGCTGGGAAGGCAATAGGTAGATGCAGGTGGGGGGCATAATAGTGATAGATCAGAGGGGAGATGCAGCAGAAAGGTGGAAAGGAAAATGGACAGGTAGGACAGTTCAAGAAGGGTTGGAGGGTTGGATCTGGGATGAGGGGGGAGGAGGAGAGATGAGGAAACTGGTGAAATCAATGTTGATGTCATGTGTTTGAAGGGTCCCAAAGTGGAAAATGAGGTGTTCTTCCTCCAGGCACCGGGAGGCTTGGATTTGGCAGCTGAGGCAGCCCAGGATATGCATATCTTTGGCAGAGTGGGACTGGGAGTTAAAGTGTTCGGCCACTGGGTGATGGGGTTGTTTGGTGCCTGTGTGCCAGAGATGTTCTCTGAAACGTTGGCGCCCTGTCTCCCCAATGTAAGGAGACCACATATAGAGAAATCGACACAGTTGGTGAGGTGTTTGGATGTGCAGAAAAGCCTCTGTCAGATGTGAAAATATCTTTTGGTACTTTGGATGAAGGTGAGAGGGTGGTGTGGGTGCAAGTTTTACACCTCTTGTGGTGGTAAGGGAGGATGCCAGGACCGAAGGGTGAGCTGGTTTGCGGGGTGGGGTGGTGTGGTGGGTCCAGTTCCATCTGCTCCCTCCTTGCTTTGACCCACTGACTGTGTGATACTCCCTGCTTTCAGCCACTGCGCCACATTACAATGAAATCATAACTGACCTGTTGGGATGACTTCGTGGCTCAGTGGTTAGCACTGCTACCTCACAGCGCCAGGGACCTGGGTTCAATTCTAGCTTCAGTCTATTGTCTGCGTGGAGTTTGCACAATCTCCCTACGTCTGCATGGGCTTCCTCTGAATGGAGAAAGTGAGAATTTCCTGATGAAGGGCTTATGCCCGAAACATCGATTCTCCTGCTCCTCGGATGCTCCCTGACCAGTTGTGCTTTTCCAGCACCACAACCTTTCCTCTGGATGTTCAAGTTTCCTTCCATGGTCCAACGATGTGTAGGTTATGGTGGATTGGCCCATTGCTAAATTGCCCATTTTGTCCAAGGCTGTGCAGGCTAGGTGGGTTAGCCATGCAGGGTTACAGGGATATTTTTGGGTGGGATGCCTTCATAGGAGTGGTGTGGACCCGATGAGCTGAATGTCCTGCTTCCAATCTGTAGTCCACTGTCATCTTCTTAGGGCAACCAGGATGAGTAAGGGCCATAATCTGTCATGAAAGTGAATCAATAGTTATTACTGATGGGCACTGCAGACTCTGACAGTTTTCTATTTGCTTTTGTGCACACAAGAAGCATTCTGTTTACAAAATTTGAATGATTCAGTCCTCTCCCTCTGGAACTTAGATTTGATTTCCAGCCCAGGCAATTCACTTATGTGTATAAGGGTCCAAAATAAGTAAGTTTGGATACTTTGTTCTATTTCATAAAAATACAGAAATCAGTGTATACATCATTCTACGAGTCCTGTAATTCAATACAGATCCCAAAGGGATTGTATTGGTAACAGAATAATTTACACTAATGTAGTAGCAAATGTTTCTCCGCACCTAGCTAGATTATCAAAATGTGTTTGTATTGTTGTAACTGTGCTGAGTGTGTGCCTGTGTTCGACTCTCAGAATTGAAAGTAAGTAAGCCATTCACTACACTCCCTCATCTTTCATGAAAGTAAACAATGGATAAAATTCAAAAAACTTTTTAATAAAAATGCACGTCCTCCTGATCATATTGGTGCATGCTAGTCTTAGTTTGTATTCTCAACATTGCCTTAGTGGTCTCAGGATAGTCACTGCAATATTTGCATTACTAACAAACTAATCTCTTGCTCCATGCTTGCTGAATAATGTTTTGAGCCACACTTGATCAGAAGCAATAGCTAAAAAGGAACCTGAGCTATTGTATTTAATCATCTGCAGGGACTTTAATTATAGTGAGGAGTGCACTTCAATCTTAAAGTAATTGCAGCTTCCCCCCCCCGGTCTTTTTTAGTGCACGAGCCTCCAATCAAGCTAAGGTAATGAAAGTCCTGAAACAGGGAAATTTTTTTCTTCATTACTGATGGGTATTCATCAAGAAGATAATCTCATTAATGCTCTCTATCAGCTATTTCTTTAATAATTCCCATCTTATTATAATTCTTCATGAAGGAAATGCCATCATTATCATGTTTTAATTGGGTTGTTTTGAAGCGCATGTAGTATTCATGTACGGAACCAAATTTTTCCGCAGAGTTTTCCTGGTGTCCACTCTTATTACTGTGCACATGGAACTCTGCATAATACAACATCCCTTAACAAAGCCAGTAAGAAATACCGTGACAGATTTTAATTAGCCGATTATTAAATAAGAGAATATATCTATTCAGGTTTCTTGCAAGAGATCCTGGATAAAGGAATATTATAATTAAATCTGTAATATTCAAGTCAAGAGCCTTAATAGCATTAGTTAACAAAGTTCTATATAAATAAATATTCTGACAAGAACAAATGTTTTCCATTCTTCTTCCATGACTTTAATTAATTTCATGTTCCAGAGGGAGGAGAGATGATTCTAAGTGTCATCAGTATGTCAATAGATAACAAAGTTAATCTGGATACAAAAGAGAAATGAAGCAAATGTAATATATTAGGTTCTGCCATTGTCCTTTCACTTTAAGTAATGAGAAGTAAAGGGGGTTATTACTTTGACCTTTCATGTTAGAATGGGTACAATGGCAAGAGAGCTGGCAGATCCAAGGAGCATATTTTTACAAAATATTGAGTGATTCTCCCCCAGCCCTGAGGTGAGAAGAAGCCCCCAGTGTCACCCATCTCACCAACCTCCCTTCCAAAAAAATGCCCTTTTCACATCCTGCTCACCATCAGTGATGGCACAAGACTCCACCCAATGTTTCGAACAAGAGGTGCCTTTTTTCCCCCAGATCTCTCCATTTCAGTTTTATAGGAGGTGGAATGTTGGAGTCAGAGCTGAAAATGTGTTGCTGGTTAAAGCACAGCAGGTTAGGCAGCATCCAAGGAATAGAAAATTCAATGTTTCGGGCCAGAGCCCTTCATCAGGAATGAGGAGAGGGTGCCAGGCAGGCTAAGATAAAAGGTAGGGAGGAGGGACTTGGGGGAGGGGCGATGGAGATGTGATAGGTGGAAGGAGGTCAAGGTGAGGGTGATAGGCCGAAGTGGGGTGGGGGCGGAGAGGTCAGGAAGAGGATTGCAGGTTAGGAGGGCGGTGCTGAGTTCAAGGGAATCGACTGAGACAAGGTGGGGGGAGGGGAAATGAGGAAACTGGAGAAATCTGAGTTCATCCCTTGTGGTTGGAGGGTTCCCAGGCGGAAGGTGAGGTGCTCTTCCTCCAAACGTCGTGTTGTTATGTTCTGGCGATGGAGGAGTCCAAGGACCTGCATGTCTTCGGTGGAGTGGGAGGGAGAGTTAAAGTGTTTTCGGTGGAGTGGGAGGGAGAGTTGAAGTGTTTCGGTGGAGTGGGAGGGAGAGTTAAAGTGTTTTACTCGAATGTTGGAGTCAGCCAGGAATACAGTGAAATAATCAAATCTAAAGGTTAAATATAAAGACATGAATGAGAGCAGCCTGGTGACTTGGTGATTAGTACTGCTGCCTCACAGCACCAGGGATCCAGCTGCAATTTCCCCCATGGGCAACTGTCCGTATGCAGTTCGCACGTTCTCACCGGCCCTACATGGGTTTCTGTCACGTACTCAGGTTTCTTCCCACAGTCCAAAGAGGGTTTGGAGAGATATGGGCTGGGTGCTGGCAGGTGGGACTAGATTGGATTGGGATATCTGGTCGGCATGGATGGGTTAGACCGAAGGGTCTGTTTCCATGCTGTACATCTCTATGACTTTATGACTCTATGTGCAGGTTAGGTAAATTGACCATGGGAAATTACTCACACTGTCCAGGGATGTACAAATTAGGTGCATTAGCCATGGGAAATACAGGGTTATAGGGTAGGGGGATGGGTCTGGATGAGATGCTCTTCAGAGGGCCGATGTGGACTTGTTGGGCTGAATAGTGATTATCTGGAATTCAATTAACCAAGCGAAATACTCTCAGCCCATGTCCTGCAGATAATCGTGGTTCCTCTGTACTGGAAAATTCTAAATTTGCAACATTTGACTGTGAAATAGATATCTGAGTCGGTTGTTGTTTTGATAATAATTCAAATTTAACCAATCAGTTTAAATTATGTCCCAGGATACTAAAACCCAATTGAGTTTAAATTTATTGTTTTGCCAACCTCAAATCAATGAGATGATCCAATGTTGGGGGTATAAAAAAAATGGCAGGCAGTTTAAAAGTGAGACAGAGTAACTACCATCATCAGGGTCACTGACATCGAAACACTTTCCATCAAAGGCACCTTTTCATATAAAAAAAAATTCACAGTGAAAGAAAGAAGATGACTCAAGGAATTCTTCAGCCGGAAGAAGAGAGACACAGATGACAACAACCACTGTATGATTTTGAAATTAAGTTGATGTAATTTTAATAAGTGTTTTTATTGGAACAATATATTGTTATAGAGCTGGAGGTTGATAATAAGCAGTTAAGAGGAACGGGGGCTTAGAGTTGTGAATAGTTATTGTTTGATGGTCACTTTTAGAGTTAAGGAATAAATTGATATTATTTTCTTTAAATAGTGGAACTTGAGAGTTCTCTGTCACTCATACTTTAACAGATTATGAGGCAAGGTGAACGTTTCTGGGTGTTTGGTTTAGTTAAAAGAAGGATTCGCCGGTGTTCATAATGCAAATTTTGATGAAATTATAGAGGAGAAAGATTTCTGATGTACAAATCTGTAGTCAGAAACTCATCTCTGGGTGAGATATGGAACTAAGGGTATGAACAGAGTCATTTATTCTCAGGATTTTTGCCAAAGAGACAGATGTAGTCATTAGGGAATGGAGAAGACAGCAAATAATGACTTTAGTCCTACCAATATATAACTGAACGACATTTGCATCATAAATCCATGAAATATAGGAGCAAAATTAGGCCATTTAGCCCATTTCCAGAAGATATTTGGTAAGTTTCCACATCAAAGGTTATTATTGAAAATACATACACATTAGTTTGGATAGAGGATTGGCTGTCTAGCAGAATGTATTCGTAAATGGGTCATTGTCTGATTGGCAGGACATGATGATGAAAGTTCTGCAGTTTTGATTTGAAGATTTGATTAGATTTTCTGGACTCGTGCCAGAACCCAAAGAAAAGAAAGAATCCATTGAAATCTCCATAACGGAATTGCTGCCTACTGCCAATAGGAAGAAAATCTGTAACAGCAGTAGGTCGGCAGAAATCATTGTCATTACTGAAGAAAATTCAGACAACAGAAACCAAAATCTGCTCGAAGATCAGACAAGGAGAGAAAGTGTGAAGAATACAGTTCATTCAAGCTTCCTCATTAATCCTTAACTGAAATTGTACAGGCACCAACATTGTCTGGTGAAAAGTGCAAATCAGGATTTAAATTTGATGTTAGATGACAAAGCAACACAGGTTAAAGAGGATTAAATCAATTCCTCATCTCTGAAAGAAGAATTATCCATACATAAGACAGAGCTAAGTCAGCAGCAATCCTCAAGCCATGAGTAAAGATGTGAATGTGTTTTTTTTCACCAGGAAGACAATGCCAGTTGGTGAGTAAAGATTTTCAACCTAAACTACCAGTTAAAGTAAAGACTTTACACGTTGTCAGCAATATCAACTAATTGACGCTAAAGATTTTATGATCAGATTGAGGATGGGCTGTACATGATTCCGTGGATGGCAACCATTGAGTTGAACAACCAATGATTACAGACCCAGGACACAGTGGAGACTTACGTTCCAGAAATCCATGAAACTACACTTAAAAAAAAGAAAATCAAGGAACTACAAATGCTAGAAATTAGAAGCAAAAATAGAAAGTGATGGAGAAACTCAACAGGTCTGGCAACATCTATGGAGAGAAAGCTAAATTTCAGGTCCAGTAATCCTTCTTCAGAAAACAAGTGAAAATGCTAGTTTCAACAGAGCAGCAACAAAGGGAATTCACAAGAATGAAAAGTCTTTGAGGTGATGTTATGGGGAAACCTAATTTAACAAGGAGAATTCCACTGTGATGAAATTCAGGAAAATAAGGATCCTCCAAATTAGAGAATGGACTGACTTCCTGGTTTAGCAGTTATGACATCCTCAGCAAAGAACATCCAAAGGATAAAAGTCTAGAGATTCATTCAGAATAGAACAGATTACTGCAAGTAAGTGTGCCGACAACTTAACAATCAGGAACACTACAGGCAACTACCAGCCAATCCAACCAAAGTGCACACCCGTGAACTAAACATATTGATCAAGACTTTGGATCCAGTCCTTCAGAGTTCCCTAAGTGCCCTCATCCCACATACCGCTCATGTAGACGACTTCTACTGCCTTCTGAAGATACATAAAGCCAACGCACACAAGGATGTCCCATCATATCAGACAATGGGACCCTGTGTGAGAACCTTTCTGGTCATGGTGAAAGTACCTTGAAACCCGTTGTACAGGGGACCCCCAGCTTCTGCCGTGACACTACAGATTTCTTACAGAAACTCAGCACCCATGGACCAGGCGAACTGGGAACATTCCTCGTCACAATGGATGCTTCCACACTCTACACCAGCATCCTCCACAATGGTGGCAACAGCCTCAGTACTCAACACCTACAACTGTCAATTCAGAGCATACCCTTCAACCCATCTGCTTTATCCTCGACCACAATGATTTCACCTTTGACAACCAGTTCTTCATCCAAACACACGGCACAACCATGGGGACCAAACTTGCACCTCAATATGCCAACATTTTCATGCACAGGTTTGAACAAGACTTTTTCTCTATGCAAGACCTCCAATCAACACTATACACCAGGTATATTGACAACATTTTCTTCCTCTAGACCAATGTCCAGGAGTCACTGAAACCACTACATAGTGATATCAACAAGTTTCATCCCACCATCAAACTCATCATGGACTATTCTCTAATATCTGTCTCATTCTTGGACACATGCATCTCCAGCAAGGATGGGCACCTCAGCACCTCACTCTACCGCAAACCCACAGATAATCTCCCGAAACATATTAAAACAGCCATCCACTATGGACAAGTCCTATGCATACACAGGATCTGTTCAGATGAGGAGGAACATGACGTGCACCTGGAAGTACTCAAGGATGCCCTCATAAGAACAGGGTATGATGTTCAACTCATCCACCACCATTTCCAATGTGCCACAGCAAGAAACAGGAATTACCTCCTCAGGAGACAGCCACGTGCTGCAACCGACAGGGTACCCTTCGTTGTCCAGTACTCCCCGGGAGCCGAAAAACTACGCCATGTTCTTCGCAGCCTGCAACGAATTATCAATGAGGATAAGCACCTTGCTAAGACCTTCCCCACAACTCCACCTCCACTGCTCAGCCTTAAGCAACCACCAAACCTCAAACAGATCATTGTTTGCAACAAACTGCCTGGCTTTCAGGACAACACCGTACAACCTTGTCACGGTAGACATTGCAAGACATATCAGTATCGACACGGATACCACTATTACACATGAGGACACCTCCCACCATGTATGTGGCAGGTATTCATGAGACTCAGCTAGCGTTGTCTGTCTCATATGCTGCCGGTAAGGATGCTCTGAGGCATGGTACCTTGGTGAAACCAAGCAGACACTATGACAATGGATGAACGGACACTGCACAACAATCACCAGACAGCAGTGTTCCCTCCCAGTTGGGGAACACTTCAGCAGTCCAGGACATTCGACCTCAGACCTTTAGGTGACCATCCTCCATGGCGGACTTCAGGACAAGCAACAGCGCACAGTGTCCGAGCAGAGGCTGACAACCAAGTTCAGTACCCATGGGGGTTGGTCTCAACAAAGGCCTTGGGTTCATATCACACTCCAGGTAAACTCACGGCACTAAACACACACACACACACACACACACACACACACACACACACACACACACACACACACACACACACACACACACACACGTGCGCTCACAAACACACACACATAAGCACTCTCACACACTCCAACAGACCTATACACTCACACAGACCCTCTCTCATACACAAGATCTCTCTCATACACTCACATGTACACTCCCACACTCTCACATGCACCCTCTCACAGACTTATACCCCTTTACATTCACACTCACATACATACACACACTCTCTCACAGACACTCATTACCCCACACACGCATGCACACGCACCCACATAGTTTTGTGGGTGAATTTGTACTTGTAGAGTAACATTTTACCTTGCTCAGAAACTGCATGAATCCATGTAAGATTCTGTGAATCTGTTTTTTAGATTAGAATCAGTCTGACCATTAGGGCACAGACAGTCTCACACAGGACAGTCCACACCTTCAAAGCATTATCTGGGCCCACATTGTTAAAGTTCACTTGAGAATGTAACTTGAAGAAAGTTCTGGAATTTACACATGAAAGAATTGAAACCAACATGCCCGTTCTAAAAGATAAGAGACTTAAACAATCCAGGTCTTCTTCAATATATAATTTCAGTTACATCCCACTGTAAATCTTTGCTATAAATTCTGTGTCCTGCGATCTTATGCTCCACCTAATGAAGGAGCAGTGCTCCGAAAGCTAGTATTTCCGAATAAACCTGTTGGACTATAACCTGTTGGTCCTTAACCATGTGATGAAGGACTTATGCCCAAAACGTCAACTCTCCTGCTCCTTGGATGCTGCCTGACCTGCTGTGCTTTCCTAGCAACACACTCTTGACTATAACCTGGTGTTGTGTTATTTTTAACTTTGTATACCCCAGTCCAACACCAGTACTTCCAAATCATAAAATCCAGAAAGACTTCTCAGAATCAAGAACAGAAATAACGCCAACAGATCTCAAACCAAACATCTTTCAATTTCAAAGTCTAAGGAGAAGGGATTCTGGCAGAATAATGAAAGCTCTAGGACACCATGTTTTGTGAATTCATAGACTTGGGGAATGATGAGGTTATAGTCAATGTAATGATATACACTTCCTTTATACTCTTCTAAGGATTGACTCAATCTAGCTGAAAATGTGTTGCTGTTTAAAGCGCAGCAGGTCAGGCAGCATCCAAGGAACAGGAAATTCGACGTTTCGGGCATGAGCCCCTCATCATTCCTGATGAGGGGCTCATGCCCGAAACGTTGAATTTCCTTTTCCTTGGATGCTGCCTGACCTGCTGCGCTTTGACCAGCAACACATTTTCAGCTCTGATCTCCAGCATCTGCAGACCTCACTTTTTACTCATTGACTCGATCTATCCTGTCTATACCTGACATATCCTTCCTTCTTTTTCTTAACCAAATCCTCAATTTCTTTAGTCATTCAGCATTCCCTATACCTACAAACCTTCCCTTTCACCCTGACAGGAATATACTTTCTCTGGATTCTTGTTATCTCATTTCTGAAGGCTTCCCACTTTCCAGCCGTCCCTTTACCTGCGAACATCTGCCTCCAATCAGCTTTCGAAAGTTCTTGCCTAATACTGTCAAAATTGGCCTTTCTCCAATTTAGAACTTCAACTTTTAGATCTGGTTTATCCTTTTCCATCACGATTTCAAAATGAATAGAATTATGGTTGCTGGCCCCAAAGTGCTCTCCCACTGACACCTCAGTCACCTGCCCTGCCTTATTTCCCAAGAGTAAGTCAAGGTTTGCACCTTCCCAGTAGATATATCCACATACTGAATCAGAAAATTGTCTCGTACGCACTTAAGAAATTCCTCTCCATCTAAACCTTTAACACTATGGCAGTCCCAGTCGATGCTTGGAAAGTTAAAATCCCCTACAATAACCACCCTATTATTCTTATAGATAGCGGAGATCTCCTTACAAGCTGGTTTCACAATTTCCCTCTGACTATTGGGGGGGTCTATAATACAATCCCAGTAAGGTGATCATCCCTTTCTTATTTCTCAGTTCCACTCAAATAACTTCCCTGGATGTATTTCAGGGAAATATCCTCCCTTAGTACAGCTGTAATGCTATCCCTTATCAAAAATGTCACTCCCCTTCCTCTCTTGCCTCCCTTTCTATCCTTCCTGTAGTATTTGTATCCTGGAACATTAAGCTGCCAGTCCTGTCCATCCCTGAGCCATGTTTCTGTAATTGCTTTGTTATGCCAGTCCCATGTTCCTAACCATGTCCTGAGTTCATCTGCCTTCCCTCTTAGGCCCCTTGCATTGAAATAAATACAATTTAATTTATTTGCCTCAGATTACAATAGGATCTGTATCAGATGGGCCAATGGGCTAAGAAGTGGTAGATGGAGTTTAATTCAGATAAATGCGAAGTGCTGCATTTTGAGGAAGCAAATCATACAGGACTTGTACACTTAATAGTAAGGTCCTAGGGAGTGTTGCTGAACCTTGGAGTGCAGGTTCATAGCTCCTTCAAAGTGGAGTCGCAGGTAGATAGGATTTTGGTACACGTTTCGCATATGGTAAGGCGTTTGGTATGCTTTCCTTTATTGGTCAGAGTATTGAGTACAGGAGTTGGGAGGTTATGTTGCAATGTACAGGACATTGGTTGGAATATTGCGCGCAATTCTGGTCTCCTTCCTATCGGAAAGATGTTGTGAAACGTGAAAGGGTTCAGAAAAGATTTACAAAGCTGTTGCCGGGGTTAGAGAATCTGAGCTACAGGGAGAGGCTGAACAGGCTGGGGCTGTTTTCCCTGGAGCATTAGAGGCTGGGGTGGGGGGGGGGGGGTTGGTGACCTTATAGAGGTTTACAAAATTATGAGAGGCATAGATAAGATAAATAGACAAAGTCTTTTCCCTGGGTCGGGGAGTCCAGAACTAGAGGGCATAGGTTTAGGGTGAGAGGAGAAAGATATAAAAGAGACCTAAGGGGCAACTTTTCCACGCAGAGGGTGGTGTGTGTATGGAATGAGCTGCCAGAGGATGTGGTGGAGGCTGGTACAATTGCAACATTTAAGAGGCATTTGGATGGGTATATGAATAGGAAGGGTTTGGAGGGATATGGACCGAGTGCTGGCAGGTGGGACTAGATTGGGTTGGGATATCTAGTCAGCATGGACGGATTGGACCGAAAGGTCTGTTTCCATGCTGTATGTCTCTATGACTCTGTGACTCTATAGTCCTACCTTGCCCCTGCCTGCCCTGACTGTTTGATTCACTTCTGTTTTCAACTGTACCAGTCTCAGATTGATCTCTTTCCTCACTATCTCCCTGGGTCCCACCCCACCACCTTACTAGTTTAAATCCTCCCAAGCAGTTCTAGCAAATTTCCCTGCCAGTATATTAGTCCCCTTCCAATTCAGGTGAAATCCGTCCTTCTTGTACAGGTCACTTCTACGCCAAAAGAGATTCCAATGATCTAAAGATGTGAATCCTTCTCCCATACACCAGCTCCTCAGCCATGCATTCATCTGCTCTAACCTCCTATTCCTGCCCTCACTAGCTTGCAGCACTGGAAGTAATCCAGATATTACTACCCTTGAGGACCTCCTTCTTAAAATTCTGTCTAACTCTCTGTAATCTCCCTTCAGAATCTCAACCTTTTCGCTTCCTATAGCGTTGGTTCCAAGGTGGACAATGAAAAGGGAAATAGATGGTGACATCTTGCAAAATGTCTAGATTACACATCTAGGCTGGATGTCTTGAAACACATAAAGGTGGATAAATCCCCAGGACCTGATCAGGTGTACCCGAGAACTCTGTGGGAAGCTAGAGAAATGATTGCTGGGCCTCTTGCTGAGATATTTGTATCATCGATAGTCACAGGTAAGGAGCTGGAAGACTGGAGGCTGGCAAATGTGGTGCCACTGTTTAAGAAGGGCGGTAAAGACAAGCCAGGGAACTATAGACCGATGAGCCTGACCTCAGTGGTGGGCAAGTTATTGGAGGAAATCCTGAGGGACAGGATGAATATGAATTTGGAAAGGCAAGGACTGATTAGGGATAGTCAACATCGCTTTGTGCATGGGAAATCATGTCTCCTAAACTTGATTGAGTTTTTTTGAAGAAATGACAAAGAAGATTGATGAGGGCAGAGCAATAGATGTGATCTATATGGAATTCAGTAAGGTATTCAACAAGGTTCCCCATGGGAGACTGATTAGCGAGGTTAGATCTCATGGAATAAAGGGAGAACTAGCCATTTGGATACAGAACTGGCTCAAAGGTAGAAGACAGAGGGTGGTGGTGGAGGGTTGTTTTTCAGACTGGAGGCCTGTGACCAGTGGAGTGCCACAAGGATCGGTGCTGGGTCCTCTACTTTTTGTCATTTAATAAATGATTTGAATGCGAGCATGAGAGATATAGTTAGTAAGTTTGCAGATGACAACAAAATTTGAGGTGTAGTGGACAGCGAAGAGGGTTACCTCAGATTACAACAGGATCTTGACCAGATGGGCCAATGGGCTGAGAAGTGGCAGATGGAGTTTAATATGCTGCGTTTTGGGAAAGCAAATCTTAGCAAGACTTATACACTTAATGGTAAGGTCCTAGGGAGCGTTGCTGAACAAAGAGACATGGGAGTGCAGGTTCATAGCTCCTTCAAAGTGGAGTCGCAGGTAAATAGGTTAGTGAAGAAGGTGTTTGGTATGCTTTCCTTTATTGGTCAGGAGTATTGAGTACAGGAGTTGGGGGGTCATGTTGCAGCTGTACAGGACATTGGTTAGGCCACTGTTGGAATATTGCGAGCAATTCTGGTCTCCTTCCTGTCAGAAAGATGTTGTGAAACTTGAAAGAATTCAGAAAATATTTACAAGGATGTTGCCAGGGTTGGAGGATTTGAACTATAGGGAGAGGCTGAATAGGCTGGGGCTGTTTTCCCTGGACCGTCGGAGGCTGAGGGGTGACCTTATAGAGGTTTACAAAATTATGAGGGGCATGGATAGGGTAAATAGACAAAGTCTTTTCCCTGGGCTGGGGGCGTCCAGAACCAGAGGGCATAGGTTTAGAGTGAGAGGGAAAAGATATAAAAGAGACCTAAGGAGCAACCACAGAGGGTGGTACATGTATGGAATGAGCTGCCTGAGGAAGTGGTGGAGGCATTTGCAACATTTAAGAGGCATTTGGATGGGTACATGAATAGGAAGGGTTTGGAGGGATATGGGGCGGGTGCTGGCAGGTGGGACTAAATTGGGTTGGGATATCTGGTCGGCATGGACGGGTTGGACCGAAGGTTCTGTTTTCATGCTGTACATCTCTATAACTCTATGACTCTATGACATGAATGTCTAAATTTTAAAATACGCTGTGGTGGAGATATTGTATATGGTAATGACACTTAAAGGATTAATGGTGGAGATGACATTACGCTCCACCCAATCTGATGATATCATTATTTAATAATCCATTATTTTATTTTTAAAGAAGGCTGCTTAGGATCTCAGAGAGAACGGTCATAGTCTTTGTAACCAGCTTTCCTGATATAAATCAGCATGCAAGAAACTGCATCTTGTTTTTGTCAAGAGCATTAATTATTTTGTTAAATCCATGTGGTTTTGCTCTACTTTTGTAAAATAAGTAACCCCTAAGATCCAGTCAAGGACAAAGGATGACACAGTAAACTACCCCATGCACAAGCTGGTAATGCTCGACATCATGTAAAGACTACATCACTTTATTTTCTATGTTTTTGACTGTGGACTGAAATAGAGAAAAGATTTTCAAACTCAAGGATTGCGGAAAGGATTGCTGCGCTTCCAAAAACGAGTTCCTGAAACTCATTGTGTGTGGTGTTTGCGCTGCTGCTTTGTTTAAGCAATGTGGGAAACTGTTTGGTCAAGGCCTGGTACTAGTGAATGGAGGCAGTGTGTGGCCACAAATGGCTGATTGGTTTGTGCACTTGTGACCCATCGTGGGTGCCAAAAGGTCATCAACCTCACGACAACTCTTTGATTGGTTCCTTTGGGATAAACAGTTCTCGCTGAGTAGATGAACTTGGTCAGTGTCTTCTGGTGACTTGGTTCCTACAGATGGGTAACTCATTTGCATACCCTATGGCAACCCCATGAGTGCGATGGAGGAGTCTGGGTCCGTACGTGATAGGGTTTAGAATGATGAGGGGGGATCTGATTGAAATTTTGTAGGATACTAAAAGGCCTGGATAGATTGGGTGTGGAGAAGATGATTCACCTAGGAGGAGAGACTACAACCTAGGGCACAGCCTCAGGTTGAAGGGACATATCTTTAGTGCTGAGATGAGGGTTTTCTTCAGCCAGAAGGTGGTTAATCTGTGGGACTCATTGCCACAGAAGGTTGTGGAGGCCAAATCATTCAATTTAAGTCAGAGATAGACAGGTTGTTAATTAGTAAGGGCATCAAGGGTACGGGGAGAAGGCAGGAGAATGGGGTTGAGAAACATATCAGCCAGGATTGAATGCTGGAGCAGACTCGATGGGCCGAATGGTTTATGGTGAAATCTTATGGTGTTACAGGGTGACAAGGCTTCAGACGTGGTGCATTTCCTAACTGGGTTGTAACAATCACAGCAATATCCTCCAATATGTCTCTGAACATGGAAAAAAAGTACAACCAAGTTTTTCAATGACAGAGAATGGGAATGCATTGATTGTCAGAACAAGATTCTCACTCCATAGCGCACTGGTAATAATAATCCTGATTTTCAGCTGTTGGAACACTGAATATGGCATTAATAACATTCCAGAAAATTCTCTCAGTGGCCAAGTGGCCTGCTCCTAACTCTGAACACCAAAATCAATGAAGTCTTTTTTTTAAAGTGTATTCTTTGACTGCAAGGCCAACAGTTTAGCCCACAGTATTTTCCCTTAAACTCAGTGTCTTATTCCAGTTCAGTAGATGGTCAAGACTCATTCTGACTGCTGTGGGTCTCCAGTTACGAATGAACCAGACAGATATTTACAATATTGAAAAATGTGTTGCTGGAAAAGCGCAGCAGGTCAGGCAGCATCCAAGGACGGCCAGGCAGCAGCTTCAGGGCTTATGCCTGAAATGTCGATTCTCCTGCTACTTGGATGCTGCCTGACCTGCTGCGCTTTTCCAGCGACACATTTTTCAGCTTTGATCTCCAGCATCTGCAGTCCTCACTTTCTCCTAGATGTTTACAATACCCAATGTTCAATGTTACCAAGGCTAACATTTAATTCTGGAGAGTTTTTTTGTTTATATACAGAAGTGTTCCTCCACACAGACGCATGTTTTGTTTCCCCAACACCAGTCACCCGCGGTAGGTCTCATTTATGTCTACTGATCACCATAAGTAGATGGCAGCACGGTGGCACAGTGGTTAGCACTGCTGCCTCACAGCACCGGAGACTTGGGTTCAATTCCTGCCTCAGGCAATTGCCTGTGTGGAGTTTGCACGTTGTCTGCGTGGGTTTTCTCCGGGTGCTCTGGTTTCCTCCTACAGTCCATTAAAAAAAATGTGCAGGTTAGGTGAATTGGCCGTGCTAAATTGTCTGTAGTGTTAGGCGTAGCGGAATGGGCTGCTCTTTGGAGGGTTGGTGTGGACTTGTTGGGCCGAAGGGCCTGTTTCTACACTAACTAATCTAATCAGTAAATCACCCATGTTTTCTATTGATTAATTTACATAGAAAGCCTGTTCAGGACTTTGCATACCACCAAAAGTGAGGGAGAGGTGGGGCAAGAGATGCGGGAAGGTGAAACAAAATAGATTTGGAATGGGTTCCAAGAGATTTTAGGGTCTTTTCTAATCAATCTGCTCAGAGATGTTATTACGCAGCAATGGAGCAGGCGAGGCTTCAATTCAGGCCTCCCAGCTCAGAGGAATGACACTACAGCTGCAGCACAAATGCCCTTTCCACAGTTTTTAATTAATTAAAATTCCATCAGCTCTCATGGTGGGATTTGAACCTTTGTCCCTAAAGCATTAGCCCAGAGGTCTCTGGATTGCTATTATAGTGACATGACAACATGCCACTGCCTTAAATCACAACGTGTACAATGATGCCTACATTTCTTTGCACTCCACGTTATAAATATGCAAGAAACACAACAATGTTTAATACAAAGGTTGGCTTTCATTTAAGTTTAATTGAAATCCTTAGATTTATGATGTTACAGTGACATTTGTCCTTCATGCAGGCAAATAATCGCACAATCCACATCAGCCCTTGTCATTACTGAACACAGCACTTATAGTGTGTAGTGCCTGAGTAATTCACACTGCAGTATTGCATTCAATTTTACTCTTAAAAATACTCTGCTGAAACCAAAGGTTTATTTTGTGCATAGCTGGCCTCTTTTGCCTCGTTGCCTTTGTATTCATCTATTGACCTCGTCTGCACCTCTTCCTGACAAACATCGGAATGAAAAGTATACAATCCCCCCAAATAAATATTAAAAATGGGCAAGAGGAAAATGTAAGCTGAACAGAAGTGAAATTGAAATTGTGGAGTGCCATTTCAAAAGAAGATTGGCCACCTACATAATCATATTTATATGCTAATTTAATTTATTTCACAGAAGCTGTTCAGAATCCAATGTGGAGCCTGTGGTAGACGACTATAAAGCTTTATGGAGATATAATATGGCATCCCAGATATATAGAGTGTGTCCAAGATGATGGAACTAATTAAAGGTATTGTCTGAGAAGGACTTACATTAACTCTTCCCCGCCTCAAGGCACAAAGCTTGTTTGCTAATTTTAGTAAGATATGTGTTGTCACAGCCAAATGTAAAACCTAACACAGGGATGTTACCAAGAGTACCAGCAGGTTGTGAATGTAAATTACTGTACACACCTTATACTGTATATACCCCACAACCTCCTGATGAAGGAGCGTCGCTCCGAAAGCTAGTTTGCTTCCAATTTAACCTATTGGATTATAACCTGGTGTTGTGTGATTTTTAACTTTGTACACCCCCCAGTCCAACACCGGCATCTCCAAATCATGTATACATCTTGCTTTCTTCATTGGAAAGATGCAAACCCAAGTTCAAAGGTCATTTCCTCAGGAATGCGATGCATTTTACCACAGAGTGTCTATGACCAAGTCTCAGCCCTTTGAGATTAGCTCTTAAACAGCAAACACCCTGAATGATCAGTAACAGGAGGGCAGACACATCCACAAGAGTGAAGGAACCATGCATTTTTATTCCAGGTGTCAGCCTTAGCCCAGAAATTTATTTTTTGTTGAATTCCAGCTTGATGTTTCTTCAAAAGAAACAGTTTGGAGTACTATTGATCACAGACAGGGCTCTCATCCAGAACAACAGTCGACGTTCAATCATTAAGAATGTTTGTCCTTCTCTTGAAGATTGCCACTTTGCTTTTTTTTATTTCAGCTGAAAATGTGTTGCTGGTCAAAGCACAGCAGGCCAGGCAGCATCTCAGGAATAGGGAATTCGACGTTTCGAGCATAAGCCCTTCATCAGGAAACAGCTGTGATCTCCAGCATCTGCAGACCTCATTTTTTACTTTTTTTAATTTCAACATTGGCAGTTGAATCTTGTTGTAAAACACAACAATAAACACTTGTTTCAAAGAGTTAGGAGCAACTGCTTTCAGCAATTGAGAACTATTGGCTAAATTGTACCATATTTTGGTAAAGTGTCATTTTCATTAAGTTGGAAGGATTCTCTCTGTGAGGTTGAAAGTCTTTTCAAGTCTTTTTCCTTTGTTCATTGATGGGATGTGAACATCACTGGCTGGACAGCATTTATTGTCCATCCCTAATTACCCAGAGGACAGTCAAGAGTCAATCACCTTGCTGTAGGTCTGGAGTCACTTCTCAGCCAGACCAGGTAAGGATGGCAGTTTCCGCCTCTGAAGGGTGGTAGTTGAAGCAGATGGGTTTTTCCCGACAATTGGCAATGGATTCATGGCCATCATTAGATTCGCAACCTCAGGTATTTATTGAATTCAAATTCCACCACCTGCAATGGTGCAATTCAAATGCAAGTCACCAGAACATTATCTAGGTCTCTGGATTAACAGTCCAGCAATAATACCACTTGCCCATTGCCTCCCCACGTGCAAACACCCAAACGTGTGTCATTAACTACCAAATAGACCCTGATGACTACACAGCGGTTGTCCAGTCTAATCTCAGAGGATACTCTTGACTGACTGTGTTGGGATCCCACATCCTTCCCCACTCCCCCCCCCACTCCCATCCCGCACCAACTGAAAGGGGTCTTCCTGGACTTGACTGAGGACTACAGCTCTTCAACCTTTGAGAAGCAGTTTTTTGGTTAAAGCATATGCGGTGCGTTTGCTACATTCTTGGCTGGTACTTGGTACAGGTATGAGAATGAGGTAGCACAGTGCCACACAACACATCCACTCCCTAGACTGATCACTGCTGGCAAACATGTCTAGCTGTTCGGCATTGAGTCTGTATTGAAAGGTGAGGCAAAAGCTGGAAATACTTTGAGGGTTCGCTGAGAGGGCAAAGTGCAAAAAGACAAGGCTGCACTCTGTAAGAATCCGCTGAAACATTAACATACAGATAGATCTGGGCTTGCAGGTCCACAGTTCCTTAAAATTGGAAAGCCAGTGGCCAAAGTAATTACGGAAGCATATGGCATGCTCGCCTTCATCTGCCAGGGCATAGGGTACAAGAGTTGGCAAACCATGTTGCAGCTGTATAAAACCCTTATAAGGCCACATTTGGAGTATTGTGTGCAGTTTTGGTTACCACGCTACCAGCAGGATGTGGAAGCTTTGGAGGGAGTGCAGAGAAGGTTCACCAGGACATTAACTGGTCTTGAGGGCATGGGCCTCACTTGAATTCTTATGTGATTCTCCCAAACACCTCACCATAGCCCACAGTGTTCAGGGCCTGGGAAGATCTCATCTCATACCATTTGGTCTCTCTGATCCCTGTTCTGTACTATGTGTGGGACTGTTTGCTGTTGGTGTGGTTCTTGGGCTTGATCATGATATTCACTGACCTCCTCCACCTCCTCTGTACTAGCAACCACTGGAGGAGTCTCACCCTTGCTCATTTAGTCAGTAGTAGAAGATCAAATCTCACCCCCGAGACTTCAGCAGGAAATCCCAGCCAAGACTTTGCTACAATACAGAACAAGTCTTCTATTGTTGAAGGTACAGGCTTTAGAGCTGAATGCAAAAGATCCTGCAGCAGATCCTGGGGGAACCCTTGTCTGTCAACAAACACATCTAGAAGAGTGCATTGCGAGGGTTGTTGGGCTGTGGAATGCAATGCCTGGAAATGTGGAGGAAGCAGGTTCAAATGAGGCATTCACAAGGAACATTGATGCTTTTGTATGTGGTAATGGCATGCAGGGACATGGGGAAAAGACAGAAGATTGATATTAGATGATAGAGCCAGTGCAGTGTCGCAAAGCTGTTCATTTTCTCAAGGATACTGTGTCCTTGGTTTCTTTCAGAGGGGTCGTAAATCAGCTCCCACTCTGAAGTGGCTAGGTTGGTACAGAGATGAGAAAGGATTTTCAGAGGCCTTTTGTTTATATGTAAACAGATAAAACTTCAAGCCAAAGTGGTCATGTTTTAGAAGTGACCTGTATAATGAAAGGGGAGTGGTCAATTCTGAACAATAAAGTTAATTTTGAGGGAGTTCAGCTGTGGAGCTGTGTGGAAACAGCTTGCGAGACTCTCTCTCCTTCTGCCCTTCTAACTTCGACCTATAAGCCTTTATTTCATTTTTACTGTGGTTAAGAGGGTTTGTTTATTGGGACTGCTGTGCACATTCAGAACAGCATAATAAAATCAAGTTTGGATAGACTGTGTTCTGTGGATATACTTTATTCAGTTCTTTGTGTTTCATTCTATAATTTTGTGAATAAACCTTTGTCTGTTTTAAAACCTTGTAGTCAACCTAGCTAACTTATTCAGACTAATTTTCACTATACACTTACTAAAACAAATTGCAAAGTTATGGTCTGAGATTGCCTGCTTAAGAATGCTTTGTGTGGTCTGGCCCAGTACATAACAGATCGGGGGCTCATCCAGGATTTTAAACAGTGGGTTGTAGGGCTAGTGTCTTTATTTTGGGTGTTGATTTGGTTGGGTAGACAAAGCTTGGGATAGTAATGGCTTGTTCAGATGCCAAAAGCTTTCTGGAAATGGATGCAGTGACTTTGGAAGTTTTCCATAAGGTGAATAAGACCAAGATGCAGGAATTAACAGAGAAGCTGGGATTGGACCTGTCTGCTTCTGTGAGGAAAGGGGAGATAATTACAGCTGTAACTCACCATTTCAATTCACTGGGAACGCAATCAGGATCTAAGGAGATGGCAAGAATTCGATTGCAAATTAAGCAACTTGAGTTAGAGGTGAGAGCATTGAGTACAGGAGTTAGGAGGTCATGTTGCAGCTGTACACGGTATTGGTCAGGCCACTGTTGGAATATTGCGGGCAATTCTAGTCTCCTTCCTATCGGAAAGATGTTGTGAAACTTGAAAGGGTTCAGAAAAGATTTACAAGGATATTGCCAGGGTTGGAGGATTTGAGCTACATGGAAACGTTGAACAGGCTGGGGCTGTTTTCCCTGCAGCGTCGGAGGCTGAGGGGTGACCTTATAGAAATTTATAAAATTATGAGAGGCATGGATAGGGTAAATAGGCAAAGTCTTTTCTCTGGTGTCGGGGAGTCCAGAAATAGAGGGCATAGATCTAGGGTGAGAGGGGAAAGATATGAAAGAGACCTAAGGGGCAACCTTTTCATGCAGAGGGTGGTACGTGTATGCAATGAGCTGCCAGAGGAACTGGTGAAGGCTGGTACAATTGTAACATTTAAAAGGCATTTGGATGGGTATATGAATAGGAAGGATTTGGAGGGATATGGGCTGGGTGCTGGCAGGTGGGACTAGATTTGGTTGGGACATCTGGTCGGCATGGACGGATTGGACCGAAGGGTCTGTTTCCGTGCTGTACATCTCTGTGACTCTATGACTGTAAGGAAAGGGCAGCAGAGATGAAAAAGTTTGAGTGACAATTAAAAGCAGGAGAGAAAAAGAAAGAGCATTTGAACAGCAAAAACTGACACTTAAAAAGTAGTCACCTTAAAAGGCTGGAGATAAAGACTTAGGTCGGCTTAGTGAGGATGAGCAAGACACCAGTAGACAGAAGCTCAGTGAGAAAAAGTTTAAGTACCTTCAAGCATTGCCTGAATTTGATGAGAAGGATATGGAAGCCTTTTTCATCTCATTTGAAAAAATGGCTAAATAAATGCCAACAGCCATGTGCGTTTTACTGATCCAAACAAAACTTGGTAAGTATTTTCTCGTGAGGTATTTGCATCACAATCAGAGGAGGTATCTGGGGAATACAAGGAGGTGACAAAAGCCATTTGAAGTGCATATGAGCTTGCACCAGACGCCTCTAGACAACGTTTCAGGAATCTAAGGAGGGGACCTCGTCAAACCTATGTTGAGTTTGAAAGGATCAAACTGCATAATTTCAATAGATAAGAGCTTTAAAAATTTAGCAAACCTATGATGGCCTTAGAGAGGTAACTATTTTGGAGGAATTCAAAAATTCACATCCTGAGGCAGCACAAACTCATGTGGAAGAGCAGAGAGCTAAAACAGTATGGATAGCAGCCGAAGGGGCTGATGATTATGAGCTGCTCCGTAAAACTCGGTTTGGCTTCCAGAATCAATTTCAGTCCATGAGGGATAGAAACTGGGGCAAAGAGAAATCCTCACATGGAAAAGGAAAGGTAGATCTCAGTGAAGATCATAAGGAGAACTTACCATAGGGTAAAAAATAAACCCTTGAGGGGGACAATGAAGGTAAAAATACTCCGGTGTTTTCATTGTAATAAAGTGGGCCACACGAAATCACGGTGTTGGTGGGCTAGGAGAAAGCCAGATGTAGAAAAACCAGATAAGACTTGGACTTTTGTTGGACTAGTGACAAACAGCACAAGGGAAAATTAGACAACTGCCTCAGAGTGTACAAGATGATCAGAAGTTGGTTAAGGAGGATGTACCAGATCTGCTTAAAATATGTACACGCAAGGGTAAAGTTTATTCACATAGGCCAGGAGCAGTAGGTAAGGAGGCTACAATATTAAGGAACACAGGATCCTCACAGTCTGTGTTGCTGAAGGATGAGGAGATATGTATTCCTGAAGGACTATTACCAGAAAAGGTACTAATAACATTATGGAATTCAATGTAGCTAAGTGCGAAGTCGTTCACTTTGGTAGGAATAACAAGATGTTGGATTACTGGGCTAATGGTAGGCTACTTGGTAGTGTGGATGAGCAGAGGGATCTTGGTGTCTATGTACACAGATCTCTGAAAGTTGCCACCCAGGTAAATAGTGCTGTGAGGAAGGCATATGGTGTACTGGGCTTTATTGGCAGAGGAATTGAGTTCCGGAGTCCTGAGGTCATGTTGCAGTTGTATAAGACTCTGGTGAGGCCTCATCTGGAGTATTGTGTGCAGTTTTGGTCGCCATACTATAGGAAGGATGTGGAAGCTTTAGAACGAGTGCAGAGGAGGTTTACCAGGATGTTGCCTGGAATGGTAGGAAAATCTTATGAGGAAAGGCTGAGGCACTTGGGGCTGTTCTCATTGGAGAAGAGAAGGTTTAGGGGAGATCTGATAGAAGTGTATAAGATGATTAGGGGTTTAGATAGGGTAGATACTAAGAACCTTTTACCGCTAATGGAGTCAGGTGTTACTAGGGGACATAGCTTTAAATTAAGGGGTGGTAGGTATAGGACAGATGTTAGGGGTAGATTCTTCACACAGCGGGTTGTGAGTTCATGGAATGCCCTGCCCGTATCAGTGGTGAACTCTCCTTCTTTATGTTCATTTAAGCGGGCATTGGATAGGCATTTGGAAGTTATTGGGCTAGTATAGGTTAGGTAGGACTCGGTCGGCGCAACATCGAGGGCCGAAGGGCCTGTACTGCGCTGTATCCTTCTATGTTCTATGTTCTAACAGGAATTCATGGTGGGACAAAAAGTGCTCAGTTATGCAAAGTAAGGCTTGAGAGTCCAGAGAAGAGTGGAGAATTTGTGGTAGGAGTACTGGATAAACTTTCACTCCAGGAATACAGTTTGTCCTTGCAAATAATATAGCTGATTCACTGGTAGGTGTGCTGCCTACTCTAGTTGAAAAGCCAGTGGAGACACTGGCAACTGAAGAAATGCAAGGCGTTTATCTAGGGATCTTCCCAGATTGTGTGGTCACAAGATGACAGAGGTACAAGCTGAAGCAGGAGAAGTCAAAAGGTACAGATAAAGATGCTGAAACAGCTTTATCAGATACTTTTTTTGATCAGATAAGTGGAACAGAGGAGGAGCAAATGCATGGTAAACACAGAAGTTTCATTAGCTCTGCTAAGCTGATTGAGTTACAGCAGAAGGACGGGAACCTTTGGCCGTTGTATCAAAAGGCATATACAGAAAAGGAGAATGATTGCATTCCTGTGTGATATTCCTTAAAATTTATGTCTTCATGAGGGAATGGAGACCATCACACATTCAAGCAGATGAGAAATGGGCAGATGTTCATCAGATTTTTTGCCAGTAGGGTAGAGACAGTAGGTACTGTGAGTGGTGCATGAGGTACCCCTTTTGGGGTAAGCAAAACACAGGCTAAAATACAAAGTCATTTTTACTGGCCTGGACTACACAAGATGTAATTGAAATCTGCCAAACATGTCATACATGTTAGCTAATCAGAAAATCACAAGCAGTAATAAAATCTGCACCTTTAATACCTACTCCAACCTTTGATGAACCTTTCACAAGAGTCTTGATTGACTGCGTAGGTCCCCTGCCTGAATAAAAAAGTGGAATAAGTATTTATTAACAATAATGGATGCATCAACTAGATTTCCAGTGGCAATCCCATTACATTAAAAGGGTACATCACAACTAAAAGGTTTGTAGAAGAATTGATCAAATTTTTTGACTAGATACGAACTACCAATAGAGATCCAATCAGATCAAGGATCAAACTTCACATCCAAGCTATTCATGGAGGTTATGGATTACTTGGGAGTAAAGCTATTCAAATCTACTGCATGCTACTTCAAATCCCCAGGACCAGATGGGATCTATCCCAGGTTGCTGAGGGAGGCAAGAGAGGAAATAGCTGGGGCCCTGACAGATACCTTTGTGGCATCCTTAAACACAGGTGAGGTGCTGGAGGACTGGAGGGTTGCTCATGTTGTACCCCTGTACAAGAAGGGTAGTAAGGATATTCTAGATAACTACAGACCAGTGAGCCTGACGTTGGTAGTGGGAAAGTTGCTGGAGAAAGTACTGAGGGATAGAATCTGTTTATATTTAGAAAAGAATGGCCTTAGCAGTGATAGGCAACAAGGTTTTGTGTGGGGGAGATTATGCCTTACCAACTTAATAGAGTTCTTTGAGGAAGTGACCAAGTTGATAGATGAAGGAAGGGCTGTTGATGTTATATACATGGACTTTAGTAAGGCAGTTGATAAGGTTCCCCATGGTAGACTAATGGAGAAAGTGAAGTCATATGGTGTGCAGGGTTTTCTAGCTAGGTGGATAAAGAACTGGTTGAGCAACAGGAGACAGAGAGTAGTAGTTGAGGGGAATTTCTCAAAATGGAGAAAGGTGATCAGTGGTGTTCCACAGGGGTCAGTGTTGGGGTGACTGTTGTTTGTATTATGCATAAATGATCTGGAAGAGGGCACTGTTGTTATGATCAGCAAGTTTGTAGATGACATGAAGATTGGTGGAGTAGCAGAAAGCATAAGAGACTGTTAGAGAATACAGTAGAATAAAGATGGCCTGGAGAGTTGGGCGAAAAAGTGGTAGATGGTTTTTAATCCAGACTAATGCGAGGTGATGCATTTAAACAAGACTAATTCTAGAGCGAATTATACCAATGAATGGAAAAGTTGATTAGCAGAGAGATCTGGGAGTGCAGGTCCATTGTACCCTGAAGGTTGCTGCACAGGTGGATAGCGAGGTCAAGAAGGCAATAGTTTGCTTGCCTTCATTGGACGGGGTATTGAGTATAAGAGCTGGCAAGTCATGTTAAAATTGTACAAGACATTAGTTCGGCCGCATTTAGAATACTGTGTACAGTTCTGGTCGCCACATTATCAAAAGGATGTGGACACTTTGGAGAGGGTGCAGAGAAGGTTTACGAGGATGCTGCCTAGTATGGAAGGTTGATGAAGATGCTATGAAGAGAGGTTGAGTAGGTTAGGATTGTTTTCATTAGAAAAAAAGAGATTGAGGGGGGACCTGATTGAGGTTTACAAAATCATGAAGGGTATAGACAGGGTGGATGGAGATAAGCTTTTTCCCAGGGTGAAGGATTCAATAAAGAGAGGCCACACTTTCAAGGTGAGAGATGGAAAGTTTAAGTGGGATACAAGCAGCAAGTACTTCACACAGAGGGTGGTGGACGTTTGGAACATGTTGCCAGCAGAGGTGGTAGAGACATGCATGGTAGATTCATTTAAGATGCATCTGGATAAATGCATGAGTAGGTGGGAAGTAGAGGGATACAGATGCTTAGGAATTGACCGACAGGTTTAGACAGTACATTTGGATCGGCTCAGGCTTGGACGACTGAAGGGCCTGATCCTGGGCTGTAAATTTTCGTTGTTCTTTGCTCTCTTTGCCATCCAGAGTCGCAGGAAGTGCTGAAGAGGTGTTAAGGGCTTATAATTAGGATTATCCAGATGATTGGGATAAGGGAGCTCTGTTTGTACTTTTTGTGATCAGGGATGCACTAAATGAATAGATCAAATTCAGTCCATTTGAATTAATGTTGGGGCATGAAGTGGGATGACCGTTAAAATTGATTAAGGAGAAATTAATAAGTCAGAATTCAGAGACCACACATTTGGTATACGTGTCAAATTTTAGAGAATGATTAAATAGAGCTGGAGAGTTGACTAGGCAACATATCACAGCATACAATGAAACAGAAATAAAAAATTCACAGTTTTGCAATTGGGGATAAGGTATTGGTGTTACTCCCAGTAACAGGGGAGCCTTTAAAAGCCAGTTTAGTGGACCATATCAAAATTGAGAGAGCTGAACGACTTGATAGGGACTCCAGAAAGGAAGAAATCTCACAGAGTGTGTGTGTCATGTGAATATGCTGAAAAGGTATTTCGACAAGGGAAAAAAGCAAGAGGGGATGGCATTAATGATACAGCACAGAGGGAAAAACCAAGTTTAGAGGATTCTGAATTGGCCAATGAGGAAGTTGTTAAAAATTGGGATAAATTATTGAATTACCCTCCACAAGAAAATCGACATGGCCTAAAAGAGTTATTGCTATCGCATGGGATAGCGAAAATAAAATGAAGTACTAACCTAATTGTGTATGATGTAGATATAGGAGATGTTGTTCTGATTAAGCAACATCCTGATAGGCATAACCCTCTAAAGTTGGCACAGGTTTAGAAGAGATAGAGCACATGCTCCAAGATGGCACAATCGAAGTGAGTTACAGTGAATGGAGCTCACCCATATTCATGGCGAGATGATACCCAACGGTCATGTGTGGACTATTGCAAAGTCAATGCCGTTACAAAGACAGATGCATATCCGATTTCACATTGGCAGGACTGTGTGAAAAAGGTGGGACAAGCAACTTACATTTCTAAGTTAGACTTGCTCAGAGGCTATTGGTAGGTACCTCTGTCAGAGAGAGCAAAAGCAATTTTGGCCTTTGTAATGCCAAATGGACTATATTAGTTCAAAGTCATGCCAGTTGGTATGAAAAATGCTCCAGCCACATTTCAGAGACTGACTAATAAGATCATTGCTGGATTACCCAACTGTGTTGTTTACATTGATGAGCTAGTGATTTTTTAGTCACTCATGGAAGGAGCATTGACAGCATTTATTGGACTTGTTCGATTGACTTTGGAAGGCAGGCTTGGTGGTAAACCTTGCTAAAAGTGAGTTTGCCAAAGCTCAAGTCTCCTTCCTGGGTCATGTTGATGGACATGGACAAATGGCCCCATGAGATGCAAAAATAAAACTAATTGGGGAATTTCCCACACTGTCAACAAAAAGATCAGTACTATGGTTCCTGAGATTGAGTGGATTTTGCAGAAAGTTTGTGCCGAACTTTAGCAGTGTGGCTGCTCCACTCACTGAATTATTAAAAAAGGGCAAGAAGTTTGCATGAACAGACAACTGTCTAAAGGCATTTGACAGCGTAAAAGCTGTGTTAACCACTGCCCCAGTATTCTCCACACTGGATTACATGAAGCCTTTCAAGGTGGTTATCGATACCAGTGATGTGGATGCCGGTGTGGTGTTCCTGCAGGAGGTTGATGAGGGATTAGAAAGATCCATCGGGTATTTTTCCAGGAAGTTGAATGTTCATCAACAGAAATATTCAATGATGGAGAAAGAGACTTCGAGCTTGGTGTTGGCATTACAACATTTCAGTATTTATATTACCAGCAATGCATCTGAAACAATCGTATACACTGATCATAACCCATTGACATGTGTGGAAAAATTTAAAGACAAAAATGCCAGACTGTTTAGATGGAGCCTGTTGTTGCTGCCATTGTGCATGTGGCAGGTCATGAAAACGTGATTGCCAATGCGTTATTGAGGCTTGAATGGGATACGGAGGTGTTCGGTGGTGGGTGTGCCAGAGCCTGAGTTTGCATGTGCTTGTGTATATTTGCTGGCATGTAGTTAGTATAGTGTATACGTGAGTTTAGACTACTAACCAGTTTTTTTTAAGGCTTTTAAAAATAAAGCCATCTTTGGAGATTGATGGTTCATTTTTTTTAAAGGGGGAGGTGTCACAAAGCTGTTCCTTTTCTCAAGGATACTGTGTCCTTGGCTTTTTTCAGAAGGATTGTAAATCAGCTCCTAGCTCCGAGGTGGCTAGGTTGCTACAGAGGTGAGAAAGGATTTTGAAAGGCCTTTTGTCTATATGCAAACAGGTGAGGCTTCATGTCATGTTTTAGAAGTGACCTATATAATGAAAGTGGAGTGGTCAGCTCTGAAAGCTAAAGTTAAGTTTGAGTCAGTTCAGCTGTGGGGCTGTGTGGAAACAACCTGCTAGTCTCAGTCTCCTGTTGCCCTTCAAACTTCGACCTGTAAGCCTTTGTTTCATTTTTACTGTTTTTCAGGGGGTTTGTTCATTGGGATTGTTGTGCATGTTTGGAACATCATAATAAAGCCTGAAGAAGGGCTCATGCCCGAAACGTCGACTCTCCTGCTCCTTGGATGCTGCCTGACCTGCTGCGCTTTTCCAGCAACACATTTTCAGCTCAAGTTTGGATAGACTGAGTTCTGTGGGTGTTCTTTATTCTGTTCTTTGTGCTTCCTTCTGCAATTTTGCGAATAAACTTTTGTCTGTGTTAAAACATGTTAGTCAACCTAGCTAACTCACTCCAGGTAATTTTCACTGTACACTTACCGAAACAAATTGCAAAGTTATGGTCTGGGCTGCTTTCTTAAGAATGTTTTGAGTGGTCTGGCCTACTCCATAACAGCAGGCACGATGGGCTGAATACCCCCCACTGCTGTACCATAATGTACATATTTGCAACTTCCATTCACCATCCTGACTTGGAAATTCCTTCATTGTATTGGCATTGGGAGTCTACCTGCAACAAAGAAACTGCAGCAGTTGAAGGAGGCAGGTCAGCAGCACCTTCTCAGGGGCATGTAGGGACGGGCAATAAATGCTGGCCAGCGACTGCCAAAAGTGAATTTAAAAACCATGGTCATCTATCTTACTACTATTTGTGGATTGATGCCTACACTTGGCCACGGCATTAACAAGGCAACAGAAGCTGATGAACATAGAACATAGAACATAGAAGGATACAGCGCAGTACAGGCCCTTCGGCCCTCGATGTTGCGCCGACCGAATCCTACCTAACCTATACTAGCCCAATAACTTCCAAATGCCTATCCAATGCCCGCTTAAATGACCATAAAGAAGGAGAGTTCACCACTGATACGGGCAGGGCATTCCATGAACTCACAACCCGCTGTGAAATGTATGATCTGGAAGAAAACTGGCATTGAATACCAATGGATATATTTCTTCTCTTTCTCTCAAGTTGAAAGAGTAATAACATCAGAATTATATCTAAGGCCATTACTGCATTGTTATAATTGGAAATTATTGTATTTGAAATGAGAATGGCCTCACAGCTCCAAAGCTACGAATAACATACAAATCAATCAGTTTCTGACATGACTAGACCTGACATCCTTACTCCCTGTCTCTTGCCCTTTCCCTCTGCTGAGCTGTCGTGCTCAGATTTCAAACTCTACAGATGTTGAACTTTTTAAAACCTTTGTTTTCCAGTATGTTTTGCAAAAAATACTCGCCTGACTTCTTCTGATATGTCCACCTTCTGAAATCTATTTGACTTTCGGTTTGTGCTCAGCCTTATTTCCTTTCAAGCCAGCTCTAAGACTTATCAGGCTGTCAAACAATTCAAAATTCAGTATAATGATTAATATTGTAAGATCAATTTCAAGCTTTGTTAATCTTGGTTTTAATTATACTTAGTTGATACATTCACTGCATCCATTTCATGTTTGTTTTGAATATTGAATGCAATTTTCATCATTCAATAAAGTTTAGAAAAAGTTTGTTTTCCTATTTCTAAATTCTGATTATTAATCCCTTCGTATGGCTTATCCATACAGAATTATATTTTAGAATACCTTCAAAAACAGAATTATGTATTCTAAAATATCCAAAGCTCTTGAATCATTATATCCCAAAATGAAAAGGATAACCGACATGTTTTACTTGGAAATTCATCAAATTATAGTACATACTAGGCAGTCTACAAGTCTGTAAAAACTCCCCTTCAGTCCTTTTTTTGTTCATTTCCATTTATTTGGTTGCTTCACCACACAGGTTTATTCACAGTACGGGAGATTGCAGTTCACTTCTTATTCCGGTCCACAAGTGTAAATAGTTGGCCACAAAATTATTTTTGCCGTCAGGATTGTAAGTCATCTCCATTAAAGTTTCGTAGGCACCAGCTCACCCGTCTCACCATTTAGGGGGATATTCACCTACCTTCAAATAAGCTGTGTAAACAGGCTACCATTCAATGCAAAAACAAGGAGTTTAAAATTGATGGTGAACATTATTGGGCTCCTGCCAATCAGCTAAAACTGATTACTACTCATTATCCCTGCAAGCTACAGTGTATTTACTGTTCCCTGAGAAACAAAGGGCAGTTCTTTGAGTCTTCCCCACCATTCAGGTGGACCGTAAGACCAAACGACATAGGAGCAGAAATTAGGTCATCCAGTCTGCTCTGCCATTCAATCATGGCTGATAGGTTTCTCTCACCAAACTCCCACTGTCTCCCCATAACCCTTAATCTCCTTGACAATCAAGGATCTATCTATCTCCATCTTAAATATACACAATGACCTGGCCTCCACAGCCTTTTGTTTGAGAAAATAAAACCTGCAGATGCTAGTGCTTGTCCACTGCCTTCTGTGGCAATGACTTCCAGAGATTCACCACACACAGGCTGAAGAAGTTGCTCCTTATCTCCATTCTAAAAGGTCCTCCCTTTAGTCTAAGGCTGTGCCCATGGGGCTTGGTCTGTCCTATCAATGGAAACATCTTCCCAACATCCACTGTGTCCATGCTATTCAGTATTCTGTAAGTTTCAATTAGATCCCCCTTCACCCTTTTAAACTCCATGAAGTATAGTCCCAGAGTCCTTAAACGTTCCTCATATGACTGATCTTCTTCCTCAATGTTATTTTACTGCACTAGCCCCATGTCCCTTGAGGTCATTAATTTCTAGAAATCTATTGATCTCTTGAACATAGGTACGGTGAAAATTTTTGTTTTGTGCGCAGGACAGGCAGATTATCTACTAATCATTAGAGTAATAGAACAGCACAAGAAATACAATGTTATGGCTGCAGAGAAGCTACACAGCGAATGGTTTAAACATTAAGTTTAAAATTCAAAAGGCCCATTCAGAAGTCTAATAACAGCAGGGAAGAAGATGTCTTTGAATCTGTTGATATGTGTGTTGTAACTTTTGTATCTTCTGTCCGATGGAAGAGGTTGGAAGAGAGTATTGCTGGAGTGGGAGGGGTCTTTGATGATGTTGGTTGTCGTCCTGAGGCAGCAAGACGTACAAGTGAGTCAACAGGTGGAAGGTTGGCTTTCATGATGGATTGGGCTGTGTTCATAACTCTCTCTGTAGTTTCTTATGGTCCTGGGTAGAAGGGAATATATACATAGAGCTGTAGAATGTGAGTGAAGTTCTTAATGAATATTTTGTATCAGTATTCACAATGGAGAAGGACATGGTGAATAATGAGTTGCGAGAGGGGTATGTTGATTAACTAGGACATGATGACTTAAAAAGGAGGAGGAGCTGGGTGTTTTGAAAAGCATTAAGGTAGACAAGTCCCCAGGACCTGGTAGGGTCTATCCCAGAATGCTGAGGGAGGTGACGGAAGAAATTGCAGGGCCCTGACCAAAATCTTTGTATACTCTTTACTCACAAGAGAGGTCTTGATAATAACAAATGTTGTGCTTTGGCTTAGCAAGGCAATTGGGATAATTTGGAAAGTTATAGGCCAATTAGACTTCAATCAGTGATAGGAAAGTTATTGGAAAAGATTCTTAGGGACAGGATTTACTCAAATTTGGAAAGATATGGACTTATTAGTGTTAGGCAGCAAGGCTTTGTGCAGGGAGGTCAAGTCTCACAAATTTGATTGAGTTTTCTGAGGACATGACAAAAGTGATTGATGAGGGCAGAGAGGTAGATGCTGTCTATATGGACTTTAGTAAGGCCTTTTACATGGCCAACTGATACAGAAGGTGAAGTTACATAGAATTAACAGTCAGCTGGTAAGATGGATGCAGAACTGGCTTGGCCATGGAAGACAGAGCATTGGAGCTGTGCTTTTCTGACTGGAGATCTATTAGAAACATTAACATCCAGAGGGATCTAGGCATATAGATCCACAATTCCCAGGAAGTGACAACGTAAGTAGATAAGGTGGTCAGGAAGATATATGGCAAGCTTGGCTTCACTGGTTGAGGCATAGAATATAAGAATTGGTGAGTCAGTTTGCAGCTGAATAGACCTTCAGTTAGGCCACACTTGGAATATTGTGTATAGTTCTGGTCACTACACTGCCTGGATGTAGAGGCTCTGGAGAGGGTACAGAAAAGATTATCAAGATGTTACCTGGTTTGGAGGGTATTAACTATGTGGAGAGATTGGACAAACTTGTTTGTTTTCACTTGAAGGTGGGTAAGGGGTGACCTGATTGAAGTTTACAAAATTATGAAAGGCATGGATAGAGTGGATTGTCAGAGTCTGTTCCCAGAATAGAAATGTCAATTATTTGGGGACATAGGTTTAAGGTAAAAGGGTGAAAATTAAAAGGAGGTGTGAGGCAGGTTTTTTTTTCACAGTGAAGCTGGTCAGTGTTTGGAATGCATTGTCAGAGGAAAATCATACAGAACAGAAACTTGTCCTTGCCAACCAGGTTCCCTAAACTGATCTCGTCCCATTTGCCTGCAGTTGGCCCCTAGCCCCTCTAAACCCTTCTTATCCGTGTATCTGCTCAAATGTTGTAATTGTATCAGTCTCCACCATGTCCTTTGGCAGGTTGTTCCATGCATGCCTGTACTGAGTTTGTAAACCTCTATAAGGTCAGCCCTCAGCCTCCAATGCTCCAGGGAAAAAAGTCCCTGCCTATCCTGCCTCTCCTTGTAACTCAACTCCTCCAATCCCGGTAACATCTTTGTCAATCTTTTCTGCACCCTTTCCAGTTTAGTGGCATCCTTCCCCATAGCAGGGTGACCAGAATTGCATGCAGACTCCAAAAGTGGTCTCATTAATGCCTTGTACAACGGCAATGTGACATTCCAAGTGTGATGTTCAATGCTCTGACCCATGAAGCACATGAGCTGATACAATGACAATGTTTAAGAGGCATCTTGACAGACACATGAATAGGGAAGCAATATAGAGATACAAACTGTGTAAAAGCAAAAGGCTTTTGGTTTAGAAAAGCATCATGTGTCGGTGTAAGTGAGCCAAAGGGCTGTTCTGTTCTTTGTTCTTTGTTGATCCTTTGGTGCAATTTTCCCGAGAGGTGCCAATCTTCTCCTTCCATTAGAAACACTTTGTAATGTCTGTGTTTCTGCATCGAGTACCATTTCCGATGCTAGGAAGGTCTGGCCAGTGGACTGTAATAAGAAATATAAAAGAGGTTTTTATTTCATTGCAATCTGAATCTGTAGAGGTAGGAAGTTAATTGTAGTCACATAAGATGCAGCAATGTGTTTCAAAGAGCAAGTTTCTACTGAGGCACTACACAAATGAAGTGGCATTATTGTTTTGTATTTTGACTTTGACACCAAGAGTAAAAATGATTGAATTTACGCTATGTTTAACATTGCCCACTTCCTGTTTAATGTTTTTGGTCTGTCGGTTGATTCACAGGCTGACATTCTGAATATCTTACTACCTTAATTGAGGACATTGCAGTAGCTCCCCACTCTGATAAAGTACAATATCAAGGACCTTTAATTTGATTCCCAAGTCTTGCCATATTCACCTAAATTCTCAGACAGCTGAAGCCATAAAGCATGAATTAGAAAAGATCTATTTACATAATTGGCCACAGGTGACAAGTTTCTCACCTAAAAGTCCAAACATTTCACAGCAACAGTTAATGATAGAGACCCACACTGTACTGACTATTTTTACATTCCAATCTGTCAATAACTCCTTTACACTGATAAATCAATTCATTTCTGACAATTGCAAAATACTAGCCTTAAAACTACAGTGAATATAATGAGGACAGGTCTGCCTTGGTCAATTTCTGTCTTCCAGGATTAGTCACTGTAAGAGGGTTTATCACATTCAATCTGATTTCATTAAATGTCAGCATATTCATTATGTGAAAGGATTGAAAAAATCTTATTAATTTACAAAATGCAAAGGCCACTTGCTGGTTACTGATTTGCTGTAATTTTCATTGAGAACGTTGAATAATTTCTGGGTAAGAAAGTTAATCAGCGGAAGAATTACAGATTTTTTTCAAGATTCATAAGGTGAAGGATGTGCTGGTTTGGAAAGCACAATTTAAATGGTGGCATCTTCTAAATTAATGCAATCCTTTAGAAGGAAGGTGCTAAAATAAAGGATAATCTGCCTAAACTAAGTTACTGCTTTATTTTAAATTGAAAGATGGGTACCAAATATGTAAACCTTGTACCATTCATTATCCATGGATAGCAAGATGAATGTTGCTCTTGCGATTGTAATAGGCATGTGTTATCCCCCTGGTAATCTATAGAATGGGTCCGATGCTGAGAATCTGCCCAGTCAGGTATTCTGAGAGGAGCTGCACCTTGAGACAGAAACCATGGTCTATCTTGACAAATTGACAAAGTTCTGACTGATGCGGTATGTAGGTTACAAGCAGAGCTTACTTAACCATGAAATTAGCAAAAGATTGAAGTGATAGTCACAAAGAGAGCAAGAGAAAGAGCTTACCTGATCCTGGTCAGAAACATTCAGAGCTCTTGCCCTTGTTCTTTCTTTTCATAGTGTGCCCTACCAGGCCTATTGTTCCCACTGCACCCACTGGTTACTCTCAGATGCTTTTCAATCTCCTCAGGATGCTTGAGTGATTGTATCTTGTCTTTATCTCTCTGCTTAAATAATAATCCCATGACGACCTTGCTTGCACTTAACCTTCAAGCGGTTTCTTAACTTTCAATTCTCGGTTTCTCAATCTTGCAAAACTCATCAGTTGATTATGACATTTTGCTGACCTTATTATCTTTACAAGCCCCTCTACCTGTGATGCAACAATATTCCTGAGCCTGACCTCAGGAGACAACCACACAATGTGACCTACACACACAATCATCTGAATGGGCATTGATTCAATAACCAACGTGACCTTACACACAGCAACCATGGACACTGATTCAATCAAAGATGCATGGGATGAAAGGCCAGTACCATAGTACTACAATCCATACTGCTG
This sequence comes from Hemiscyllium ocellatum, assembly GCF_020745735.1. NCBI lineage: Eukaryota > Metazoa > Chordata > Chondrichthyes > Orectolobiformes > Hemiscylliidae > Hemiscyllium > Hemiscyllium ocellatum. The sequence goes on along the minus strand of NC_083408.1, from coordinate 102,133,219 downwards.
CTTTTCCAATCCCAACTTGTATTAAGAATCCTTCCAATCAAATAGTGAGTGGTACAGTGGCTCAGTGGTTGGCACTGCTCCCTTGCAGGGACCTGGGTTCAATTCCTGCCTCAGGCAACTGTCTGTGTGGAGATAACACATTCTCCCCGTGTCTGTGTGGGCTTCCTCTGGGTGCTCTGGTTTCCTCCCACAATGCAAAGATGTGCTGGTTAGCTGCATTGGCCATGCTAAATTGCTCGGAGTGTTAGGTGGATTAGTCAGGGGGAAATGTAGAGGAATGAGTCTGGATGGGTTACTCTTCGGAGGGTCGGTGGGACTTGTTGGGCTGAAGTGCCTGTTTCCACACTGTAGGGAATCTAATCTAAACCTAATTGGGGTGGATCAGTGGTTATCACTGCTACCTCACAGCACCAGGGTCCCAGGTTTGATTCCAGCCTCGGGTGACTGTCTGTGTGGAGTTTGCATATTCTCCCCATGTCTGCATGGGTTTCCTCATGCTGGCCAGGTGAATTCGCCATGTTAAATTGCCCACAGTGTTAGGTGCATTAGTCAGAGGGAAATGGTCTGGGTGGGTTACTCTTTGGAGGGTCGGTGTGGACTTGTTGGGCTGAAGGGCCTGTTTCCACACTGTAGGGAAACTAATCTAGTCAAATTGGCGCCAAGATGCCATGGTATAAAACACTTGGTGTCTTTTACTGTGAAAGAGTGAACATGGAAACTGATGAATCCTTTTATATTTTTAACCTGATTTGATACAATTTGACAGTCTGAAGTTTACTTCACTAAATGGAAGATCCGTGCTCATGTCACTGTTCACACTACAGGTTTGGGGAAGGAATATAAAAGCAAACAAACAATTCTGCCCTCTACAAACCATTGGGTGGTTAGGATTAGTACATAAGTTTTGGCACGTGGCTTTAGGAAGAACACCAAAGCATCACGGTCTGCTTTGGCAGAGGCTTCCAGCCTAGTATCCAGCGACCCGGCATGACGGTCTCATCCTGGCTGCAGCATCAGGGTATCCCGTCATTCCTTAAACAGCTTTCCCCAAGCCCAGGAGCTGTTAACTGGTGAACTGTGATAAACTCGGTCTAAATTTTACTGTTTTTATTATTATGTTTGACTTCTGTCATTAATGTAGGAGCCGTGGTAGGACGACTTAGAAAACCTTTCATTGCATTTTTCGTGTAGAGGTATGCACAGCAACAAACTTCTATTCTATTCTATTGAGGTGATTCATGAAAATCCTATGTCAAGTGAGATGCTTTAGGTACAAAGACAGTGTGAAAAATCTTTGGGTCCTATTAAAAGAGCAGACAGGGTTAAAAAAAAAACCTGTTCATTTTTCTTTTACTTTGTCCTTGGCATGTGAGTGTTGCTGGCATGCCCCGTATTTATGGCCCATCCTGAATTATTCTGATGCAGACGGTGGTGAGCCACTGTTTTCAACTGCTGCTATCCATGTGTTATGGGTACATTTCCTAACTGTTGTATCAATGTTAGGCGGACCTTCCAAGTTTTTTAAACCCATTTTCCTGAATGAATGCAGCTCCAATAACAGTCAGGAAGATTGACATCATCCAGATCAAAGCAGCAGCCCATCCATAAGCTTGAACATTCACTGTCTACTCCCAAACAGCTCACCATGGCTACACTGGGTAACATTTCCAAGACGCATGTTAATAACTCGCCAGCGTTTCTTTGACAACATCTTCCAAACCTTCAACCTGCAGGAACTGAGGCTTCAAGTGGACAGGGCCTGGGAAATGAATATTCAAGGCTATATGTGCTATTGTATGGACAGACTGACTGGCAGAGGGGGTGGGGTGGCCCTGTTGGTAAGGAATGATATTCAATCCCTTGCGCGGGGGGACCTAGAATCAGGGGATGTAGAGTCAGTATGAATAGAGCTGAGAAATTCTAAGGGTAGAAAGACCCTAATGGGAGTTATCTACAGGCCCCCAAACAGTAGCCTTACTGTAGTGTGTAAGTTGAATAAGGAGCTGAAATTGGCCTGTTGCAAAGATATTACTACAGTTGTTATGGGGGATTTCAACATGCAGGTAGACTGGGAGAATCAGGATGATACTGGACCCCAAGAAAGGGAGTTTGTGGAGTGTCTCAGAGATGGATTCTTAGAACAGCTTGTGCTGGAGCCTACCAGGGAGAAAGCAATTCTGGATCTGGTGTTGTGCAACAAACCAGATTGATCAGGGACGTCGAAGTAAAGGAGCCATTAGGAGGTAGTGACCATAACACAATAAGCTTTAATCTGCAGTTGGAAAGGGAGGGGGTAGAATTGGAAGTGACAATATTTCAATTGAATAAGGGGAACTATGGAGCTATGAGGGAGGAGCTGGCCAAAGTTCAATAGTGCAATACCCTAGCAGGGATGGCAGTGGAACAACAATGGCAGGTATTTCTGGGTGTAATGCAGAAGATGCAGGATCAGTGGGTGGCATGGTGGCACAATGGTTTGCACTGCTACCTCACAGCGCCAGACACCTGGGTTCAATTCCTGACTCAGATGACTGTCTGTGTGGAGTTTGCACATTCTCCCCGTGTCTGCGTGGGTTTTCTCCGGGTGCTCCGTTTTCCTTCCACAGTCCAAAGATGTGCGGGTCAGGTGAATTGGCATGCTAAATTGCCCATAGTGTTAGGTGAAGGGGTAAATGTAGGGGAATGGGCCTGGGTGGGTTACGTTTCGGAGGGTCGGTGTGGACTTGTTGGGCCGAAGGGCCTGTTTCCACACTGTAAGTAATCTAATAATAATCTAATAGTTCATTCCAAAAAGGAAGAAAGATCCTAAAGGGAGGCAGATGTGGCCGTGGCTGACGAGGGAAGTTAAGGACCATATAAAGACAAAAGGGAAAAAGTATAACACAGCAAAGATGAGTGGGAAATTGGAGGACTGGGAAGCTTTTAAAAAACAAAAGAGGATAACTAAAAAGGAAATATGCAAAGACAAAATAAGGTACAAAGGTAAACTGGCCAAAAATATAAAGGAGATAGTAAAGGCTTTTTTAGGTATATGAAAAGAAAAAAAATGGTTAAGACTAAAATTGGGCCCTTGAAGACAGAAAGGGGTGAATTTATTACGGGGAACAAAGAAATGGCAGAAGAGTTGAATTGGTACTTTAGATCTGTCTTCACTGGGGAAGACACGATCAATCTCCCAGATATAATAGTGACTGAAGGGAATTTATATTAGGCAGAAATGGTGTTGGAGAGACTGTCAGGTCTGAAGACTGATAAGTCCCTGGGACCTGATGGTCTGCATCCCAGGATACTGAAGGAGGTGGCTCTAGAAATCGTGGATGCGTTGGTGATCATTTTCCAATGTTCTATAGATTCAGGATCAGTTCCTGCGGATTGGAGGGTGGCTAATGTTGTCCCACCTTTTAAGAAAGGAGGGAGAGAGAAAACAGAGAATTATAGACCAGTTAGTCTGACCTCAGTGGTGGGAAAAATGCTGAAGTCAATTATAAAGGATAAAATTACGACACATCTGGATAGCAGTAACAGGATAGGTCAGAGTCAGCTTGGATTTATGAATGGAAAATCATGCTTGACTAATCTTCTGGAATTTTTTGAGGATGTAACTCTGAAGATGGATAAGGGAGGTCCAATGGATGTAGAGTACCTGCACTTTCAGAAAGCCTTTGATAAAGTCCCACATAGGAGGTTAGTGAGCAAAATTAGGGCACATGGTATTAGGGGCAAAATACTGACATGGATTGAAAATTGGTTGGCTGACAGGAAACAAAGAGTAGTGATAAACGGCTCCCTTTCGGAATGGCAGGCGGTGACCAGTGGGGTACCGCAGGGATCAGTGCTGGGACCGCAGCTTTTTACAATGTACATTAATGATATAGATGAAGGTATTAAAAGTAATATTGCAAATTTGCTGATGACACAAAGTTGGGTGGCAGGGTGAAATGTGAGGAGGCTGTTAGGAGATTACAGGGTGACCTGGACAGACTAGGTGAGTGGACAGATGCATGGCAGATGCAGTTTAATGTGGATAAATATGTGGTTATCCACTTTGGTGGCAAGAACAGGAAGGCAGATTACTACCTAAATGGAGTCAAGTTAGATAAAGGGGCAGTACAATGATATCTAGATGTTCTTGTACACCAGTCAATGAAAGCAAGCATGCAGGTGCAGCAGGTAGTGAAGAAAGCTAATAGCATGCTGGCCTTCATAACACGAGGAATTGAGTATAGAAGCAAAGAGGTTCTTCTGTAGCTGTACAGGGCCCTGCTGAGACCGCACCTGGAATATTCTGCATAGTTTTGGTCTCCAAATTTGAGGAGAGACATTCTGGCTATTGAGGGAGTGCAGCGTAGGTTCACAAGGTCAATTCCCAGAATGGCAGGACTGTCTTACGTTGAAAGACTGGAGCGACTGGGCTTATATACCCTTGAGTTTAGAAGGCTGAGAGGGGATCTGATTGAGATGTATAAGATTATTAAAGGATGTGACACCCTGGAGGCAGGAAGCATGTTTCCGCTGATGGGTGAGTTCCAAACCAGAGGACACAGAGTAAAAATAAGGGGTTGGCCATTTAGGACAGAGATGAGGAGAAACGTCTTCACCCAGAGAGTGGTGGGTGTGTGGAATGCTCTGCCCCAGAGGGCAGTGGAGGCCAAGTATCTGGATACTTTCAAGAAAGAGTTGGATAGAGCTCTTAAGGATAGTGGAATCAAGGGTTATGGAGATAAGGCAGGAACAGGATACTGATTGAGGATGATCAGCCATGATCATAATGAATGGTGGTGCTAGCTCGAAGGGCAGAATGGCCTACTCCTGCACCTATTGTCTATTGTCGATTGTCTAAATGCAAGTCCCTTGTCTATTCCCATAATACCCTTGGAATTATGTCACAGTTCCTCCAAGATCACTAAGCTGAAATGCTCAACTCTCTACCAACAGCATTGTGGGAGCAACTTTGTGATATCGACTTCCATTCATCATCAGCAGTCTCTCACAGATGAGGATGATGCTCTCCCACTCTGAGGGTGAGTCTGTAGGAGACTGTGACAGACCGATGGGGCTACTGCAGGCTCTGTTACACTGGGAGCAGAAGGTGGTCATGGGAAGGGCTGGGTGGGGGTGGTGTGGCAGCATGCTCCTTATGATGTTCGCACCAATTTCCGCTTTTTCCCGATGGCAGGTCTCAAGGTGCTCAACACCTTCCTGGATTCTCCTCCTCCACTTTGGATGGTCTTGGGCCAGTGATTCCCAGGTATCTGTGGGAATGCTGCACTTCCCCAGTGAGGCCTTGGGGGCATCCCTGAAGCACTTCCCCTGTCCACCTGGGGCTCACCTGCCATTTCGGAGCTGGGAGTAGAGCACCTGCTTGGAGGGGGCGGGTGTCTCAAGTCAGTCATGGTGACAATGTGCCCAGCCCATCACAGCCAATCAAGGGGCAGGGTCAGTGCCTCGATGCTGGGGATATTGGCTTGATCGAGGACGCTGCTGTTGAGTCATCTGTCCTCCCAGTGGAATCACAGGACCTTGCACGGATAGCATTGGTGGGACTGCTCCAGCACCTTGCGGTGTCTGTTGTAGACAGATAGGGACTACAGCATATGGCTGGCCACCTCTTTCTCAAGGGCAATTATAGGTAGGCAATGCACAAGTTTCATGAATGAGAAACTAAATTAACTACTGAATATATGGCATACAAAAATCTCACATAGAGGAACTGAAACCCTTTCATTTGTGGACAGGCTGAAGTTTGATATCCCACCTCATAATCCATTCAGACATCAAAACACAGAGAGAGAAAAAAAAAGCACCCTCAGCTGAGAGAAAGTGACAATAACTAAATCAGAAATAATTTACTCCCATTCACCGTCCAAAGAATGGGCAATAAAATGCTAATCATAAGATATTGTGGCTGGCACATTCCAAGGTCCAGGGCTACGTGGGGAGGGACTGAGTAAAGTTTGGAGCAGCTGTTGCCGAAGGCAGAGTGGGGAAAGACCACCATCTGAGGGCTTTCTGCCCGAGTTGAGTGGGGGTCTGTTCAGGTATTCGACGCCAAGGAGTTTCCAGTATCTGTGAATATAATCTTGTATAAGTGAGAAATGGCTTGGGTTTGTTCACTGGTTAGACTTTGTTTCTTCATATGCCACTGCATAGAACCAACCTGCTGAAAGATACTTTCATGAATAAATTATATTTTTGAGATTTAAAAAAGTCACCATCGACTGACCATAATTCTACTGTAACATATGGACCGAAGTAATCATGTGTTTATTTTATAATTAAAACATGGCACTGCTTGTTGTACATCAGCTCTCAGAATGTTTGGCCAACTTGACCAGTTCCATTACAGTGCTCCAGTTTTGTTTTGTTCATTCACAGGATTATGGGCATTGCTGGCTAGGCCAACATTCATTGCCTATCTCTAATTGCACAGAGGGCAATAGTCAACCACATTGGTCTGGAGTCACGTGTAGGCCATACCAGGCTGATATCCTTCCTTAAAGGACATTAGTGGGCCAGATGGGTTTGTCTGACAATAGACAATTGAGAATGATTTAATGATCATCATTTGATTCTTAATTTCACATTCAAATTTCACCATCTGTTGTGGTGGGATTTGGACCCAGAGAGTGGTGTAGAATATCTTTTGTTTGGAACAATGTTAACATGTAACATTGTGGAGGTGCCAGTGTTGGGCTGGGGTGGGCAAAATCAAACTCCCCCTGACAAAAGAACAGCATTCTGAAAGCTTGTGATTTCAAATAAACCTGTTGGACTATAATCTGGTGTCGTGTGACTTCTGAACAGATAGAACATAAAACATAGAACAGTACAGCACAGTACAGGTCTTTCAACCCATGATGTTGTGCTGAGCATTTGTCTTAACCTAAGATCAACCTAACCTACACATCTTTCAATTTACTGTCGTTCCATGTACTTGTCCAGCAGCTGCTTACATGTCCCTAGTGTCTCTGACACTACTATCACCGCTGACAGTGCATTCCCCACACCCACCACTCGCTGTGTAAAGTACTTACCTCTGTCATGTCATCCATACCTTCCTTCAATTACTTTAAAATTATGACCTCTTGTGACAGCCATTTCTGCCCTGGGGAAAAGTCTCTGGCTATCTACTCTATCTATGCCTCTCATCACCTTGTACACCTCTATCAAGTCACCTCTCTGCCTTCTTCTCTCTAGTGTGAAAAGCTTGAGTTCACTCAACCTTTCTTCATAAGACAAGCTCTCCAATCGAGGCAGCATCCTGGCAAGTATCCTCTGCAGAGTACCCTCTCTGACACAACTGCATCTTTCCTATTACAAGGCAAACAAAACTGGACAAAATATTCCGAGTGTGGGCTAACCAGAGCTGCAGCAAAATCTCATGGCTCTTAAACTCAATCCCCCTGTTAACGAAAGCCAAAATACCATATGCCTTTTTAACAACCCTATTAACCCTATCACATATAATGTGAAAAGTCAGTTGATTAATCAAACCAAATCCTTCCAACTTCTATTACAAGTTACAGCAGTATGGATTTGCCCATTTTCCCAACTATTGCCCCCTTTAAGAATCTAAGCTTCAAATTCTGTGGCATCTGAATATACACCTAGAGTTTATTACTCAAGTGGTCAATCCCCGTGGAGCTTTAATTCACATTTAAATTAAATTTGAAAGGTTTGTATTTAGTGTCTTTCACAATCATTGAATATTCCAAAATAATTTACATTCAATAAATAATTTTGAAACACAGTTACCGTTGTAATGAAGAATGTGCAGCAGCATATTTCAGGGTAGCATAATGGTTCAGTGGTTAGCACTACTGCCTTACAGCACCATGGACATGAGTTCAATTCCTGCCTTGGGTGACTGGCTGTGAAGTTACACGTTCTCCTTGCTTCTGTGCAGGTTTCCTCCCACAGTCCAAAGACATGTAGGTTAGGCTGATTGGCCTTGGGAAATATAGGGTTAAAAAGGTAAGTCTGGATGGGAGGCTCTTTAGAGAGTTGGTTTGGGCTTGTGTGGCTGAATGGCCTGTTTCTACAACATTCTATAATTATGCTTACAGCCAGCAAGCTCCCACAGATAAGGTGATAACAAGCAGTTTGCTGAGGTGTTGATTGATGGATACAAATTGGTCAGCCACACCAAATAACTTCCCATTTTGCAGTCACCTGAGAGGGCAGACAGCAGGGCCTTCACTGAACACCCCATCACTCTGCTCTGCACTGAACATGGAACGATATTGTGATACTCAGGTTCCCACATGGGACACAAACACACATCCTGTTGACTCATGAGCAAACAGTGCTGCAGCACGGTGGCTCAGTGGTTAGCACTGCTGCCTCACAGCACCAGGGACACGGGTTCAATTCCGGCCTCGGGCGACTGTCTGTGTGGAGTTTGCATGTTCTCCCCGTGTCTGTGTGGGTTTTCTCTGGGTGCTCCGGTTTCCTCCCACAGTCCAAAGATGTGTAGGTCAGGTGAATTGCCCATGATAAATTGCCTATAGTGTCAGGTGCATTAGTCAGGGGTAAATGTAGGGTCAGAGAATAGGTCTAGATAGGTTACTCTTTGGAGGGTCAGTGTGGACTTGTTGGGCCGAAGGGCCTGTTTCCATACTGTAAGGAATCTAATCTTTCCCACATGGGTCACAAATATCATGGTTCACTCTCTGTATGATAGAGATCAAATCTCAGGTAGAGTTCAAGACAGAACTCCAACATTGAGGGTCTGTTTCCATCTCTATGCTGTCCATCTCTATGACTCTATTTGGGAATCATTCAGAAGACAATTGCAGAATGAGAATCACATAATTAAAAAATTGGTAGGTTTTAAACATATTTGTTGCAAATGTATGCAATTAAAATATATTTATAGGCAAATACAATTTACAACATAGATTTGAAATGCTTCCATTTATATTGACCGGTACTCTGCTACTATTCCCTCACCAGTAACCACTGCTTGCTAAAGAATGACTGCAGTTGAGAGTGTATTGCTGGAAGTGCACAGCAAGTCAGGCAGCATCCGAGGAGCAGGAAAATCGACGTTTTGGGCCTGAGCTCTTCATCAGGAAAGAATGACTGCAACCCTAGTGAAACAGTGAGACTTTTCTGAATGGAACAAGTTTGACTCTGTAGTGGCACCACAGAAATAGTGGGCTACCACATCATTGGACTATTGAGAGGATTGAAAATATGACATACAACAGCACATGACAAACCTCCTCACACAGCTGGAAGGTGTGTAAGGATTATCTCGAAAACAAGGAAGCCTCTGAAATGTTGGCTCAGGACCAGATTATACCTACTGAATCATTCACTGAGCACACTCAGCCACTGCTCCAGGGTGACTGGCCCCTTGGATAATATTTTCCAGAAGTATATTCTGAATTCGAAAAATTCAGAGAATGGGAGAATCTGTACCACTGTAACTTGTAATAGAAGGAGTGGGTTTGATTAATCTGCTGACTTTTCAGGGATAGTGCAGTGGTTAGCACAGCTGCCTCACAGTGTCAGGGATCCAGGTTCAATTCCACCCTTTGGGTAGTTGCCTGTGTGGAGTTTGCACATTCTCCATGTATTTGTATGGGACCCCTCCTGTGTCCCTGTTTCCTGCCACAGTCCAAAAGATGTGCAACTTAGGTGGATTGGCCTTGCTTAATTGCCAGTAGTGTCTGGGGATGTCCAGGCTAAGTGGATTAGACATGGGAAATGCAGGGTTATAAGGGAGGGGGCTGGTGGGTCTGGGTGAGATGTTCTTCTGAGGATCGGTGTAAACTTGAGGGGCCAAATAGCCAGTTCTCATGTTTTAGGGATTCTATGATTGTTAAGATACTTTGGTAGAAAAAAAGACAGGCTGTCTTTGTTCTTTGTACATTTATGAAACAAATCTTCACTATTTAATTTCATGAATGCTTAACGGTTCAAATATGTGTCCTGTGTGGTTTCTGTCATGGCCTGGGATGGGGGTGGGGGGGTAGCCCAGCTTTCTACAGGAAGGAAAAATGTGACGGTTGAAATGAGGTGGCATATCACATACAGGGGAGCCCTTTCTGAGGCTCAGTGTTCCCTATTCTGCCTCCTCCTTGATGAAGGAATATTGTAACCCTCAGTGAGCAAGAGCGCCAACTTGCTGCAGATGCACGCAATTACTCCAAAGTTGACCCAGGCTTCCTGATGAAGGGCTCTGGCCCGAAACGTCGAATTTCCTGTTCCTTGGATGCTGCCTAACCTGCTGTGCTTTAACCAGCAACACATTTTCAGCTTCCTTCCCCAGAAGGTTATCACGTTTTGATTATGATTAGATTAGATACAGTGTGGAAACAGGCCCTTCAGCCCAACAAGTCCACACCGACAGGTAGCCCACAGTGCAACTAATATTGTGGAATGAAATGCTGCTCAGTAAATGAGGTGTGTTAAATGCAGGTCACAGCAGCTTCGCAGCGAGTGAGTCTACAAACAGAACATCAAAAGGAATTTATCCACCGAGCTCAATCTCCCTGGAGGCGTGTGGCTGTGAAGTTCTGACACACCTCTCCATCTCATTAAACTACAATCCTGGCACCTTGGCATCTGTGAAGGCCCTCCAGAGCCCAGTTGAGGATCCTGGTAAAGGAATTAACCATGTGTTTGACAAAGTTAAAGTGTTAGTTCATGGAAAATCCTGGAAAGGGAAAGTATCAAATCCAGCATTCGGATAACACCTAGAGAAGCACAGAAATTTGAGAGACCCCAAGGGTTAGCCAAACCCCTCTGACAGTGTGGGAGAAAACTAAACCACTCTGCCTGCCCACTACTTGTTCACAGAAACCATGTCTGTTCTGAGCTAAACAGAGCCTACCCATAATACCTCAACTTGACCACAAGCAGCTCAGGAACTAAACAGCAAAACAAGACATACCGAAACAGCTTCCAGACTGAAGGAAAACACTCCTCCGATGATCTGACAACAGACTTCTGAACTCCCAATAGCATCATCGCTCCTACAGCCCCGAGGGCATCCCCAGACTTTTCAGGCACAGAAGCTCCACAAAAGCAAAAGTGGGGACTGCAGATGCTGGAGACTAGAGTCAAGATTAGAGTGGTGCTGGAAAAGCAGAGCAGGCCAGGCAGCATCCGAGGAGCAGGACAATCAATGTTTCGGACAAAATTCCTTCATCAGGAATGAGGCTTATTCCTGATGAAGGGCTTTGGCCTGAAATGTCAATTTTCCTGCTCCTCAGATGCTGCCTGGCCTGCTGTGCTTTTCCAGCACCACTCTAATCTTGATTGAAGCCCCACAAAGCCAACCCAGACTGAGTGGCACCCAGATACCTGACAAAAATGCACATCATTCTGCAGACCCATTGAAACCAGTATACTGGACATTTGCACCTGCTAGCAGAAGAACAGAACCTCCTGTTACAATTATCACCTGATTGCTACTACCGGATAACTGATTGTTTTCCATTGAGTGTAATTTAATTCATATTGTCTTGTAATTAACACAACACTACTGTAGCACTATTGTAACACTATAAAAACTGTCCGTATCTGCAGCTCGGGCAAGAGAATCCTTCACTTAACTATGCAAAGTGTCCATTTTGTATCAATCCAGTCAGTTTCTCTCCCCACTTATTTCGTGTGAAATAAACCAGTGTTTGTCAATTTCACAAGATCTTTGGCCTCTATTTGTAATTGGACAATTCTCCGAGAGACAGAAACCAGGCAGGAGAAGTATTTGAACAGTTAAGAATTCATGAAAGAGTGAAGATTTGTTTTGTAAACATATAAAGAACAAAGATAGCTTGTCTTTTTCTGTCAAAGTCAGAAATTGAAGGCAACACGTTCAAAAGGGACACACAGATAGAGAATCCTCACTGTACGCCTTTCGGCCCATCAAGTCTGCACCAACCCTCTGAAGAGCATCTCATCCAGATCTACCCTATCCCACATTGACCATGACTAACCCACCTAGCCTGCACATCCCTGGACACTATGGGTAATTTAGCAAGGCCAATCCAACCCAGCCTGCAAATCCCTGGATTGTGGGAGGAAACCAGAGCACACGGAGGAATCTCACACAGACACAGGGGGAATGCACAAACTCTGTGCACACAATTACCCAAGGCTCCTGTTGTAATGCCTATTCATTAAATCTTATTTAATCCCACTGCAGATCACTCTGTTTTGCCCTTGGCCTAGCCCAAAGCAGTCAATTTCAATAATCCTGTCCTTTCCCACTCCGCTCCACCATCCAATGATACTGATCGATGACTGGGTCCTAACTACTCATGATATATATTAATGCTGGGTACAAGAACCAAATGCAAATTTTTTGCTGACAACACAAAACTGGGTGGGATTGTGGGTGGTGAGGAAGGTACAAGGAAGTTTCAAAGTGATTTAAACAAGTTGAGTGAGTGAGTGAGCAAATCCATGGCAGATACACTGCAGGGTAGTTAAATGTGAGCTTATACACACAGGCATAAATAACAGAAAGGAAGGATATTTCTGAAATGGTGATACAAAAACAGAAATTGCTGGAAAAGCTCAGCAGGTCTGGCAGCCTCCTTGCAGAGAAATCAGAGTTAACATTTCTGGTCAGAACCCATTTTGGGGTGGCACGGTGGCTCAGTGGTTAGCACTGCCGCCTCACAGAGCCAGGGACCCAGGGTCGAGTTCTCACCTTGGGTGACTGTGTGGAGTTTGCACATTCTCCCCGTTTCCGTGTGGGTTTCCTCCCGATGCTCCGGTTTCCTCCCACAATCCAAAGATGCGCAGATTAGGTGAATTAGCCATGCTAAATGGTTCACAGTGCTATGTGCATTAGTCAGGGGTAAATATAGGAAAGGGGGATGGGTCTGGGTGGGTTACTCTTCAGAGGGTCAGTGTGGACATGTTGGCTGAAGGGCCTGTTTCCATACTGTAGGGAATCTAATCTTAACTGAGGAAGGTCACTGGACCCAAAACATTAACTGTGATTTCTCTTCACAGATGCTGCCAGGCATGCTGAGCTTTTCCAGCAATTTCTGTTCTTGTTTCTGATTTACAGCAGCTGTAGTCCTTTTAGTTTTTATTGAAATGATTATATATTGTGAAGTGTGGATGTACAAAGGGATAGTGGTGTCCCAAGCTGCAACTAGAGAGGCAGCTGCGGTAAGCAGTTAGGAAGATAAAGAGTAAGTTGACCTTCATTGCAAGAGGATTTGAGTTCAGAAGTAGGGATGCCTTACTGCTGTCATATGGAGACTTGGTGATGATCTGATCGAAACATACGAAACTCTAATAGGGCTGGGCAGATTACATGCAGAGTGTATGTTTTCCCTGGGTTTGGGAGTCCCAATCCTGAACATAATCTCAGGATACAGGGTAGAGCACTGGGATTGAGCTGAGGAACTATTTGCTCACACAAGAGGTAGTGAAACTGCAGATATCTCAACCACAGAAGGCAATGGAGGCCAACACACTGAAAGTATTCAAGAAAGAGGTAGATCATCTAAGTATAAGGAGAGAAATCAGGAATAGGACGTCAGTCATTATCATATTGAGTAGCACAGCAGGTACAAAGATCTGAATGACCTATTGCTGTTCCCAGTTTCTGTGTTTCAATGTCTCTATAAGGTGGTTCTCCTGAAGTATAGGGATAGGTTTTACGACTCATTATGGACTCAAAAGACATGTATTAAGAGTCTTCCTTTATAATATTTAGTTTAATGGCTAAATTGGCATTCACAGGCTCTCATTTTAATCGCTGTCCTTCCCATTTTGGAGTTAGTCTCATTCACCAAAGGCTGGTTTGCGCTGTCAGGTACGTCAGAGGCTGAGGGGTGACCTTATAGAGGTTTACAAAATTATGAGGGGCATGGATAGGATAAATAGGCAAAGTTTTTTTCCCTGGGGTCGGGGAGTCCAGAACTAGAGGGCATAGGTTTAGGGTGAGAGGGGAAAGATATAAAAGAGACCTAAGGGGCAACGTTTTCACGCAGAGGGTGGTACGTGTACGGAATGAGCTGCCAGAGGAAGTGGTGGAGGCTGGTACAATTGCAACATTTAAGAGGCATTTGGATGGGTATATGAATAAGAAGGGTTTGGAGGGATATGGGCTGGGTGCTGGCAGGTGGGACTAGATTGGTTTGGGATATCTGGTCAGCATGGACGGGTTGGACCGCAGGGTCTGTTTCCATGCTGTACATATCTATGACGCTATGACCAGGTTATAGTCCAACAGGTTTAATTGGAAGCACTAGCCGCTCCTTCACCAGGTGGTTGCTTGGAGGGAAGACTTTCAAATTTGTCCGCTAGTTGGCAGCTAACTCTCGGGTTATCTGTACGCAGAGTGTCACCAATATATAGTGCAATCTGTGATGGGGACCTTACAATTTTATGACCTTCCAAGTTGGTACATTAATTTAAACACTATAAAAGTGCAAGTTGTTGTTGTACTTACAATTACCTTGATCTCCTTTAGACTACTGTGTCAACCTGCCGGAAGATAATAACATACTTATGATAATGACACCTTCATAGATCACACTGTGCATTGGATCATTCTGCACACAAGTAACCTTATAGTTAAAAATCACACAACCCCAGGTTATAGCCTAACAGGTTTAACTGGAAGCTCTAGCTTTCGGAGCGACGCTCCTTCATCAGGTGATTGTGGGTGAAGGAGTGGCGCTCTAAAAGCTAATGCTTCAAATTAAACCTGCTGGACCATAACCTGGTGTTGTGTGATTTGTAACTTTGTACACCCCAGTCCAACACCAGCATTTCCAAACCTTACAGTTGGCTGCCATCTACTGGACAAACACCAGACAGCACAAATGAGCCTTTGGTGAGTGAGACTGACTCCAAAAAGAGAATGTTCGAATACAGAATGGCAATTTATCGCTGTTTGTATTTTTACAAAAAAAATGAAAAGTGTTTAATTTGTGATAGCTATTAAAAGGAGAATCTGCCAATTTAGCCAATAAGTTAAATATTATAAAGGAAAAGTCTTAATAATTTTTTTGAGTCCATAGTGAGTTGTAAAATTTATTCCTGTACTTGAACAGAACCATCTCACAGAAACATTAAACTGGGAACAGAAGTAGGCCACTTGACCCTTTGTACCTGCTGTGCTATTCAATGTGATAATGACTGACACCCTATCTCAAAGTTATATTCCTGATTTCTCTCCTTATACCTGGATGCCATTAAAATCTAAAAATGCATTGACCTCTTTCTTGAATATGTTCAGTGCGTTGGCCCCCGCAACCTTCTGTAGTCGTGATATCTGCAGTTTCACTCCCCACTGAGAGAAGAAATGGTTCCTCATTGCACTCCTAATAACAATTTGATCAAACCTAAAACAGTCAAACTGGAAGAAGCGAGGTAGGCACGGTGGTAAGGAGATGGTGCCTATAGAATGGTCCCTATGAGGGTGGGTCCAGTGCAGAGAGCGGCAAGGGGGTGCAGGAGGGTTGTCGGTGCAGGTGTTGCTGGTGAGTCAGCTCAAGGTGGAGATGGTGGAATGAAGTTAGACTCTCTTTCAGCTCTTTTTATTCTTTAACTATTCAGAAATCAGAAAACATTTACACGGATGTTGCCAGGATTAGAGGATTTGACCTACAAGGAGAGGCTGACTAGGCTGGGTCTCTTTTCCCTCGAGTGTCGGAGACTGAGGGGTGGACTTTATAAAATCATGAGGGGCCTGGATAGGGTAAGTAGATAAGGTGGAGAAAGTGAGGACTGCAGATGCTGGAGATCAGAGTCGAGAGTGGGGGGCTGGAAAAGCACAGCAGGTCAGGCAGCATCTGAGGAAGGGCTCTAACCCGAAAAGTCAATTTTCCTGCTCCTCAGATGCTGCCTGGCCTGCTGTGCATTTCCAGCACCCCACTCTCAACTCCAAATAGACAAGATATTTTCCCTGGAATGGGGGCATAGGTTTAGGGTGAGAAGGAAAGATTTAAAAGGAACCTAAGGGGCAACTTTTTCATGCAAAGGATAGTGTATGTGTGGAATGAGGAAGTGGTGGAGGATGGTACAATTACAGCATTTAAAAGGCATCTGGATGGGTATATGAATCAGAAACATTTAGAGGCATATGGGCCAATTTCTGGCAAATTGGACTTGATTAGGTTGGGATATCTGGTCAGCATGGACATGTTGGATCCAAGGGTCTGTTTCTGTGCTGTACACCTCTGACTATGACTCTATTCAAAGTGGCGCTGGATTGTGGCCACGGTTGAAGTTTTTCTTTGTTTTTTGCTGTATGATTCCCTGTAAAATGCAAGTGACAATAAATCATTCAAAAAGGAAACATGCAGAAGAGATACAGAGATCAAAATGTATGAAAAGGATTTTTTAAAAAATTCATTCATGGGTTGAGGGTGTTGCTGGCTAGGCAAGTATTTATCACCCATCCCTAATTGCCCACAGGGCAGGTAAGAGTCAACCACATTGCTGTGAATCTGGAGTCACATGTAGGCCAGAACAGATAAGAATGGCTGCTTCCTTCCCTAAAGGACACTAGTGAACCAGATGGATTTTTCCCAACACCCGACAATGGATTCATGGTTATCATGCGACTCTTAATACCAAAATTTTTAAATTGAATTCAAGTGCAAACCTGGATCCCCAGAACTTTAGCTGGGTCTCTGGACTAATAATCCTGTTACAATACCACTAAGCCACCACCTTCCACTGAGCAACATTTTCAATGAGATTCCTATATAGAGCTGGGAGACAAAGACCTCTTCTCCTCTATCTAGCTGTTTGATTACTATAAATGTTAATATTTGATCAGTGTAAATGATTTTCAGGCTGTGGATCACAATAACCAAACATGTTAATGGCCCAGTAATTTGGGAGGGTCCATTTTTAATGAGGTCAAAAGCTCCCCTGGTAATGGTAGATTGGAGCTCATTATAACAGAACGGGCACCATTCAACATCTATCTGGCAAAGATTAATTGGGATGCAGTTTGCTTTTAATCTCGGGCTGTATTTGGAGTTCACTTTTTCTCTATTCTTCTAACTTTCTTAACTTCCCATATCAGATTTATACTGACACATTCTAGGCTCAGTTCACACCTTTCTCCCCTCTTTCAGCACTTTGACATCAGTTATTGTTCATCTCAGCACTGTCTCCAGTTTAGATTCTTGTTTCTTGGTAACCTCAATGCAATATTCAAGGTGTGGCCTGGCCAGAACACTGCTCACTGCCCCCTTTCATCTATACTCTACACCATAAGCTTCAGAATAGAAGGTTATAAAATAATGGGGTGTATAGATAGAGTTAATGATAATTGCCTTTTCTCTAGGATGGGGGATTTCAAGACCACGGGCATATTTTTAAGGTGAGAGGAGAAAGATCAAAAAAAGACATCAGAGGTTAATTTTTGACACAGAGGGTGGTTGGCGTGTGGACTGAACTTCCTGAGGAAGTTCTGGATGGGGTACAATTACAATGTTTAAAAGACATTTTGATTAGAGTCATGGAGTAATAGAGATGTACAGCATGGAAACAGACCCTTCGGTCCAACCTGTCCATGCCGACCAGATATCCCAACCCAATCCAGTCCCACCTGCCAGCACCCAGCCCATATCCCTCAAAACCCTTCCTATTCATATACCCATCCAGATGCCTCTTAAATGTTGCAATTGTACCAGCCTCCACCACATCCTCAGGCAGCTCAATCCATACACGTACCACCCTCTGTGTGAAAAAGTTGCCCTATAGGTCTCTTTTATATCTTTCCCCTCTCACCCTAAACCTATGCCCTCCACTTCTGGACTCCCTAACCCCAGGGAAAAGACTTTGCCTATTTACCCTATCCATGCCCCTCATAATTATGTAAACCTCCGACGCTCCAGGGAAAACAGCCCCAGCCTGTTCAGCCTCTCCCTATAGTTCAAATCCTCCAAACCTGGCAACATCCTTGTAAATCTTTTCTCAACCCTTTCAAGTTTCACAACATCTTTCCAGTAGGAAGGAGACCAGAATTGCATGCAATATTCCAATAGTGACCTGACCAATGTCTTATAGAGCTGCAACATGACCTCCCAACTCCTGTGCTCAATACTCTGACCAATAAAGGAAAGCATACCAAATGCCTTCTTCACTATCCTATCTACCTGCGACTCCACTTTCAAGGAGCTATGAACCCACACTCTAAGGTCTCTTTGTTCAGATAAGTATATGAATAGGAAACATTTGGAGGGATGTGGGGCAGGAGCAGGCAGGTGGGGCTAATTTAAATTGGGATTGTGGTCGGCGTGAACTGATTGGACCGAAGGGTCTATTCCCTTGCTGTATGACTCCATGCTACTGAGCTGTAATGGGGTTTAGTGAGCAGCAAGTTAGCATCAATTAGCAGAAAAACCTCAAAGTCCTTTTTAGGTTCTTCCTGTTATTTTGACACCATTCGTGGAGTGTGGATGCCATTTTTGCTTCTGATGTTGAGCACTTTACATTTGCTCACATTAAATGTTCTGACAATTTATGCATCTTGTCCAAGTTACTCTGCACATTGCGGGCTGCCCTTTCGGATTTGACTGCTCTTATAAATTTGGTATCCTTTGCAGACATTACCACTTTGCATTGATTATTGAAATCTAAACCATGGAGGCTCTTTTTTGTGCAGTGGTAATGTTTGTACCTCTGAGCCAGGAAACCCCCTTCAAGTCCCAACTGCTCCTCAGATGAGTTCTCCGAATAGGTTGGTCAGAAAATCTTTCGGGGCTTTTTGTGGCATGACAGTATTATCCCTAGCTCTGGCCTAAAAGGGCCAGCTTCAAGTCTTAGCTGCTCCACAGTGTAATAGCATGCCTGAACAGATTGATTAAAAATATCTAAACCTAAGTCACTGGTTTAAATCAAGCCAGTTATGCTCCTATTACTGAGCCCTAAGACATGTCACTTCCCCTCACTCTGACTTAGAACATTACAGCGCAGTACAGGCCCTTCGGCCCTCGAAACTGACTTAACTCGTCAATTAAACATTCATTGTTCCCAATACTTCAGTCATGTTCTTGCTATTCCCAATGTTTAATTTGAATCACTGACGCTTTGTTTAACTATTAGCCTCTCACTTAGAAATTTACTGAAAGTCTTTTGGAAGTCTAGGTACATCATGACCTAGGGTTTTCTTGACCCCACTGGAGTCATGGCCGAGGAAGATGAGGGTTTTGTCAGGATTGGAATTACCCCCACTGTATAGGTCCAGAGAACTGTGGCTCTACAGGGGTATGTCGTGAATTTGAGGCTGTCTGTTTTACAAAGTTACAGAGAGGATCTTGTCTAGTGTACTGCCTCTCTCTGTTGTTGATACGTAATGTTGCACCAGCAGTAGCATCCAGAAGTCAGAGAACAGTCCAATTTGTTTGGCAGGAATAATAATCCTAAGGATAAAACTAACAATAGGTATTAGAGTTAATTTCAGAGCATTCAGAAGATATATTGGTGTGGAATCTCACTCTGAGAAAGTTTAATTAGCAAGCACATTTAGATTAACAATCACATGGTCCAGGAATCTAGCAGAATGGCCATCTCTCACTTCAATATTCAGATATAACAACCCATTTAGATCTGCCATTAATAAAAGGCTCATATGGTATCTTCCTCTTGTCTTTACATATACCCAGGCTGCCAGAGAGCATTATATTCAAAGGCTTTGCATTTTAACTGGTGTGATCTCAGCCAAATCTTTCTACATGAGTCCTAATAAACTGTGAAGTGTATTTCCAAAGTTAAAATTAAATGATAAATAAATAAATAATATTGACAATTAAGGACGTGCCAGAGGCAACCTATTGGGGCTTTGGAGAGCACAGCCTGGAAAGTGTATCTAACAGGAGGCAGCTTCACTCTTCGAAAGAAACATTATCTCCTCGTGGAACATAGGAACAGGAGTAGACCATTCAGCCCCATCTGTTCACCATTCAGTGAGATCATGGCTGATTTGTGGCTTAACTCCATATACCTGCCTTTGGCCCATATCCCTTAACACCGTTGCTAGACAACAAAAAAAGAAATCTCAGAGTTAACATTAACAACTGACTCTGTATCCACTGCAGTTTGTGGAAGAGAATTCCAAATACCTAGCATCCTTACTAGGTCAGAGTGCTTCTTCACATCTCTCCTGAATGGTCTGGCCCCAATTCTCAGACTATGCCCCAAATTCTAGAATCCCTAACAGTTGTAAATAGTTTCTCTTTATCTATCCAGTCTTTTCCAGTTAATATCCTGAATACTTCAATCAGATCACCCCTTAGCCGTCCAAATTCAGGAGAATTTCAGTACTGGCATTTGCCTAGTAACCAAGGTAGAAGGCAGGAGACAATTCTTTTCATAGTCCTTTCTCCCCTTATAATTGTAGATTCGTTGAGCTTCCTTATATTACTGTTACGTTAACTCTAACTTCTAACTAATTATTTTTAAATAATGTAGTTTTAATTATTAATCCTTTCTTTGTTCATTTTGGCTGACATCAATGTCTTCTAATCAACCTGTTCAGGAATGTTTCTACATTTGTATTATCCACCTTCTCTGCCCTTGAACCCAGACCTCCTGCCTTGAGTAGAGTCATGACTTTGACATGCATACCCAGTCACATCATGTTTTACTGCCCTGGTGACTTTCCCCCTTTCCGATTCTGATCTTTTGACATAGAAGATAATGTCTTAAATTAGGACATGTATCAGGGTGATTGATCCAACCCTGGCTATCGAGGGGCACAGACCTGTGGTCATTTCCTGATGTCCATCACAATTGTCTCTGGGTACATGCTAGCTATGGAAGTAATAATACAGTTACATCTTGAAAGACAAGGAGAAAGCACTTTGCGCATAACTCTTGAGGTCATTGTTTAGCTCAGCTGCAGTAGGCAGGGTATATGGTTGCTGGACATATGTCCTAGGATGTTTGTGTGCATGTGCCTGTTTAGTTAGAATTGTCTTTTTTTTTAGAAAAAAGCATAGCAATGGGAGTCCCTGCGAAAATGGTCCTTGGTCAGAGTTCTCCTTTCGGTAATCCGTGTTCCTACCATAACCTCAGAAGATTGTCCACTTCAGCTGGTTACATTTTTTTTAGATTAGATTACTTACAGTGTGGAAACAGGCCCTTCGGCCCAACAAGTCCACACCGACCCACCGAAGCGCAACCCACCCATATCCCTACATTTACCCCTTACCTAACACTAGGGGCAATTTAGCATGGCCAATTCACCTAACCCACACATCTTTGAACTGTGGGAGGAAACCGGAGCACCCGGAGGAAACCCACGCAGACACGGGGAGAACGTGCAAACTCCACACAGTCAGTTGCCTGAGGCGGTAATTGAACCCGGGTCTCTGGTGCTGTGAGGCAGCGGCGCTAACCACTGTGCCACCGTGCTGCCCACTGTACCACCGTGCCACCCACATAAATATAAATACTAGTCATATTTTTCTTTTTAAAAGACAAAGAAAGGTCTTACAGCATGACACAAAATATCAAAAATGCCTTCCTGGGAGTCATTCTGAGAGTCCACAACATTAATACTAGGTGCCATGAAATCGCAATGTATCAGGTCAAACATGGATATAACCTGAAGCACATGCAGCCTAAAATTCATGAAGCCATAGATTCTTTATTCCACTGGAGTCAGGCTACTAGAAACATGAAGAAGAATTAATTTTAAACAAATAAGATGCAATAATGCCTACATTATAAGGTCAGAAGTTAGGATGCTTGCTGACGATTACACAATGCTCTGCACCCATTTGAGTTTTCTCAGATAGTGAAGCAGTTCAAGTGCAGCAAGACATAGATAACATCCAGGCTCAGCTATTGGGGCAAGTAACATCTCTACTTTATAAGTACCATAAAATGATCATCACCTACAGGGAATCTAATCTCAGAGAGAATCTAGCCTAATGTTCAATGACATCGCCATCACGGAATCTACCACAATAAACATCCTGGGAGTTATCATTGACTAAACTAGAGCAATCACATTAAAATTTTCTGGTCCTAACTGCTCTTGTTTTTAACGGTGGGCAAGTGTCCTCCTGTTTCCTAATGCCTGACAACCACCTGCAAGACACAAGCCAAGATGGTTATAGTGGGCGGCATGGAGGCACAGTGGTTAGCACTGCTGCCTCACAGCGCCAGAGACCTGGGTTCAATTCCCGCCTCAGGCAACTGACTGTGTGGAGTTTGCACATTCTCCCCGTGTCTGTGTGGGTTTCCTCCCGGTGCTCCAGTTTCCTCCCACAGTCCAAAAAAAATGTGCAAGTTAGGTGAATTGGTCATGCTAAATTGCCCATAGTGTTAGGTGAAGGGGTAAATGTAGGGGAATGGGTCTGGGTGGGTGCACTTCGGCGGGTCGGTGTGGACTTGTTGGGCCGAAGGGCCTGTTTCCACACTGTAAGTAATCTAATCTAATCTAATACTATCCACGAGCCTGAATGACAGAAACAGGACAAAACATCCATTTGATTAATAATCACCACCATCAACATTTACTCCCTCTGCCAAAAGGTACACAACAGCAACTCACCCAGGTTCCTTTGACCACATTTCAAACCCATCAGATGCTTTGGAACACCACCTTCTGCAAGGACCCCACCCAAAGTCACACACCACCCTGTCTTGAAACTACGTTGCTGTTCCTCACTGCCACCGGTCAAAATCCTGGAACTTGCTCCTTAACAGTTCTGTGGATGTTCTTACACCCTCAATGGTTCTAGAAGGCAGCACACCAACATCCTCCCGAGGGATGGGAAATACATGCCAGCCTAATCAGTATGGTCCACATCCCCTGAATAAACTTCTTAAAAGACGTAAGTTACTACTGATAAACCAGCTCTTTGACAATCGAGAAAAACAGATGTAGAGCCTCAAAGCAAAATTCTGACAAGTAGAAGAATCATACAATCCCTACAGCAAAGTAGCAGGCCAATCAGCCCATCAAGTCCACACTGACCCTCCAAAGAACTCATGTCCCCTACTCTATCTCTGCAACTCCACCTAACTTGGACATCTCGAACTACTATGGAGCAACTTAGCATGTCCAACTCACCTAGTTGCATGTCTTTGGACTATGGTAGGAAACCCATGGAAAAATGCACAAACTCCACACAGAGAATTGCCCAAGGATAGAATCAAATCCAGGTCCCTGGTGCTGTGAATCAGCAGTGTGACCCTCTGACCCACCATGGGATTAGCTTTTTTTTTTAAAAAAAGTGGCAGTACAGAGGGAGTGCCACACTGTCAGAGGACCAGTGACAAGGATGTGTTGTAATGAGGGTCTACAAATCCAGTCTTTCATCATTCTGTTTTCTGTTCCTGGTTTAACAATGAAAGCAGTGTTTTAACATATAGCTGTTCATTCAAACTGAGCATTAACAATTCAACTTAACTGGTTGAAGTGATACAAGTTGCTTGCCCTTTTTAACACAGGTTCCATGTTGACAGCGCATGTACACTGACATTAGAGGGCAAGCTTAAGGAAAATCAAACAGCAAATTCTTGTGCACTGTTTTATCTGCTTTGCCACCCGATTGTGTGACACTCTCATGTTATTGCACTGATCCTCAGCCCGGGTCATACAGTCAAGGCTCAGGAACAGGGCTTGAGCAAATAATATCCCAAGTGGCAACACTGCTGCAGCAAATTTAATGTCACATGAAATGAACTCACGGGCAGGGTATGCCCATTTCATCATTTTCAAAATTTTAAAATTTAGATTAAAAATACACATGCAGACCTGCTGCACGAATTGCACATTCTATGCTTTGCTAAGAGTGCAGAAGCTTGTTTGCCCAGAACCAGCCGGCATTCTTTCGAGACCTATTAAAATAAGTATGAAGTGTACATTCAATTAACCTTTATTACTGAATAAAAGAATTTACAATTTTACCACTTGTTATTATGACAACGACTAATAAATGTTTAAAAAAACTTGTCCCTTTTTCTTTGGAATATTAAAGCACAAATGTTAAACTCTGTCACGGCATTTCTTTTCTGCTTTTGAGATAAAAGAACAGGGAAGTGAAGTCCCCTAACATCAAAGACATTAATTTTATCTGAACAAAATTTTTCTTTCTGAAACACTACATGTTGCTGAGGGGATAACAGTCTGGATTTCAACATGTGAATGTACCTACTCGTAACAGAAGGCAGATCATGTACAACAGGTTGTTGCAGGGATGGAAAACTGCATATTATCTGCCTGATAGTGAGGTAACTGCAAAAAAACAGGAGGATTAGATTAGATTCCCTACAGTGTGGAAACAGGCCCTTCGGCCCAACAAGTCCACACTGACCCTCCGAAGAGCCACCCCCCGAGACCCATCTCCCTCTGACTAATCACCTAACACTGTGGGCAATTTCGCATTGCCAATTCAGCTACCCTGTACTGTGGGAGGAAACCCACATAGACACAGAGAGAACGTGCAAACTCCACACAGTCGCTTGAGGCTGGTATTGAACCTGGATCCCTTGTGCTGTGAGGCTGCAGTGCTAACAACTGAGCCAGAGGATGACAGAAAATAAAACAAGTAGAGCACTTTTCCCTTTTTCACCACTTTTCTGTATTGGACTTTTATTTTCTTGCCATGTAGCATTCATACTCTCTGCAATTTTTCACTATTAACTAGCTCTCCACTTCTGCAAAAGCATGGTGGTGCTCTTTTCAACTTCTCATCCCTCTATTGCTCAAGGTACTCAGCATACACCCACTGACTCAAAGTGACTGGAGAGCCGAGAGACCGACAGGGTGCAGTGCCAGCGCAATTCACTACTGTCCAAGCCAACAGAAGCCACTTCAGGGGTGAGGATAGGATGATCGAGACTCTCTGTCCCAGCGCAGTAAGATAGGGTAGAAAGGTGAAGATGAATAGAGAGATCTGAGCGTCCAGGTGCATAAAACCCTGAAAGATGCCATCCACGTTGATTGGGTTGTTAAGAAAGCATATGGTGTGTTGGCATTTATTGGTAGGGGGATTGAGTTTTGGAGACACGAGGTCATGCTTTAGCTGTACAAGACACTGGCAAGGCCACACTTGGAGTATTGTGTACAGTTCTGGTCACCACATTATAGAATGTGGAAGCTTTGGAAAGGGTTTAGAGGAGATTTACTAGGATGTTGCCTGGTTTGGAAGGAAGGTCATATGAGGAAAGGCTGAGGGAACTGAGGCTGTTTTCATTGGAGAGGATAAGGTGATTTAATTGAGACATATAACATAATCAGAGGGTCAAATAGGGTGGACAGTGAGAGCCTATTTCCTCGGATGGTGAAGGCTAACACGAGGGGACACAGCTTTAAATTGAGGGGTGATAGATTTCGGATAGATATTAGGGGCAATTTCTTCACTCAGAGTAGTAGGAGTTTGGCACAGCCTGCCTGCAACAGTAGTAGACTCGCCAACGTTAAGGGCATTTAAATGGGCATTGGACAGACATATGGATAATAATGGAATGGTGCAGGTTAGATGGGCATCAGATTATTTTCACAGGTCGGTGCAATATCAAGGGCCGAAGGACCTGTACTGTGCTATAATATTCTATACTTTTAGGACGGGCAAGGGCACAAAACAAACAAACACCGCACCCAATTTTCTTTCTACTAAAAACAAGATAGATTTCTAAACTAGATTAGAGTGTTGCTGGTAAAGCACAGCAGGTCAGGCAGCATCCAAGGAGCAGGGGGAAAAAAAATTGATGTTTTGGGCAGGAGCCCTTCATCAGGAATGAGGCTGGGAGCCTGCAGGGTGGAGAGATAAATGGGAAGGTGGGGTGGGGCTAGGGAGAAGGTAGCTAAGAGTACAAGAGGTGGATGGAGTTGGGGATAAAGGTCAGGGAGGAAGGTGGAACAGATAGGTGGGAAGGAAGATTGACAGGTAGGGCAGGTCATGAGGATAGTGCTGAGCTGGAAGTTTGGAACTGGGATAAGGTGGGGGGAGGGGCAATGAGGAAACTGGTGAAGTTCACATTGATGCACTGGGATTGAAGGGTTCCAAGGTGGAAGATGAGGCATTCTTCCAGCGGGCGTCGGGTGGTGAGGACTGGCGATGGAGGATGTACAGGACGTGCATGTCCTTGGCAGAGTGGAAGGGGGAGTTGAAATGTTCAGCCACGGGGCAGTAGAGTTGATTGGTGCAGGTTTCCCGGAGATGTTCCCTAAAGCGCTGTAAGAAGGCGTCCTGTCTCTCAAATGTAAAGGAGACCGCATCAGCAGCAACGAATACAATAAATGACCTTTACCCCCACCTCCAACCACCTATTGCACCCTTAGTTACCTTCACCCCAACCCCAGCCCCACCCCTAACCCCACCTCCAATTTATCTCTCCACCCCAGAGGCTTCCAGTCTCAAGAAGAGCTCCAGCCCGAAACATCAATTTTCCTACTCCTTGGATGCTGCCTGACCCGCTGTGTTTTTCGAGCACCACTCTAATCTTGATTCTAAATCCCCAGCATCTGCAGTCCTCACTTTTGCCTAGATTTCTAAATTAGAAGTCACCAAAACACAGCGGCAGAAAGCCAGGATGCTTCAAAAGGAAGAGGAGAAAATGTTGGACTTGTTTCTTGCCCTTCGCATTTGCTGCCCAACGTGTTTAGAGTTTCCAGGGTTTACAGTTTTTATTTTAGATTTCCAAGCCATACTTCACTTTTACATTAGTGCTGAAGCTCACCAGATGTGTTAAAAATGACAGACCAAGTGCTGAATGCCTTTGATGTCTTAAGAAACTTCAGGATATGTCATGAATTGCCTATTTTGAAATACATATAGCCATGGTGAATGTGCAATGAAATCAGGCTGGTGGTCGGGTTCTGAGTCGACACTCTACCTGTGCCATTTTATTGACACCACTTCGTACCAAAGCCTAAGTCTCCACCAAAGTTAAACCATAAACTTCACATGGACTTTTGCTTTTCTCATGATAGAAGACCGTTACATGCTGCTTGGTCCTTTAAAACAGTCACTGAAACTTCTAAGTTCACAGCTAAGTTTTTGTTCGTACATCCTAATATTGGCTTACATAGCAAGATGCCTTTCTTTTAGAAACTCCTATGAACATTTTAACGTGTTAAAGGGTGATATATAAATGCAAGTTGATACATGATATGCCATTGTAGGCAGAATAAAAATTATAGATAGATTCAATGAACAATGAAATATCACCAAGCTTAGAAAGAGAGTAAAAGGGGATTTAAAGTGATGTCAAGCGGGAAGATAAAAACATAACGCAGAAATTAGTTTTTACAGAATACTGTAATTGTTCATTTCTTTTATCCCAGTAATTATTAATTCATTTCAAATAATGCAAATGACAGGCAGTGACATCAAACTGAGAATTACATATGTCACAGATATGACACAGTTCTGTGTCAGATCATAACCAAATCTTTTATCTGCCATTGTTGCCTATTGTCAAACAAAACAGTTACAAAAATAAAAGGTCAGGTTTCCCACAAAAGGCACTTCCTCTGTGACGAACACAGCTGGTGTCAAGCTCAGAATCCAAGCTTCATGTTCACATTCTTCTTTTGACACTGACATAATGCTGGACAAATCAGCTCAGCATCCTTTTTGCTTTGTTGAAAATTAACAAAAACAAATTAAAAAAAGGTAACCATGAAGTTCATTACAATGGTAATCACACCAATTTTTTTTAAAGTAAGTACTACATAAATTTAGGCAGGCTGTTTTGCATAACGTCGGAGAAGAAAACAAATATACCTGACCCTCACACCAGTTA
Source organism: Hemiscyllium ocellatum (assembly GCF_020745735.1). Taxonomy (NCBI): domain Eukaryota; kingdom Metazoa; phylum Chordata; class Chondrichthyes; order Orectolobiformes; family Hemiscylliidae; genus Hemiscyllium; species Hemiscyllium ocellatum. The sequence goes on along the minus strand of NC_083408.1, from coordinate 102,105,508 downwards.
TCAACTTCAAATCCACATACTTTTGCTGCAGTGTAAGTTCCTCAGTGCCTTTGAGTAATTTCCAATTAGAGTCATTACCTTAAAACAGGAAGCAAATAGTCACACAACTTAACAATTTCAACTTGAGTGTTACTCATCAAATGTTCCACATGGACAAATATAGGGAATGGGGGCAAAGAGGAAGAGACCTAATAGTTCAAAACTGAAGGGTTTTGATAGAGCCAATAGGCAGTAAAACCTCCACTGGCAAGAAGGGTTGATAAACGTGGTGCTGGAAAAGCACAACAGGTCAGGCAGCATCCAAGGAGCAGGAAAGTCAATGTTTTGGGCAGAAGCCCATCATCAGGAATGGTGGGCTGATGCAAGGCTTAAGTCCCACATTTCTGATGAAAGGCTTATGCCTGAAACATCAACTCTCCCACTCCGATGCTGCCTGACCTGCTGTGCTTTTCCAGCACCACACTTGTTGACTCTGGCTCTCCAGCATCTGCAGTCCTCACTTTCTCCACGAGGGCTGATAACCAGAGGACACAGAATTAAGGTGATGAAGAGATTTTTTTTTTAAACTAGTTGCCAAGATTGGCATTCTTTTGTCTGAAGTGAAGAAAACAAATTTGGTCGGTCATTTTCAAATTAAACTGTTTGAAAAAAGTGACCAGGTTTCTACAACACTCTAAATATTAGTAACGGAATAGAGTAGTCAAGCAAAACTGAGGAGTGCCACCTAACTTCAAAGACAGTTCTCTCTGTTGGGGAAAAATACCAAAACATGTTCAAGCAGTTAAAGATCCGTACAAGCTAGAGACGGGCTAAAATTTGACCGGATATCACCACCCACGTCAGATCACCAGCAAGCAGCCAGACACAGTCTTCTCTTCAAAGAGAGAAAAAAAAACACAATATTTCACTGTCTTTCTTGGGTATGGTGAGACAATTTAGATTGAATTATTTAATTTGCTCACTGCCCTTCACAGAATTATTTAGTTCAGAAGAGGCAAAGGGATAGTGTTAAGAAAAAAATATTTGTACAACTTTTGCTATTACTAGAACATTCTGTTTCAAAATATTCGACAGTATCACAATGCAAAGCATAAATAATGCAAACTCCAGTGTTCTCTCAGCATTTGCTGTCTTTGCAATATTTTACAAGGCTACAAGATCACAACATTTTGTTTCAAGCATGGCTGGGTCTTCTCCTGGCCAGGCCATGGCAGATTTTGTGAGCAACGTTTTAAATAGAAGTTTGGAGAAAAACTGCTCCACAACAGGTCCCACTTTACAACTTGATGGAAAAGGAACTCCCACAAGAACACCCATGTTCTGCCTGTGGATTGTGGATCACTTGAAATGAGCTTCGGATTAATTCTTCACTGTAATCCACTGTCCCTCCTTTCAGGTACTCCATACTGTCAGAATCAACGACCAGCGAAACTCCATCCTGTTCAAAGACTCTTAATTTGTAGAGGAAACCATAAAATTAACATGCAGATAGTAAAACTAATAATATTTAACATGGTTCACATTAGACTGTTTTTTTTTAACTATTTAATTATGGGAAGACTGCAGTGTAGTGGTAATATCACTGGTCTCGTAATCCTTGGGAGCAAGATAATGTTTTGTGCACATGGGTTCAAATCCCTCCAGAGCAGATGGTGAAGTTTTATTTCAATTCATTTATCAGTAAGTAAAATGTAGTGCAATGGTGACCGTGTAACTATTGTCAATTCTTGTAAAAACACACCTGGTACACTAATGTTTTTATGGAAGAAGTCAATCATTCTAAACTGGTCAGGCCTCCTGGGGACTTCAGGCCTTCAACGATGCGGCCAATTCTTAAAAATCCCTCTGAAATGACCTAACAAGCCACTAAGTGATTCAATTCAAGCAGGAATGATACAACTCATGATCTATGCTGTTGCAGATTTCACATACTTTAGGAGGCCATACACTTTTTGTTTGGAGAATAGTGCAAAACTCCAGAGTGTGCCACTGGTATAGTAATGTTGGGTTTTAATTAAGCAATAGCTGGATAGCAATGAAGTTGCATCTTGATGCAACAACAACAACACTAAACTGAATTTTTTTTAATGCATTTAAGGCATCTAGTTTTGGAATGTCAACTTTACCGGCTATGAAGCACAAGAGGAGCACAAGCTGGTTTACTTCTCTAGTCGCCACAACAGGATGGTGCGCTATTCTGGAATAAATTTGTGTTGGACCAGGATTGTGATTGGAATCATTAGCAGGTTTCACAAAGTTGAGATTAAAAAACAAACATTCTGTTAGAATCTAATGTAAGGATTGAAGTTAGCTCAATGAACCAATTTTAGACCTTGCTGGCAATCTCTCATTAAACTCAGTGATACTTAACATTCTTTAGAAAGTCAACGCACAGTGAAATACTGACAGAAAGTAAACTGAAAGGGAGATCCACAGGATTCACAGAAATGCAGTTTCCTTCTCAAAAGGATTCAAGTAGAATTTTGATAAATAACTCACTGGTTTTAAAATTACACTGATATCTTTTATATCTTTTCCCCTCTCACCCTAAGCCTATGCCCTCTAGTTCTGGACTCCACAATCAAAGGAAAAGGCCTTGTCTACTTATCCTATCCATGCCCCTCATGATTATATAAATCTCTATAAAGGTCACTCCTCTGCCTCCAATGCTCCAGGGAAAACAGCCCCAGTCTGTTCAGCCTCTCCCGATAGTTCAAATCCTCCAACCCTGCCAACATCCTTGCAAACCTTTTTTAAGCCCTTTTAAAGTTTCACAACATCCTTCTGATAGGAAAAAAAGAGACCAGAATTGCACGCAATATTTTAACAGTGGCCTAACCAATGTCCTGTACAGCTGCAACATGACCTCCCGCTACCCTACTCAATACTCTGTCCAATAAAAGAAAGCGTACCAAATGCCTTCCTCACTATCCTATCTATCTGCCACTCTACTTTCAAGGAGGTGTGAACCTGCACTCCAAGGTCCCTTTTGTTCAGTAATACTCCCTCAGACTTGATCTGCTAAAATTTGCTTTCCCAAGATGCAGCACCTCACATTTATCTATATTAAACTCCATCTGCCACTCCTCAGCCCATTGGCTCATCTGATTAAGATCCCGTTGTAATCGAAGGTAACCTTCTTACTAACTGTACCTCTTATGCTCGCATCCAAATCATTTGTATAAATGACAAAATATGGTAGACCCAGCACTGATCCTTGTGGCACTCCACTGGTCACAGGCCTCCAGTCTGAGAAACAACCATCCACCACCACCCTCTGTCTTCTACCTTTGAGCCAGTTCTGCATCCAAATGGCTAGTTCTCCCTGTATTCCATGAGATCTAACCTTGCTAATCAGTCTTCCATGGGGAACCTTGTTGAATGCCTTACTGAAGTCCATATAAATCACATCTATCACTCTGTCCTCATCAATCCTCTTTGTTAGTTCTTCAAAACAAAACCTCAATCAAGTTTGTGAGACATGATTTCCCACACACAAAGCCATGTTGACTATCACTAATCAGTCCTTGCTTCCCAAATACAAGTATATCCTGTCCCTCAGGGATTCCCTCCAACCACCTGCCCACCACTGACCTGGTTTGTCCTTACCACCTTTTAGAAAAGGTGGCACCCCATTAGCCAACCTCCAGTCTTCCAGCACCTCACCTGTGACTATCGATGAAACAAATATCACAACAAGAGGCCCCGTAATCACTCCCTTAGCTTCCCACAGTTGAAATATCATAGGTACTCTTTATATGATAATTGAAAATGTCCCCTCAAATATCCAATGCATGACTGATACTCAACTTATTCAGAACCTGTAAAAGGAAAAACGTCATTATCCATTCCACTACCAGGTGATAGAAGATCATACAAAAACAAACTTGTGTACTTCATAGAACTTTTGGTATAATGTAGTCTCAAGGTCCTTCACAAGTACATCTAACAACCACATCAGGGTGATATTAGGACAGACGACCAAATGTTTGGTCAAAGTAGTAAGTTTCATGGAGCATTTTATAAAAAGGTGTAAAGAGAAGAAAGACAAAGTAAATTAGGGAGAGAATTCCAGAAATTAGCTCTTCATCTGCTGGTGATACAGTGTCAACATGACCACATTAAAATGTGGAATGCACTAGAGGACAGAGTTGAAGGAACACAGCTGTCTGGAAAGGTTGTGGGGCTAGAGAAGATTAAAAAGTAGGGATGCAGAGAATGTTAAAATCAAAGCAGCCAGCGTCAGTCCAGGAGCAGGGGGTGAGGGGAGGAATAATTGAAATGGGTCTAGCTGCAAATTAGGAAATGGTGATTTGATGAACGAGAATATGGTTCTTGTTGATTTCAAACTCATGGTGGGGGGCTGAAATTATCAATTTGATCATTTACAGACTCTGGTCAGGGGAGTGCGGAGCTGGGTGTTACCAGCATACACAGGGAAGCTGGAAGAAATCACTCCAATAATAATTTCTAGGCTTAAGTAACACCAGCATTAACGGCGTAAAGTGGGATGAAAAGCTGCTGTAGGCATTTCTCAAGCTTTTGGAGGGAATGAAGTTAATGCAGTCCTAGCAAGCTGGATGACTATAGAGCAATGGTGTGGTCATCCCATCAAATGGTAGATGGATTGGTTAACAGCATTAAAGCCTACTGACAGATCAAAGGAGGGATGATGTTCACCTTATTAAGGAAACATACTGTCTACATTAATACTTCCCCTTTGAAAAGTAAACTGAAATTACCAGGCTAGCAGGATGGCTTATGACAGCATTCACAGTCATGGAATGGCAGATCACAAATGAACGTCTCTTGTCAGTGCAGTGCATCCCATAGGATCGTAACTAATTTTTAAAAATGAACAAACTGGAATTGTTGTGGGTCACTGATTATTCTGGAATTACATTTACATGTGTGATGTTTCTATGGAACAAAACTATAATAACACCAGTAAGCACAACAAGCATTTAAAAAATATACACACATACCTGTCATCTGGGTTTATGGTTGTATCCACAGTGAATTTGTACTGGAATCCTGAGCAGCCTCCTCCTTCGACTTGTACCCTTAGGACCTCACCCTTTTCCAAAATCAGCTGTAGGCGCTGTAACACATTTTTAGTGGAGACATTAAGTCATAATAATTTGTAAACTTCATAAAGTTACTACAAAATACAGAGATCATGAAATATCTTGCTAATTGATATGAATTATATTACATTACATTGTCGGAAATCGCTTGTGCTACGGTTTAAATCGTCACATGGACCCAAGGCTAGAATTCAGAGCAGACCAGTTGAAAAAATGTCAGGATGCTATTGAGTTTGAGACGGCTGCAAACAAGTTACTAAGTACCGAGCACAGCAGAAAATTGCTCATATATCTGTACTAATTGGCAATGTCATACCATAAACAACATTACAATGATTCAGACTAACAATCCTCTCCTTACCAATTTGGAATTTTGATATCCCCTCACTAATCAACCATGATAATGAGTATGTTATTGGAATATCCCACTTTTTATTATCTTCCCGAGTCAAATTGCAATGAACACGGATTAATACTATTGAAACAAAAGCAAACAGTGTTATGGCCAGAATTGGAACTCTGGTTTTGGCCATAATTCTCTAAATATGAAATCAAATCTATTTTTTGGTCTAAATTAGGTGTCTCAGCCAGATTCCACCATGTTACTAACTTTACCTTGACACAGCTATCACTGAGGAACACAATGTCCTGTGGTGCAGCAGTCTGTGATTCTTGACCAACCGAAAACCATCTTTCAGTTACTCGTGATTGCCGGGATGATAAGATATGAATTTTGTCAGCCAATAACACAGAACGGCTGGGGAAAGAAATGGCCAAACATGGCACCCTGTTAAAAATGTAAAAATAAAAGAAATAGTCAGTTGGCAGAAAAGTGTGCAAAATGAAACACCAATTTTTGGAGATGATTCAATAAGAATAAGAAAGGAATGCCATAACTGCATCTACACTTTAAATATATTTAGCTGAAAATGTGTTGCTGGTCAAAGCACAGCAGGTTAGGCAGCATCTCAGGAATAGGGAATTCGACGTTTCGAGCATAAGCCCTTCATCAGGAAACGTCGAAGTCCCTATTCCTGAGATGCTGCCTAACCTGCTGTGCTTTGACCAGCAACACATTTTCAGCTGTGATCTCCAGCATCTGCAGACCTCATTTTTTACTCTTTAAATATATTTAAACTGGTTGTCCAGTCAAAGTGCTTTAACTTGCCAAAGAGGCCACGAAGTCAAATTCCACCATATTTCAGGTCAAATTCGTGCCAGAGCTCCTGCTCGGGATTTGGGGCACAACATACTACAGGAAGTAGGAAAGAAAAAACTTTTATTAACTGAAATATGTCCAAATCGGAGATGCTTCAAATCTACTGGACTTTGAAAGTGGTAATATTCTATTCATGATCATCAAGCACTGAAAATTATAAGGAAATTTAAGACCATTGACCATGTCTTATCAATTGTCGAAACACCAAAAAACTGACAGCAATAAGAAATGCATAATGTTGAATTAACCTGTCAGTAATCCTGCCAGCAAACTGAAACATCTTTGCCAGTCTGTACAAGTAATTTAGCTCCCTAACTATTAGACTCCCAGTGATCAATCCCCCGACTATGTCAGCACTTTTGTTAAAAGAATTGAATTAGGAGCTGCATAAGATCAGTGGGTAAGAGGTTTATTCCATTTGAGAGTCAGACCTTGGTAGTCATTATCTTATCAAGTTGGTCAGAGGTGAACAAGTAAAGATTTGTATGTAGTGCCTTTGACACCACTTTGCACAGAGAATACAAATATTTCCAAAACAAAATGCAGTCGATGTGTTTTCTATGCAGCAGTTAAGTTACGCCTAGATGCAAAAAAAAAAGTTCATCTGAATTGGTACGGAGGTGGAAGATAAACTTGACTTTCATAATTGAATTGCTCTACTCTTTTTCAGTTAATGCTACAGAGTACCTTACACTCACATGAAACAGGCAGGAACTCATCTGAAAGATAAAGTGGCTTTGTCTAATTCTTACACAGCGAGAGAGAGACTGTTTGCCCAACTGAATCATTAAGGTGCAAAAAAAACCCTTAAAATTAAAAACTAAAGAACTGTGTAGGGACAAAAATTACTTTTGCTCTCCCTTATCACAAAGCAACTTAATTGCTTTGGCTTTCACTATCAACACTGTTCAGAACAGTGGGTTTCGGTTTTTTCGTACACAGCAACATCCCAACTCCCAAAAAGTAAGGTGTAACTGTAAATTGGAGGCATATCCACAAATATATGATCTTCCAACCTACATCATTACAACAGACGATTTGTTTGTTATCTTGCTATTTTACTTGGGAGCTTGTTTACACAAACTGGTTGTTTCATTTCCTATATTACACCATTGAAAAGAATATTCCATCAGTTATCAAAGGCTTTGGAACATCATAAGGTTAGTGAAAGGCACTAATAACAGTTTTGTTTTTTATCTTATAATTTCTTTGTCCCTTTTTATCCATTTCAAGTCTTAGTTTTCACTTCCAGTGACCAATGTTGCACTATAAGCTTGCGTAGGCATAAATTGATAATCCCAGACTAAAGTTTCCTAAATAGTAATGAATTTGTATATCATACATCCAAAATGTCTACTCTGAAGTACACTTAATATTCAGAAACAACCCCCAAAGTCCTATCCCAAAACAAAGAACAAACTTTGATTGAATTTTTAAAATCATTTGTGAGATGTGACTTCTGTTGTGCCTTTTTAATGTCCATCCTAACTGCCCTTCAAAAGCTGGCACTGACATTTTTGTGAACCACGGCAAGTCTATGTTGTGTTGTTGTACACCCACAGTGCTGTTACAATGGTCCATTTAGAAATTAGCATCCATTTGGGTTTACGCTCAAAATACAGATGCAAACACAGCAGCTTCCTCTCCACTATACCTTGCTCACTATGCCCCAAAATAACGCCACAGATAGCTTTCTCCTTTCATTTATCATTCAGACAGTATCTTTTAAAATTTATTGTGAACTAAGATCTGCAAACCTATTGTCAATGGCTTTACCCTAATAAATTTCTTCAACTGTTACAACCTTAGTGCAAGTGATTCCTTTCACCTCAAGTAGAATTCCCACAACCTAGTCTCTACTCCGGTCCTCCATGATGGGCTGTCTTGCCCTTGCTGGTCATATCCAAGAAGAAATGAACTAAACTATAGCTGATTTCCTCTTTACTGGCATAATTTTTTCTTTAACAACTTGTAAAAGCCCAAATCTTTCCAAGACTTGAGGATTGGAAGTCAATTTTATTGCTCACATTTATTTCTAAAGAGTAAAACTTGGAAATTTGAATGACACTTTTCAGTTAAGTGCAGTATGTTTTAAACATTTTGTAACGAAGGAAAAATGAGAGACAATATACCAAAAAAAAGGATGTCCCTCGTCATTGACCAGGTCTATTTTAAAAATCAATATTACTCAGTCTTAGAACTTGTGTTTTTTTTTGCTATTTGAGTCTTGAAATCTAGACTCTCCTTTCTAAGCATTTTTTAAAAATGATTTTGTTGAATGTGCACAACACCAGCAAGGCTGCACTAACTGTTCATCCCCAAGACACAAATGGCTGCTGTGACATTGAAGACAGAATAGGTTCAGTGGGATATTAGTGAACCAACTGGATTTTGAAGCAATCTGGCAGGTTTCAAGGATCATTTCTAATGCAACCTCACAAATAGCAAAATTTATTGAATTCAATTTCACAACTTGCTGATTAGTTCAGTTACTTCAAATTCCAACTTGACAATTACAAGACTTGTTTTAAATTTTCCACGAACTCCAAACATTGAAAATAGACAGTTTCATGGTCATCTAACATATAAATTACTTTAAAACTTAAGTTTAGTATCTATTGGTTATCACCTTTTAGTTTACATGCCCTTTCTCCTATTAGTTTTATCTTCAATAATGTTCCATTCTCTAGGCAATTGTCCGTTATCTTGGCTTCTTAGATTTAATAAAAAAGGAAATGCTGACTAGTGAAAGATGGCAGAAATCCTGGAGTTTCAAACATTAACCTTTAGCTCAATAAACATTCATTCAAATGTAAACTCATGGTTAGCAGGTTCACAATGCAATATCCTACAGGTTTTCAAACAGAAAAAAAAGTTTTTAAGAATATAACAATTAGAAGCAGGAGTACGCATTTCAGTCACTTGAGCCTGATCTGTCATTTAATATGCTCATAGCTGATCTCACTGTACTTTCCTGCCTGCTCCTGAGAAAACCTTAGACATCTACGAAGGAAATGCAGGAAAGCGCTGGACCACAGTGGCGGGTGGGGGCATTTGTTCAAAATAACTAAGGACATCTGTTCTTAGCATTAATGGATAGGTATAAATAAGGTGATAACATTTGTTCACTTGTGGAAACGTGTGGCAGTACTTCCTTCTCGCTCCGTGGGCTGGAGGCACGCATATTTCACAGTTGGATGTCAGATAACTAAATTTCTGGTTTATAATCAAAGACTCTTAATAAACTCATATTCCATAGGAGAATAACTTGTAATTTTATATGCTGAGTGGTATAGGCACGTAATAGAACAATCCTGATATATTTTCATGTATAGGCAGAAGTGGGTGCTGCAGATGCTAGAGATTAGAGTGATGCTGGAAAAGCACAGCAGGTCAGGCAACATCCGAGGAGCAGGAAAATTGATGTTTCGGGGAAAGGCCTTTCATCAGGAATGATGAAGGGCTTTTGCCAGAAATGCCGAATTTCCTGCTCCTCGGATGCTGCCTGACCTGTTGTGCTTTTCCAGCACCACTCTAATCTTGACATTTTCATGTATACCACACTGAGGAAATTTTAATTTATGAAGCTCAGCTTGTTTGCAGCAATAACGGGAGTAGCCCGAGAGAGCGCTCTTGGAGGTAGGATCTGGTGTCATTATTCTGCTAATGGTTTTAGAAACTTAATTCAAGTCTGACATATTGGTATGTTATAATGTAACATTGATGCCATCAGTAAATAAAAAGGTAATAATTTAAACTAAACTGTCTATAAGAGTTTTATATTCCAAACTGCCAGAGTACAGAGTATAATCTCTGGGAGGAACTAAGAGAGACTTACAGGTGGAGTCCATTAGGGATTCCCTGAGCCGTCTCGAATAGCTACTTTAGCACACCTTATAATCCTTTAACCTGTTAGTGAAAAATTTGTCTGTTTATCTCCTCCTTAAATTTAGTATCTCGGCATCCTCCCACAGTCCAAAGATGTGCAGGTTAGATGAATCGGTCATGCTAAATTGCCCGTAGTGTTAGGCGAAGGGGTAAATGTAAGGGAATGGGTCTGGGTGGGTTGCCCTTTGGAGGGTCGGTGTGGACTTGTTGGGCCGAAGGGCCTGCTTCCACGGATTCGTGAACTGTAGTTGAAATATTACAGTTTGATTAGATTAGATTACTTACAGTGTTGACCCACACCAACCCGCCGAAGCACAACCCACCCAGAGCCATTCCTCTACATTTACCTAACACTACGGGCAATTTACTTGGCCAATTCACCTAACCCGCACATTTTTAGACTGTGGGAGGAAACTGGAGCAACTGGAGGGGACCCACGCAGACACAGGGAGAATGTTGCAAACTCCACAGTCAGTCGCCTGAGGCGGGAATTGACCCGGGTCTCTGGCACTGTGAGGCAGCAGTGCTAACCACAGTGCCACCGTGGAACCTTTTTAAGGTAAATTTGAACTAAGTTCTTGCAGTTTTTAAAATATCTCATCCCTTTTGACTACATAACGCTGAAAACAGATCTATTAAAACTCATTTTTTTAGCAACTTCAATATTGAGCAACTACACTAAAAGTTCAAGTTTGCACTCTTGCATTTGTAGTGTTGAAGGTCAAGCGATAAAGCTGTGTTAAATGTAAACCAAGGTCAATTAGGGGTTCCAATTCAGAATATCAAAAGATTTTAATGTGCGTCATTTTATCAATTCCAACAAATGTTGTGACTTCTTATATTTAAGTGAATAACTTGCAATGCTAAACCATTTTAAAAAAAATTAAAACACAAGTTCATAGTTCACATTGGTTTAAAATGATACTTTTGAAATCAGTTGCTAAAATAATCTTAGGACACACCATGTACATGCATTATTACTAACATTTGCCATAATGGTTTTATTTTAACAAAAATCATACCAACTATTGTCAAAGCTCCTTCAAACAGGTATAATGGTGACAGAAATGGTCAGACAGACGACTAGTCAGTCACACTAAGTTTAATTAGAGTTGTAAGGTACTAGCAAACTATTATATGACTTGTTCAACCAAGATAAATGTATAAACAAAAAAAAAATACAAGTTCCTCATGCATTTAATGGATTTGAATCCAAATAGAAAATTGAAATCCTGACTTAGTTCTTTTACAAATGATGGCCCATTGAAAACGCTAACACCTAATAGCACCATGGGACAAACAAGAGGAATATACTAGGTGTGGAGGACTTTCACTAAAAAGTCATAGATCGAAAACATTACACAGAATTTTGTTGGAGGTACTGAGGTTCTCTCCAGTGGTTTAGAAAACTGATGAAAACTCCATGTTGTTTCTTCCAAGAAGCCCTTCTGAACCATGTCATCAGGAAGTGGTGAGGCTACCAGTGGAAACAAGACCTTTGAGATCAGAGGTCCTACCCAGTAAAACCTGCTTGGTGAAATATTAGCAACTTGACCTCAGCAGCTTCACGAAACAGGCAGCAGTGCTGACAGAAGACAACCTCCCCCACAGATACAGGTCTCTGAAGTACCCAGGCCACAGCTAAAGTTGGCATAAAAAGGTTGTCAGTTGGGAAGTCATGGGGAAAACAAATGAAAAAAAGGGTAGTGGAGTCAAAAGCAAGGTTGGAGAGGATTAGCTCCCAGTAGCTGTAACAAACTGAAGGCAGAATACAACAGTGAGGTTCTGAGAGAGTTTTGGGGACAAAGGGCCAGACTTAACAACTGCTGAACAATTCATTCAAGCACTGCTAACAGTTCTCCGTTGCTTTTATTCACTAGTGTGGTTTGGGCACTGCTGGCCAGCGTTTATTGACCATCCCTCATTGCCCATGAGAAGGTGGTAGTGAGCTGCCTTCTTGAAACCCTGCAGCCTATGTGTTGTAGGTTGGCCCTCAATATCAATAGGGAGGAAACTACTGGATTTTGAAGCAATGGTGATATATTTCCAAGCCATGACAGTGAGTGGCTTGGAGGGAAACTTGCAGGTGGTGGTGTTCCCTAGCACCGCTGCCCTTTCCTTCTTGTTGGAAGTAGTCGTAGATTTAAGGCACAGTCTAAAGACCTTGAGTATTTGAATGTCTCCCAACATTCTCTTGTTAATGGCATTGTTGATCCTGCTGTTCATTTTGGTCCTGCGCTCTTTGATGAAGGCCCTCAGAGTGACCTGAGAACACTCATCAAATCGATTAGAAGTTGAGTTTGACAGCATGAACACAGGCCCTTCAAGCTTATATGTCCAGCCTGTTCATCAAAACACCTATCTACTCTAGTCCCACTTTCCAACACTTTTTTTTAAAAAAAAATTCATTCACAAGAAAAAAAGATACCACTGGCGAGGACAACATTTTAGGTGTCCATTCTAGAAGGCAGGTAAAAGTCAAACAGATTGCTATGTATCTGGAGTCACATGTAGACCAGGTAAAGATGGGAGTTTCCTTAAAAGGAAGCATTCGTGAATTAGTGAAACTTATTCCCCCCATCCAATAATCAACAATGGATTCATGGTCATCATTAGATCTTAATTGCAGATTTTTTTTATTGAATTCAAATTCCGCTATCTGTCATGTGGGTTTTGAATATTATCTGGGGATCTGGATTAACTGTTTAGATTCCCTACAGTGTGGAAACAGGCCCTTCAGCCCAACAAGTCCACTCTGACCCTCCGAAGAGCATCCCCACCCAAACCCATTCCACTACATTTATCCCTGACTAATGCACCTAACACTACGGGCAATTTAGCCTGGCCAATTCACCTAGCCTGCACATCTTTGGACTGTGGGAGGAAACCAGAGAACCCGGAGGAAACCGACACAGACACAGGGACAATGTGCAAACTCCACACAGATTGTTGCCAGAGGTGGGAATTTAACCCGGTTCCCTGGCACTGTGAGGCAGCAGTGCTACCCACTGAGCCACCAATAATACCATTTAGGTCATTCCCTATCCTATACTTGGTCTGTAGCCTTGCATGCAATTTCACTTTAAGTGATCATCTAAATATTTCTGTATTGTGGTGATAGATCCCACTTCTACGTTTTATTTTTTAGGCAAGGAGTTCCAGATACCCACCAACTTTTGGATGAAAAAAAATCCTTAAATCGCCTCTAACCTTTCTGCCCTTTAATCTTAAATCTATACCGACTCGTTTTTGATCTCTAGACAAAAGGGAAATGTTTTTTCCTATCTACCCTGTCTATTCCGCTTGTCATTTTGTAAACTTTAAGTCAGATCCTCCTGTCAGCCTTCCCTGCTTTGGAGGAAAACATCCCTAAGCTGTTTAGTCTCTCTTCAGATTAGTCAAGGTAACATCTCGCACACTCTAGCGCAATTGTAACCTTCCTATAGTAAGGTGATCAGTCCTTCAAACACTCCTCCATCTGTGGCTTGACTTAATATCTTATACAGCTCCATCAAACCTCTCTGCTCTTGTATTCAATAATAAAGACAAGTATCCCATATGCCTTCTTAACCTCCTAAATCTACCAAATCTTGCTGCCCTCAACAATCTACAGATGTACACCAAGGTACCTCTCATCCTCTGTACAGGTCATTCTGCTACAACATACGTTTCACTAATACACAATTGACGAACTGGGACACAGTTTCTAAAGTGTGAACTTTTAAAGCATGTCCTCATTATAACATGATTCTAGCTCCATTAGCTTAAATAGCACGGTTTTTACACAATTTTCTTATAACATAGGATTGTACAAGAACACAACTATCATGTTATAGCAGAACTGACTGTACTTCATTGGGTACTACAATCCCTTGTTTTATTAGGCCTCAAAATGCATGAACTGAAAATGTGTTGCTGAAAAAGTGCAGGTGGTCAGGCAGCATCCAAGGCACAGGGGAATCGATGTTTCGGGCATGAGCCCTTCTTCAGGATTGCTCACAAAATGCGTCACTAGATACGTTTCAAAATCAAATTCTATTTGCTATTATTCTGAACTTCTGGCCACCCCAGCCAAATCATCCTATAGTCTAAGGCTTTCCTCGTTGCTACTTACCACACTACCAATTTTCATGTTATTTGCAAACATACTAATTAAATCTGTCAGATCATGTCTAGTTCATTAATCCATACTGCAAACAGAAAAGGGACTCTGCACCGAACCTTGCGGTATGCCATTTGTCACAAGCTTCCAGTCACAAAAACAACCTTGACCATCATCCCTGCCTCTAAGCCAATTTTGGATCTAAGCTGCCCTGAGCTCTTCTTGACTAGTCTCCCATGCAAGACCTCATCACAAGCCATACTGAAATTCCTGATGAAGGGCTTATGCTCGAAACGTCGAATTCCCTATTCCTGAGATGCTGCCTGGCCTGCTGTGCTTTGACCAGCAACACATTTTCAGCTGTGATCTCCAGCATCTGCAGACCTCATTTTTTACTCGAATACACACTCTGCACAACCCTCATCCATACATCTAGTTACCTCCTTGGAAAACTCTTACTAGTTTAATTTTTATCAAAATTTGATTGGACAGAAATGTTCCAGCACAGTTTCTTCTTCTGGTCATTGAACAGTTTGTCACCAAGGGTTGCAAGCAAATACAGTATGCCAGCCTCATCCACTTCATCAGGGCCAGCCTGCCTTGCCAATGATTTCATGGAGAATTTTATGGACGTCATGAGATTCTTCTTGGCCAATGACACACTCAGGCCACAGTCTCCAACAACCACCTTTCCTACAAATCGACATGACTTTAGTATCACTGATTTCATGATATGATGATGCCCTTATGACGTCATCATTTCAACATTTCTTGCCTGAATGGTACACTCTTGCCATCCTTTGTATTCATGAGTTGGGGGAAGGTATGATGAAGGCAATTGGTGATGAATTTTCACATTGCTTACTGTGCTGTGCCAATGATGTTGACAGGAAAAACAACCTCATGTTTTCAGACCCTTCAACAAGGCTGATGAGATAATCTAGGCAGTTTGTTCACAGGAACAATACTTTGAAGGTAATATTTTCAGGCACAGTATGCCCCCCAGGAGGAATGACATACAAACAACTCTTTTGTTGGGGTAGCCTCTCAATGCCTGTAGTATCCTGGATTGGTATTGCACTAATAGATTACATTTAACATTGTTTTGTTTAGTGGGATTACTGTAGGCAGTCAGCTAACATATGACTGCTCCTGGCATCATTATCTCATTTTGCAACATTCACTGGGACACATAATTCCAATAAAGTCTCCATTTAATCAACGTTGAGAATTTATTTTGCTGACTAGCCATTTTCTCCAATGATTCTGTTCAAATTGAAAGGACATCCATCAACTGCTCCTATATCAGCACTAGCATGCCTTGTGAGAAAGCTAACGTGTGTACTTTTCCTGAAACAATTGAATCATTCAAGATTAGCAGTGAAACTCTGACTGGACTCATACACTGCTCATTCAGCAAGATCTTATGCAGGATTTTTTTCCTCTGGCCACCAAACTAAGAGATATCTGAATTAGTTTCAACCTTTGACTCAGAAAGCCAAGAGTCTTTCCACATTCTCCATAATGCTGCTTTCAAACCAACTCACCCCACCAATACTTAATAGTTTGTGCACTGTGCTTGATTTTCTCAGCATTGCCACAAATTGTTCTCACTGTCATAGGGACTAGCCCAGGTCTCTGGCAGGTCATTCTCCTGCTTAAGGCACCTGATGACAGCTAGTCTTACTTTGAGGCATTTGGATTTTCATGATCATTTTGCATCCATCAGCTTAGTATCACCACTGGTTAGGCATTTATGGCTCACATTGAAAAGGGATTGCAGCACAAGTTTGGAATAAGGGATTTTAAATTAGCTCTCTGCCTCACTTGTTCTTCCACTGATTTAAAGTGGCTCCTTGCTCATGTACAGTGGACAAAGTAGCCTCCAGAAGAATCATATTTATGTTCTGCACTATAAAGCTTCTTTCTGTAGAAGATTCTGTGTAATACTAATTGTTCTGTGCAGAAGAAACAACTCAAAAGTCTTCAAATTAAATGAACATCTACAAAAAGTCACAAAACCTCTATGGTACAATATTCCTTCAAAATGGCAAAACATCACCTTTCACAGGGCCAGACGCGCAAAATCAAAACTTTGTTGCTGACAGATGTACACAATCGCTTTAAAGTCCCTGTTACTTTAAAAATAGAGGCTGTAACTTTTCCAAAAGAGAAATAGGACCTAAACACAAAACTGTGTTAAAATGAAACCTGAAGAAGGACTCACGCCCGAAACGTTTACTCTCCTGCTCCTTGGATGCTGCCTGACCGGCTGCGCTTTTCCAGCAACACATTTTCAGCTCAGTTAAAATGAAACCAGGCAACTTCAAACATGAAGTACCTGCACACATTGGAACAAGCATTTCCAGGAAGTTCCACAAGTTTTTCTGAGAGACAACTGAAAACAGGCTGCTGTCTCCATTTTCACCGTCTGAAGAGTTGGCACCAGGTTTCCACAGAAACAGCCACAGCAAGAATTCAAGAACCTTCAATAACTGTCATGCATAGCTGCCATTTAAGAGTGAGGCCCAGCAGCACCTTTTCAAGAGCAAACAGACATTGGCAATAAATGTTAGTCAAGTCAGTGATGTCCGCACTTGATGAGTGAATTTATAAAAAAGCTGCACCAATAAACAAACTAATTTTACTGCTCAAAGACAACCATGACTCTAAACCATGTTTTCTTTTAGGATAAAATAATAAAAGAACTGCAGCTGTTGGAAACCTGAAACAAAAACAGAAATTGGACTTGATACATTAACTGTGCTTTTCTTAAAAAAAAATGCTACCAGACCTACTGAATTTCTTCAATTAGTTTTTGTATTACTTTATCCTTCTTGTATTGGACATCATTCCCCTCTAATTTGCACCTGTGCAAGCAGAAGTAACTGCATGAAGGCTATATGCACTTGGATTTGTCAGAGAAATTTGCCCAATAGGTTAGAGATCACAAAACACAGCTGGAAGTGAAACTGACAAATAGTTTATTGCAAGCTAGATGGCTGGCAGAGAAATTGACCCAGGGTGACACAGAACTGACAGTCTGCATAGACAGATCAAATTTCTCTTCCTAGAACTGAGGATGAGACCAGTTTTATAGTAATGCTGCACAAAGATTAAGAAATGGGAAACTACAATGTTTTTGGAAATGGAGTAATTTAGTTGCAAGGAAGCTAATTGGAAAATAGTTTATCAGATGAATGTCCTGTTCCTTCACACAATGCAACATCCTGACAGTATCATGGTTCCATTCATCTTCACAGGTAGGTGTTAAAAGTATTTTCTGAAGTGGTGAGGTGCTTCCATTGTCCTGTGGTGCCTTTCTGTCTGACTTGCTCTCGGTGTGGCTTTGGTATTGCTGGGTTATGAAACTGCCCTTAGGGCTTTGAGATCTCTGTCATGTGCATGGGAGCTTAAAGTATATTCCATTGTCTGTGTGCTGTCTGACCCAGCTTGTGAGCTGCTCAGGAATTTTGGTCCTGGTACAATTTGGCTAATTTGCTTTTGTGGGCCTATCATGGGTGAGCAAATCTTTTCCCCACAGTATTCGTAGCAGTTAGTTTTGCTTGCTGAGCTGGAAGGTTTGTTTTCAGACGTTTTGTCACAATACTAGGTAACATCATCAGTCAGCTTCCAGATGAAGCACAGGTGGCATAGCCTGCTTTCTACTTATGTATTTAGGTTTCCATGAGTTGGTGATGTCATATTTTCCCCCTCAGAGGGGTGGTAAATGGGATCCAAGTCAACAAGTTACAGGTGGAATGCCATGCTTCTAGGAACTCTTGCACGTGTCTCTATTTGGCTTGCTGTCCCAGTCGAAGTGGTGTCCTTCCTCATCGGTATGGAAGGATACTAGGGAGAGTGGGTCATGTCTTTTTGTGGCTAGTTGCTATTCATGTATCCTAGTGGCTAGTTTTCTGCCTATTTGTCTAATGTAGTGTTTGTTACAGTTCTTGCAATGTATTTTTGTAAATGACATTAATTTTGCCTACTGTGTAGGGTTGTTCAAGTTCATGAGCTGCTGTTTTAGCATACTAGTGGGTTTGTGGACTACCATGATGCCAAGACGTCAGAGTAGTCTGGAGTCATTTCTGAGATGACTTTGATGTGGAGTGTGGCTAGGATTTCTGGACGTCACAAGAACCAGGATACACCCAAGTGGGAGCCTCTGCCAGAGAATTTGTTTCCGAAGACACCGGGTACAGGCAGAGACTCCCTGGTGAACATAATCTCATGGAACAAGAGGCCCTTTGCTGACAAAGCAGCCTAACTCACCACAATCGGCAAGCACGTCATATAAAAATAAACAGCTGCAGATACTGGAGACCTGTAACCATGAAAAAGAACACACAGAAATTGCTGGAGAAACTTAGTTGGTCTTGGCAGCATTAAGACTGTAAGACACAGGAGCGCAAATTAGGCCATTCAGCCCATCAAGTCTGCTCCTCCATTCAATCACGACTAATAGGTTCTTCAATATCAAGGGTTGAGAAACTTATCTCCATCTTAAATATACTTGATGACCTGGCCTCCACAGCCTTCTATTAGAGACAAACAATAACAACTGCAGATACTGGTGCTTGTCCACAGCCTTTTGTGACAATGAATTCCAGAGATTGACCACTCTCTGGCTGAAGAAGTTTCTCCTTATCTCCATTCAAATAAAAACAAGGTCTTCCCTCAGGACCTAGTCTCTCCTACCAATGGAAACATCTTCCTACTCTGTCCAGGTCATTCAGTAAATTTCGATTAGATCTTCCTCCCCCCCCCCCAAACCCCAATCCTTCTAAACGCCATCGAGGATAGACCCGATTTGGACAATCACCTGATGAAGGAGCGTCGCCCCCAAAGCTAGTGCTTCCAATTAAACCTGTTGGACTATAACCTGGGGTTGTGTGATTTGTAACTGAGTATAGACCCG
This sequence comes from Hemiscyllium ocellatum, assembly GCF_020745735.1. Taxonomy (NCBI): domain Eukaryota; kingdom Metazoa; phylum Chordata; class Chondrichthyes; order Orectolobiformes; family Hemiscylliidae; genus Hemiscyllium; species Hemiscyllium ocellatum. The sequence continues at coordinate 102,086,291 of NC_083408.1, read as the reverse complement.
GAATCCTCAAACGTTAGGAAAATAAAGTAAACATCACGCGACCCATCTCCTGTGACGATGGACCAATAACTTGAACTGCTCGCAATTATGGCGGCTCACCTCCTCCTCCTCCGACAAAGCCAGACAGCAGCTGACACCAGGGTTTTCCTCAGAGGCCCAGTCGCTATCATCCTCCCCCCCCCTCGGTTACCAGGACACCCCCTTCCCCCAACAATTTCACCACGTACCGCCCACCTCTCGCACCCCCATTGGTCCCACCTGCGGCACGCCCCCCACTCACGTCAGGCCGTTCCTATTGGTCGACAGCCACGTCGGTCGGAATCGCCGGCCTGGGCCACGCCCCTTCCCCCCTGGACCCGTGGGGATTGGTCCATGGATGTGCGTCCCGAGCGAGAGGGGGATTGGATACTCCAGCACCGTACGCCGCCGTGATTGGCCCCTTCCGATGTCAATCATATCTAACCGCGGCGGGTTCGGGGAGGACTGAAATGAAATGTCGAGACGAGTTTTGATTTTTCTTGGACCACACGATGCCAACGCTGGGATATCGGAATTGATTTTGGCTCACCGATGTGTTTAGTGACCGTTATAAGGCGGCTGGGCGGGCGGGCGCCAACAGCCAACGGACATAAAATGGCGGCTGGGCGGGAGCATGGCGAAGGTCCCCGCCTCAGGGAGGGATCCATGCCCCTGCTTTCCCCAACCCCGGGGGCGGGCAATGTCGGCATCAAGAACAACACCCCACCCCACCCCACCCCTACACGTCTATTGAGACCATGCCCTTCACTCAGAGTGATCCCACCTTAATATGGGAGAGTGTAGGGGTCATTGATAACACCCCCCTCCCATCACAGTCCCCAGGGTAGTGTCATTGATAACACCCCCCTCCCATCACAGTCCCCAGGGTAGTGTCATTGATAACACCCCCCTCCCATCACAGTCCCCAGGGTAGTGTCATTGATAACACCCCCCTCCCCTCACTGTCCCCAGGGTAGTGTCATTGATAACACCCCCCTCCCATCACAGTCCCCAGGGTAGTGTCATTGTTAACACCCCCTCCCCTCACTGTCCCCAGGGTAGTGTCATTGATAACACCCCCCTCCCCTCACTGTCCCCAGGGTAGTGTCATTGATAACACCCCCCTCCCATCACAGTCCCCAGGGTAGTGTCATTGATAACACCCTACTCCCCTCACTGTCCCCAGGGTAGTGTCATTGATAACACCCCCCTCCCATCACAGTCCCCAGGGTAGTGTCATTGTTAACACCCCCCTCCCCTCACTGTCCCCAGGGTAGTGTCATTGATAACACCCCCCTCCCCTCACTGTCCCCAGGGTAGTGTCATTGTTAACACCCCCACTCCCCTCACTGTCCCCTGGATAGTGTCATTGATAACACTCCCTTCCTCTCACTGTCCCTAGGATAGTGTCATTGATAACAGACCCCTCCTCCTCATTGTCCCCAGGGTAATGTCATTGACATCACCCACTCTCCTCACTGTCCCCTGGATAGTGTCATAAATAACACCCCATTCCCGTCACTGTACCCAGGGTAGTGTCATTGATAACATCACCCCCCTCACTGTCCCCAGGTTACTGTCATTGATAACACACCTCTTCCCTCACTGCCCCAAGGGTAGTGTCATTGATAACACACCCTCCCCTCACTATCCCCAGCGTAGTGTCATTGATAACATCACCCCCCTCACTGTCCCTAGGTTAGTGTCATTCATAACACACCCCTTCCCTCACTGTCCCAAGGGTAGTGTCATTGACAACAACCCCCTCCCCTCACTGACCTCAGGGTAGTGTCATTGATAGCACCCCCCCTCACCTCACTTTCCCCAGGGTAGTGTCATTGATAACACCCCCTGTCCTCACTATCCCCTGGAAAGTGTCATAAATAACACACCCCTCCCCTCACTGTCCCCAGGGTAGTGGCATTGATAACACCCGCTTCCATCACTTTCACCAGGGTAGTGTCATTGATAACAACCCCCTCCCCTCACTGACCTCAGGGTAGTATCATTGATAACAGCTCCCTCACCTCACTCTCCCCAGGGTAGTCTCATTGTTTACTACCTTTCCACACTGTCCCCAGAGTATTGTCATTGATAACAACCCCTCCCCTCACTGTCCCCAGGGTAGTGTCATTGATAACACCCCCCTCCCCTCACTGTCCCCAGAGTAGTGTCATTGATAACACTCCCCTCCCCTCACTGTCCCCAGGGTAGTGTCATTGATAACAACCCCTCCCATCACAGTCTCCAGGATAGTGTCATTGATAACACCCCCCTCCCCTCACTGTCCCCAGGGTAGTGTCATTGATAACACCTCCCTCCCCTCACTGTCCCCAGGGTAGTGTCATTGATAACACCCCCCTCCCCTCACTGTCCCCAGGATAGTGTCATTGATAACACCCCATCACTCACTGTCCCCAGAGTAGTGTCATTGATAACAGCCCCCTCCCCTCACTGTCCCCAGGGTAGTCTCATTGATAAAACCTCCCTCCCCTCACTGTCCCCTGGATAGTGTCATTGATAACACTCCCCTCTCCTCACTGTTCCCAGGGTATTGCCATTGATAACATCCTCTCCGCTCACTGTCCCCAGGGTAGTGTCATTGATTACACCCGCCCCCCCACCTCACTGTCCCCATGGTAATGTCATTGATAACACCTCCCTCCCCTCACTGTCCCCAGGGTAGTATCATTGATAACACCCCCCTCCCCTCACTTTCCCAGAGTAATGTCATTGATAACACTCCCCTCCCCTCACTGTCCCCAGGGTAGTGTCATTCATTACACACCCTCCAGTCATTGTCCACATCATAGTGTCATTGATAACACAGCCCCCCTCACTGTTCCCAGGATAGAGGGGGAGGGAGGGGTGGAGGGGGAGTGGGAGGGGGGGTGGAGGGGGAGGGGATGGGGGAGAGAGGGGGGTAGGAGGAGGGGGAGAGGGGGTTAGGGGTGGAGGAGAGAGAGAGGGTGGGGGGGAGAAGTGGGTGTAGGGGGAGGGATGGGTGGAAGAGAGGGAGAATAGAGAGTGGGGTGTACATGGGGGGAGGACAGTGGAAGGGGGTCAGTGCTGGGGGGCCGTCAGGGAGGGGGAGGGGTAATTGTCGGGGGGCGGGGCCGGCGGTGGACGATGTGGGCGGGGCCAAGTGGGTGATTTACCGCTGCTTACGCCGAGCAGGTGGGCGGGGTTTGTTGCGTGGGTGAGCCCATCGTGTGGAGCCGCTGCGGTGGATCATGTGACCTGGGGCCCGGAAGGCTTTGTCGAGCTGAGTTTATAAATCCGCTCTCTGAGAGCAAGCTGCTTTCTGTTTGTGTTCCTGTCCTTCCGTGTGTTGGTCTGAGCGGTATGGAGACTCTGTGTCGCCTGTTGCTCCCTCTCCTGGCCCTGGGGGCCTTATGTGGGGCTGAGCCTGTCAAATTCCTCCAGTGTGGTGAGTGGGCTGGGGCTGGGGCTGGGCTGGGGTGGGGTGGGGTGGGGTGAAGTGAGCTTTCTGTATTCAAAGGATCCAATTCCTTTATCTTCCCTAATTCTGTTGTTAAAACACCTCCCTGATTTATTTGTGTAATTCTCCCAGCGCATGCACACCCTTCTGCAGCAACCTTATATGATGGTATTTAATAACCAGATTCTGGATTAGTGGTGCTGGAAGAGCACAGCAGTTCAGACAGCATCCAAGGGGCAGTAAAATCGATGTTTTGGGCAAAAGCTCATCATTAGGAATACAGGCAGAGAGCCTCAAGTGTGGAGAGATAAGTGAGAGGAGGGAGGGAGTGGGGAAAAAGTAGCATAGAGTACAATAGGTGAGTGGGGAGGGGATGAAGGTGATAGGTTGGGGGTGGGGGGAGGGTTGAGTGGATAGGTGGAAAAGAAGATAGGCAGGTAGGACAAGTCATGGGGTCGGTGCTGAGCTGGAGGTTTGGAACTAGGGTGAGGTGGGGGAAGGGGAAATGAGGAAACTTTTGGAGTCCACATTGATGCCCTGGGGTTGAAGTGTTCGGAGGTGGAAGATGAGACGTTCTTCCTCCAGGCGTCTGGTGGTGAGGAAGGCCCTGGACCTCCATGTCCTTGGCAGGGTGGGAGGGGGAGTTGAAATATCGGGCCACAGGGCGGTGTGGTTGATGTGTCCCGGAGATGTTCCCTAAAGTGCTCTGCTAGGAGACATCCAGTCTCCACAATGTAGAGAAGACCGCATCGGGAGCAACGGATACAATAAATTATATTGGTGGATGTGCAGGTAAAGCTTTGGATGTGGAAGGCTCCTTTAGGGCCTCGGATGGAAGTGAGGGAGGAGGTGTGGGTGCAGGTTTTTGCAATTCCTGCGGTGGCAGGGGAAGATTTAATAGCTAGCCCAGCTATAATATCATGGAGTTTAAGAAAACTATTTGCTTCCCTCCACTCTTTTTGTCAAGGTATTGTACTGAAAGCAGTCAATTGTGGTGTGACACATGTTCATGTGGGCTTGTTGGTATGTCAAGTTCACTTTATTTGCTCTGAGAATTGTGTATTTAAAAGCATGTGATCCTTTGAAAGATATTTGTGTGACGGTGCTAATAAGTGCTTTGTGTTGAGCCATTTGAGTTTTCTCTGGAGTGCAGCCGACTGAGTACACTGTATAAAGTTTGAACAGGAAGTACACGGGACAGTTAGATCACCATAACTTGACATTTTGCTTAGTTGTTTAACATGGGGTGGGGGGAGGTGGGCATGAAAGATACTGTAGTTTACTGCAGTGAAGGAGAATTTCAATCTATCTGACTTCCCTTATTTTTGAATTCCACTTTTGAATGGACCCCTCAAATTTCAAGTTTAATGCTGATCTCTCTCTGCACCTTCAGCTATGCCATTGTATGTTTTGCTCTGTTCTATTATCCTAATGCACTTTAGTATGATTTTGCTGTACTGCATGCAAAACAAAACTTTTCACTGTCTAGATACACATGACAACAATAAATCAAATCTTAGTTTCTGTTCTATTAAGGCTGGTGATTAAGTTAGTCTTTATTGCTGTTGTGCTTGAATAGTATCACTTTTCGGGGAGAATTTATTCCATTGCTTACCTTATGAGCAAAGAAGCCTTTGGCTCTCAGTACACGATCACCCTGATTTGCAGTATTGTTGCTCTGGATCTATTCTAGACCTTTCTGCCTGTAGCTCCTCTGACCCTCTGGGTGAAGTACTTAAAAGGTGTTCAGTTGTTCAGGCAGCAGCTTTTGGGTGAAATGTTTAGCAAAGGTGGATGTCAAAGATTTTGTGACATAACTTAAAAGGGATTGGGAGTTACATAGCATATTATGGAACCTGCCTCAGAAGTGTGGTTAACTCGCGACTGCCCTCTGGGCAATAAATGCTGGCCTAGACATTGACACCCTCATCCTGTGAATGAATTAGATTAGATTCCCCACAATATGGAAACAGGCCCTTCGACCCAACAAGTCCACACCGACCCTCTGAAGAGCATCCCACCCAGACCCATTCTCCTACCCTATATTTACTCCTGACACTATGGGCAATTTAGCGTGGCCAATTCACCTGACCAGCACATCTTTGGACTGTGGGAGGAAACCGAAGCCATCTCGTTCTCTTAAAAGTACAATTAATTTATATGTATGTATTTGGAAGGCTAGTGAGTTTTGAGAAGATTTGTAGCTCAGGTTGAGATTCTGGATATAGGCTTGCTCGCTGAACCTTCCAGCTTAGCAAGCAAACCTACCTCCAGTAGTTGGAAGGTGGTGTTCCCACTATTTGTGGGCAGCAAGATGGCTCATTGGCAGCACTGCTGCCTCAGTGCCAGGGGACCCAGGTTCGTTTCCAGCCTGTGATGACTCTGAAGTTTGCACGTTCTCCCCAGTCCGTGTAGGTTTCTTCCAAGGGCTGCAGTTCTCTCCTCTCCTCTTTTCCTCTCTTTCCCTCCCTCCTCCCTTCCCTCCCCTCCCCCCCCCCCCCCCCCCCCCCCCCCCGTCAATAGATGTGCAGGTTAGGAATATAAGGACAGGGTAGGACTGGGCGGGGTGTTCTTTGGCAGTTTGGTGTGGACTCGATGGGCTGAAGGGTCTGCTTCTACAATAGGGATTCTGTTTCAAACCATCAGGTCGTCGATGTACAGAGCTATTTGTTAATGATCTTGGTATCTATAATTATCTTCACTTTTACATTGCCCCCTTTTCATCTTGGTCAGTGTGTTGATTGGGACCACCCAGTTTCTTCTGCACCCTAAGCCCCTCGCAGCCACAGCACTGCAGGAATTTCGGACTTCCTTTCTCCCCCTGATCTTCCTGCAGGTCAGTGTTCCCCAACAGAAATCACGAGTTAGTTTCAGGCACTGCTGAAGTTAGTTGTTTTTAAAGATAATACAGCTAAGTGTTTCACATGTTATGTTTAAATCTACTGCTATTTGCTACTGAACTTTGTGCTGTTCCTCTTTATATTAGATGAGATCATGAATTTACCAGGTACTGAAGCTTAGTGTGCCTCCTGTGCCTTGGTTCAGAAGTTACAAGAAGGACTTTTACTTCCTCTGAGAATATTGATTCAGCCTATCCAGAATATGGTTGGATGCTGTTTGCCAGTTGCTGTGATGTTCCTTTAGAATTATTGAATGTTGGTTAGACTTGGCCTTCTATTGTCCTGAATGAGTTATTTCAGCTGACAACTTTCCACTCTGAGCAACATCAAAATTGTTAGTGAGCCAGTTGAGTTTTTGAGGCTTCATATTCACCACTATTGATGCTGCCTTTTTTCATTTATTTTGTGCTCAATTCAAATTCTAAAACAATGGAGACATTGCATTTAATCTATCTGTATTATTAATCCAGGCCACTGGTCAATAGCAATCTATGCAACTAATCATATCTCCATTCTTGAATGAGCTACCCATGACTTGTTACTATTGAGAAGCATGTTGGTATGAAATCATCAGTGAACAATGTTTGGTACTATTCAGTATCTGAGGAGTCAAATGCTGGCAATCAATTGTCTGGCAAGACCTGAACAGCATCCAACCAGGGCTGATAAGTGGCAAGTAATGTTCATGCAACACAATTGCTGGACAATTACTACCTGCAATAAGAGAATCTATAAATCTCCTATTGACAGTAATACCATTAATATCAGACTTCTGGAGTTTACCATTTTCCAGAAGCTGGGCTGCACTAACTATACAAATAGTGTGGCTACCCAACAAATCAGAGGTAGGAAAATCTGCAGTGAGTAACTCTCCCCTTGACTCCAAAAAAAAATTTCCATCACCTGTGTGGCACAAGTCGAGTGGAATGGGATACGCTCCAGTTGCCCAAGTGAGTGCAACTCCAACAATGCTCAAAGTTTGGCAATGTTGATTGGCACCCCGCCTTCAGCATTCACCTCTGCCTTGCAGTGTTGGCAATATGTAGGAATTATAATATGTACTACTGAGACTCGGGCTTCTCCACCGGTACCTTCCAAATGTAGGACCTCTACCACCTAGAAGAACTTTTTAATTTAATAGCGGTTTTAGTCTGTTTTTAAACAACCAACTATTTTACTTTTTTCATTTGTCACGCTGAGTCAATATTCATAACTTTTAATTTCTTCCATTTCAAGCCTTCATGTTTGCGTTTGCCTGTTGCCAGCCACTATGCTCAGAATTGTTGTCAATGTTTATCTCCTCCAGACTATAGAAACCAAACCCACGTTTTGATGCTGAAATGCTGTGGAATGATAGTTTGCACTGTTTGTCATCTGTGTTAAGCATTGTCTAGGAACCCCAGTAAGGATCAACACACTAATTTCGTTTGCATTCTAGTGAATGTGTTAGGTTTAATTCTACTTTAAATAGTGTTTCTTGTCACAGTGCAGTGGATCTTCAGAATCCTTCTGCTTTACAAAGCGTGCAAGTCAGGTATATGCGACTGGATGTATGTTTCTAAACCGTGGAACTGTCCTAAATTGAACAGATTTGCAAGAGTCATCCACCATTTCCAAACTTAATCAAGAATGTTTTGTACAATATGAAGAGTCTGCTTGCCCACTCAATGTCCTGCTCCTCTGACAGTTGCATTATATTGTGCAGACATTTTTTCTAGTGAGGGTGAAATTGTTTTTCTTAATGTGCTGGGTCCCTAAGTTTGTTCATTTTTACTATGGCTCATCTGCAAATGTCCCCAAAGGATCGTTTTTGGTTAATTCATCCCAAAATTGATGCTTTTTTTGGTACCCTGCTTAACTACTGAGCATCAACTTCCTGGCATGTATCCTGATGAAGGGCTTGTGCTCGAAACGTCGAATTCTCTATTCCTGAGATGCTGCCTAACCTGCTGTGCTTTGACCAGCAACACATTTGCAGCTGTGATCTCCAGCATCTGCAGACCTCATTTTTTACTCTAGAATAATTTGCTTGTTTTCTGAGGAGGATTGAGAAAGTAGTTTAGAATCCAGTGACTATTAATGTTTCCAGATGGCGATTTCATGTTTTGAAACTGGTGTAATGAAATGAGGTATATAAGCAATCTTATTGCTGCAGATTACATAGAAAGAAAGATATAAGTTAAAACCGGTCATTCTAGTAGTAATCTTTTGCTTTGAATAATTTTACATTGCATCGTTGCTTGTAGCAGTTTATCCATCCACTCTGTCAAGCTTCTGTTAATTGTTTGCGCATCTAGCTAAGTGACATGAACTTTCTGTCGTTGTTACAGAATCTACAGCAGAACAAATCATAGTGGATATCACTCCATGCCCCATTCAACCATGTCGTCTTCACAAAGGGCAAGCATACAGTGTGAATGTCACCTTCACTAGCAGTAAGTGAAATGATAAAAACATCTGGATTTGAAAGAAGAAAACTTTTTACATTGAATGCGTGTGAGTTGTTATCCTAACCAGTGGGATGAGCTTTATTATATAGTTTTTATTATATATTGTATTATATCATAAAGCACCCCTCTAACATGAGTTAACAGTTTATACTTTCACAACAAGAGGGAAAAACATACTGTATCTCATCCTTACCAATTTGCCAGCTGCAGATGCATCTATCCATGTCAGTATCGTTAAGAATGACCACCACACAGTTTTTGTGGAGATGCAGTTCTGCCCTCGCATTGAGAATAACCTCCATGTTGTGCGGACCTATTACCGTACTAAATAGGATCGACTTCAAACAGATCTAGCAGCTCACACCTGGGCATCCATGAGGCGTTGTGGGCCGTCAGCAGCAGCAGAATTGTATTCCAGTATAATCTGTAACCACATGTCCAGCAAATACCCCACTCAACCATTACCATCAAGCCAGAAAGCAATGCTGGTGCAATGAGGAGTGCAGGAGGGCATCCCAGGAGCAGTACCAGGCATACCTAAAAGGAGGTGCCAAACTGATGAAGTGACCAAGCAGGATTGCTTTTGTGTCAATACCATAAGCAGCAAGTAATAGGCAAAGCTAAGCGATCCCACAACCAATAGATCAGAATTGAGCTCTGCAGTCTTGGCATGTCCAGTTATGAATGGTGGACAATTAAACCACCGACTGGAGATGGAGGCTCCACAAGTATCCCCATCCTCAATGGTGAAGGGCCCAGCACATCAGTGCAAAAGATAAAGATGAAGCTTTGTCAGCAAACTTCACCCAGAAGTACCAAGTGGGTGATCCATCTCTGGCTCCTCCAGAGGTCCCCAGCATTAGAGTTACCAGGCCTCAGCCAATTCGATTCACTCCATGTGACATCAAGAAATGGTTGGAGGCATTGGATCCTGCAAATGCTATAGGGTCTGACAGCATTCCGGCATTAATACTGAAGACTTGTGCTTCAGAACTTGCCACTCTCTTCGCCAAGCTGTTCCTTTATAGTTACAACCTTGACATCTACCTGACAATGTGGAAAATTGCCCAAGTATGTCCTCTATATCAAAAGCAGGACAAATTCAACCCAACCAATTACCACCCTGTCAGTCTACTCCTGATCATCAGCAAAGTGATAGAAGGTGTATTCAACAGTACTATCTAGCAGCACCTTCTCAGCAATAACCTGCTCGGTGACACCCAAGTTGGGTTCTCCAGGCCCCCACAGCTCCTGACTTCATTACAGTCTTGGTTCAAACATGGGCAAAAGAGCTGAATTCCAGAGATGAGTGACAGCCTATGAGATCCAGGCTGTATTCGATAGTGTGACATCAAGGAGTCCTAGCAAAATGAGAAACGGTGGGTATCAAGAAAAACTGTCATAGTTGGAGTTATACATGGCACATTCCATATCCTGGAGATGAAATGGAGGTCAGCCATTTCACCTCTAGGATATCTCTGCAGGAGTTCCTCAGGGTGGTGCCCCATGCTCAACCATCAATGAACTTCCCTCCATCATAAGGTTGGAATTGGGGGTGTTCACCAATGATTAGGTAATGTTCAGTTCCATTCATGACTCAACTGAAATAGTCCATTGTGCATGGTGTGCTGCTGTCTAGTCTCCTGAAGGGGGACGGACTTCACAGAAAACTCCGAGCCCTGGAAGAAATCAATTATCCAAACGAAATAGTGCCTGCCCATCTCATTTGGATAATTGAGGTTCCTCTGTATACGTCTAAACTCTCCTCGTAAGACAATCCTGTCATATCCAGGATCAACCAGGTGAACCTTCTCTGGACTGCCTCTAAAGGCAGTACAGAATAACTTTGATTCACCAAATGAGACTGATCAGTATCTTGTTCAGTAACCGATCATTCGGATAACTGATCTGATCGTAAACAACGGAAGCGTTTGTGGGACCTTGAAGTCTTGTTCGAATAATCTGAAATTCGGATAATTGATCAGATAACCAAGGTTGCTCTTTATATCCTTCCTCACTTAATTGGAGAAAAGTTGTTTCCAATCCACTGCTTTCTGTCCAACTGTTCTTCTCTATCTTTGAACTCTATCCCCACCTATCATTTGTTCCTGTCTCCTCTCCCCTCCTCCCCCCTCCCACACGCACGCACCCATGCTCTCACTCTGTTCTGCATGTAAACCCACATTTTTCTAGCTATCATCAGTTTGGACGAAAGGTCACTGACTCAAAATGTTAACTGATGTCTCTTCACAGATGCTACCAGACCTGCTGAGCTTTTCCAACAATTTGTTTTTGGTTTGAACTGACTGATATTTGTGACATCAGTCATTCTTTTGACTGACTACCTTTGTCTTTCCAGCACTTGTTTTGTGAATACTTCATATTGTGTGGTCTTAGAAATGGGGCTAAATTGCAGGTGAGCCAACTGGCATTTATTTCCACTTACTGCAAAGTGTTTACTATTTATATTGGTAGATTATAAAAACTAATACCATTTTGCTCTGAATATAACTTGGATCACTGTCACCAAAAGAATCAGACTTCGAATTGTATCGACATTGTCTTGATCTTTTTAATCCCTAAAGTAAAGTTTAAATCTCCCCTTGCTGTGCTGTTGCCAACTAAAATTAATTGGCTCCAATTTCTGTCAGTCAAAACACCAAGAATCAAGAGACTTGAAAGACATCCATGATCTCAGGAGGTTAGTTCAATGACAGTGGGGATTCAGTTGTTTATTCAAGTAGAATGCAGCATCTGACTAAAGTAAGAAGGTCTTGTCCAAATGTGAAAAGTTTCTAAAATGACTTATTTAAATTTTCATTGCTGCTGATAAGCTAGGTGAAATGTAGCCAAACGCCATAGCAGACCTGTGTCCTCCTTATCTTTATCTCAAACCCAAGTGATGGAACTGGAATTGCTGGCACATTTGTGCATTTTGATGGTTGTAACTTTTTTAATGTGGGTTAACCATATTGTAATCTGTTTTCCAGCCACCTTGAGTAAGACCAGTGAAGCCAAGGTTTTTGGTATCCTAGATGGGATTCCTGTTCCTTTTCCTATTCCTAACCCTGATGGTTGTAAATCTGGAATTAAATGCCCCATCCAAAAGAACATGAAATACAGCTACGTCACTTCACTACCAGTGGAAGAGAGCTACCCAGCAGTAAGTGTTTTCATGAAACATTAAGATGCAGAATAACATCCCTTTTACTTGATCGTTTCGTGGCCTGTTTGCTCAGCAAGACTTTGAAAAATTTTGTCGATCAAATAACCATACTTTCATTGTGTGACTAAGTGGAATCATTTGGAACAAATCTGATGGTTGAAACCACGCCAGTAGTGAGGGAATTGTCATTGTAACCCTATCTGATGATTGTGGCTCGGTGGGAATGGTGTGATGAGGTCATTTTGAGGTGTCAAATGATGTTTCATATTCCTTTCAGGGAATTAGTGCACCTGGTTCTTCATGAATTCCAATTTTGATGTCAGTTTCTCTCTTCTGTTTGGGAGCAATGTCAGTGGAAATTTCTGACCCAACAGATAACTCTGCTTAATTAATCTCTAGCATATGTCCCAAGTTCTGCTTGGTTTGACTGTAAAGATTTGAAGGTTTTTGAACAAGTTAGTTGAAATTATAGTAACTTTATCTAAGTGAAATTTTTTTGCGCACTAAAACCTAATCAGGCAATTAAATTGAGCAAGTTGATTAATTTAGGGACAGTGTAAGAGTCAAGAGGTGTTGACTTCAGGCATGGAGTGAGAAGCAGTAGCATTATGGGACTTTGCCTCACAAATGGATTGTACATTTTTTTTGAGAATGTTACCAATGGCAGATTTGAAAAAGAAAGGGAAGTTTGCTTGCAGTTAAGCTTGGTGGAAAGAGTCAAGGGAGCAGGATGGATTTTATGGCCAAAATGAATGGAGGATGGAAGAGAACTGTAACTTGAGGCCTAGTGAGGGGAAGTAATTGGAATTTTGAATAGGAGAAAGGAAGTTGTGAAACTGGCTATTCAAATGGTCCTGTTTTTATAACCAGTCGTAAGCTCCTCACGCATTGAGTATGGCCTGAGATTTGCATCAGAGAAAAGTCTTTGTTTTGGAATTCCAGGATGGTTTGGGAATAGTTGGTGGTTTTGACACAATGCTTTTTTTGTGATCCACTGAGGTCTGTTGGTGAATGGTTAATTAGTGTTCTATCCATGCCTTAGACGAAAGGACTTTTAGCTGAATGACTAGTTTGTGTGAGAGTGAGAGAGAGGGTGAAAGTTAGTTTAATGGCATCAGAGGCCTGGACATCAAAAGATGCTGATGTGGGTGTAGATTGGTAGCTGTGGAAATGCCAAAGGTGTATGGAGGGCCAAAAGATTGGCAATTAGAATTTTAAAGTGAGTATTGCTTCCCAACTCTGCAGCCAGCAAGAAAAATGAGATGTGGTTGGGGAACGATACCAAGAAGTGATAGTAGCTGGTCTGTGGTTGACTTAGTGTGTAGTGAGACCATGTGATGGGAGAGAAATAGCTTTTAAATGCACCAAACCAATTTAGAAGAATAGAATGTCTACAGTGTGGAAGCAGGCCCTTCAGCCCCACAAGTCCACACTGACACTCTGAAGGGTAACCCACCCAAACCCATTCCCCTACCCTATATTTAGCCCTGATTAATGCATCTACCCTACACACCCCTGAACACTATGGGCAATTTAGCATGGCCAATTCACCAAACCCGCACATCTTTTGGATTATGGGAGGAAATCAGAGCACCTGGAAGGAAACCCACATAGATGCAGGGACAATGTGCAAACTCCACACACAGTCACCAGAGGCTGGAATCACACCTGGCTCTCTGATGCAGTGAGGCAGCAGTGCCAACCACTGAGCCATTGTATGGCCCCCTTTGTATATAAATTTGTATATAGATTTGGAAAAGGTGCTGTTCCCTTAATGAGGCTGACTGTGGAGATCACTGGTGCAATGAATTGCGTTTTGCGTGTTAGGTTTTAAATGAATATGGAGTAATTTAACTTTTATGCAGGGGATTGTGTGGTTTTACAATGTTTTTAATCTTCTGTTTTTATTTTTCTTTTCTTTTATCCTTCCCACCACCCTACCCAGATTAAGTTGGTGGTTAAATGGGAACTAAAGGATGCGAACAACACAGATATCTTCTGCTGGAAGATTCCAATTCAGATTACAGACTAAACCAGATCACAAAATACTAACCCCAACAAGTGCTCCTTGAATCTGGATACTGTGGTCTGCTGCACTGTGGGAAAATTAAGCCAAACTTCTTTTGAAGAGATTTTTTGATATTTTTACAAATTCTTGTAACTTTGGAACACAGTTTTTAAAATTTAATTATGAATTGTCCTCTGATTTAATGCTAAGAGTTCTTGTAAATTAACCTTATTAGGCCATTAAAGGCATTAACTAAAAGTTGTGTGTGCTGTTGCTTTAAATTGCGAGAATATAAATGGAGAAAAAAAATGAACAAGTTAAATGATTCCTGATTCTGAACCTCTGTTGAGATGTCATTCAGACTCTCCCATGGGTAGTCAGTGGTTCTTGGCTTTATTTGTGGTTTTCTAACAGAATGAGCCTAGTTGGTGGGGGAAGATTGTTGTTTTCTGTTGCAGTGTTTGAAAATAATTGCCTGGCCTGATCCATTTCTCAACTTCCTATTTGCATTGAGTTCTTTCCAGTGTTGAGCAATTCTTGCTTTCCAGTTCCCCTGCCTGGAGTTATTTTTGACTTTCTGGCAGACTTCTGTATTCATTCAGGTGATGTAGGCTTTACTGGTTAGGCCAGCATTTATTGCTCATCCTTGGATTCCTAGATTTTGTCTTCGGCAATGGAGATTGCCTGTCACTTGGTCACCATGGGCCTGGGTATGGTCCAGATCTTTCTGGACTGCATCAATATCGAATAGAGGAATCAGTAATCAAAATGAACACTGCAATCATCGGGGAATGTCTGACCTTTATGGGACAGAAGGATCATTAGTGAAGCAGCTGAAGATGGATGGGCTAAGGACTATACCCTGAGAGAACTCATGCAGAAACTTCCTAGAGCCCATATGACTGAGCACCAATCACAATGGTGTTTTGTGCTAAATATGACACTTACCAGCAGAGTTCTCCCTGGTTTTCATTGACTCTAGTTTGGCAAGGAATTTTAGTGTCAGCTGCTTCATATAAGGATGTTGCGAAACTCTTATCTTTCCTGAACCCTTTCAAGGATGTTGCCAGGGTTGGAGGATTTCACCTATCAGGAGAGGCTGGCCTGTTTTCCCTGGAGTATCAGAGGCTGAGGGGTAACCTTATAGAGGTTTATAAAATCATGATAGGATAGTCAAGTCTTTTCCCTGGGGTGGGGTAGTCCACACCTTGAGGGCATAGGCTCAGGGTGAAGGGAAAGATTTAAAAGGGATCTAAGGAGCAAGGATTTCTCAGTGTGGTGCATGTATGGAATGAGCTGCCAAAGGAAGTGGCGAAGGCTGATAGAATTACAGCATTTAAAAGGCATCTGGCTGGGTATATGAATAGGAAGGGTTTGGAGGGCTTTGGGCCAAGTGTTGGCAAATGGGACTAGGTTAGGATGTCTGGTCAGCATGGCAAGTTTGAGTCCTCAATACCACATTTGGTCAGTTGTGGAGTTGGTGTTCATGGCAGTCATGTTCTATTCCTCTGGAGTTTGATTCCTGCCTGAAGTTTGAATCAAGATAGGAAAAAGGGTATAAGTGCCACTAATGGAATGTAACTGAGTGACAGCGAGCAAATTATTGCAGAGCAAATGCTGCTTGACAGCTCTGTTGACAACCCCTTCATCACTTCACTGATGATCAAGGGTAGACTGAGTTGTAAATGGAATGGAGATGCCGGTGTTGTAATTACAGTTACATCACACTGAAAATGTTTGCTATAAATTCTGTGCCTTAGAATTGTGTCCTCCACTATCACCTGATAAAGGAGTGGTGCTCTGAAAGCTAATGTGCTTCCAATTAAACCTGTTGGACTATAACCTGGTGTTGTGATTTTTAACTTTGTAAATGGAAGGTTGCATTTGCTTTGTTCTGTGTACAGGAAATATCTGGGTAATTTTCCAAATTCCTGAGAGGATGTATTGAGCAACCTGGTTACAGGAGCAGAAAGATTTGGGATACTAATCTTTAGTACTGTTGGCAGAACATTGTCATGGCCCATCCAATGCAGTCAGCCATTTTCTAAAATCTGGAACGAATAAAATTGTCTGCAGACTTCAGATCCCTTGCATCCTAGACTGTAAAGGAAATTAAAAAGATCTACTGCAGGCCTGGTTGAAGATCGCTGCAAAATCAATCTTTTTTTTTGTGCTAGGCTCCTCCATCATGGAGGGTAGGAAATTTTGTGGAGCTGCCTGCTCCCTGGAGTTATTTAATTAACCTCATCCACAGATTCTATCAACAAACACATTGACCTGGACCCAATATACCAGCCACTGCAACGGACTGCTGGAACTGACAACCAGAAACGGCAGAGACAAACCACTATAAATGCTGGAGGAAACATCACAGAAGCACTTCACAGGATGCTCCCAAGCACTGAGGATGTCACCTAGACAAGGGACAAAATGTCTGTAATACAAATTCCCAGCTTGGTGAACAGAACTGCAACATTAATTAACCTCCAATCAGCAGGACTGAAGCTTGGATCAGATGAATTTGTTGTTTAAACTGCTTATTCCTGTATGTCACTTGCTGTTTTGGCATGCAAGCAGTCCTGTGTTGGGATATAGCAGATTGATGACTTTTAGGTATATTAGGCACTGCTTATGGCATGCCCTCCTGCACTCCCATTGAACCAGGGTTGATCCCCTTGCTTGGTCATGGTGTTTGAGTTGGAATATGCCAGGCCATGAGGTTGCAATTGGTCTGTTTGCAATTCTGCTGATGGCCCATCGATACCCAATATATGTTGAGATATGTTTGAAATCCATCCCATTAAGTGGTCATTCTATGCAACTTGGTGTCCTCAGACAGTGCTTTTATCTCCAAAAGGGGTGAATGGTGGTAACTCCAATTTCTACTATAATAGACAAATGCGTATGTGGTAGAGTTTAGTAAAGTAACTTTTTCTCCAATTGGTTCCACTACAGATCCAGTCTAGCATTCAACCAGCTCTCACTACTGGTGACACTGAGTCACTCTTGTTGATAAACACCCTGATGCCTCCTGGTCAATACATTCAATACCCTTTCCTCCATCTGTGCTACCACTGGGTTGGGAGGGGGTGTGGAGATCGTAGTCGGTGGTTTCCTTGCCTGTGTTTGAACCAATGCTGATTGAGAACTGTCAGAGTAATTATATCTGTTATCTTCATCTCTGTTGGGCCTGCTCAACAGTGGGTCAGTACATACTCAGGAATACCCAGACCTGCAAACTCTTATTGCAGTTAAGTTTTATGAATTCAATCACTCTCTAGTGTTCCTGCTGTTTACACTTGTGTTCAGAGTGGGGATTCAAGTGTTTTGGAATTCCACTGAAAATGTGTGATTGGAAGCAATGTGAGCCATTGACAGTGAATTTTCAATGTTGCCAATTAAAATAAGGACATGGTGGACATTCTTCTGATTTATCAATTTGTATTACTACCCTTTTCCTTGACCACCACCTGCCCTAATTCAAGCAGCCACTTCAGGACTCACCCTGAGATGGGAAGAGAGTCTAAGAGTGTTTACAGAGGATGAAGTCAGCATGCTGGACGTCCCAAGGAAACACAATACTGAACCTGTATGAGGAAGTCATTATGCTTGTTTTGTTCATGTAGTGAATTCCTATTTCACCATTAACACGGCGGCCTGCAAACCTATGTCTCCAGAACATTAGTTTGGGTTAATAGTCCCATTACCAATATGCCACCAGTTGTTAAGTTTCTAACATGCACCATTCTCTCCCAGCTATTCCTCATCAAATACCCTGTGCACGAGTCTTGGCAAATGCAAAGTCCTCAGTGATGTATTTCTATGTTTGTACATATGCTTAATGCAGGTAGTCTTTGCAACATTTAGCTTAAGAATGCACATCTGTGTTAACATAAGTAACTACTACTTGATATGTGTAACCTTTCACCAATGGGGAGAGTACATATGGTATCCCCACAAAAAATTAAACTAGTACTGTGTTGACTTATTATTGTGGGTATTGCTGGTAAGGCCAGTGTATGTTGATCACCCCAATGACCCTTGAAATGAGGAGTGGTCAGCCATTTCAGAGAACAATTAAGTGTCAACTATATTGATGTCAGTCTGAAATTACATGAGGGTCAGACCTGTCTCCCACACCTGTCATAAAATAACATCCAAGAAGACATGCTAGAGATAAACGCACGCATGTTTGAGACTGAAGGACCTGGAAAAGGCAAAAACGAAGTCCAGGAGAAACTCAGCAGGTCTGGCAGCATCTTTGTAGAGAGGAACAGATTTAATTGTTTGAGTCATATATGGCATGCAGGTCAGTCAACTTGTTCCCTATAACTGTAATGCCTTATGGATCATGATATAACCATAGGATTTCCTGGAAGAATTGCAACAACAAAGAAGTCCAGACTATTTAGGAGTTGAAAAGAAAAAAACACTGGAATGTTTCTCTTCACATCCTTCAGTAATTTAAACTCACCTGGGCAGGTATGAAAACTCAGGCTTACTGAGAGAGCAGGTACACATGGTTCAATGGTAATGGTTAGGGCTGGTCTATCAAAGATTGTCAATTTCCAATTGCATGCATATACATCCTGACTGGCAGAATAACGTGTGCAAGATGGCTACAGAAGCGATGGGTTTACAACAGAACTCAAATTCTGAAATGCACTTAATATTTTTTTTTACTTTGCTTATTTGTAAAAAGTGCTGAATCTGTTAATTTTCTCTTTTGAATCATGTCCAGTTGACCCCCCGAGAGGCAGTTAATAATTATTTTCTAAATACATACTAAAAATACTTTTTTTTTTGCTACGAATGACTACTTATTTGAAGAAAGTTCTTAATCTGTTGACTTTCTCTTTGAACCATTCCATTTGACTTCTGAGAGTTAGATAGGAGTTAGTTTCTAAATCTCTGCTTAAAGCATTGATTTTGTAAGAATTTGTCGAAGTTCACAAGGTAGCATTGGTTAGCGGACCCAATGATACTTGCCAAGCACAGAATGTTGTGCTGCACACGGTGGACTTTGCAAGGAAAAAAGTAATTTAATTGCAAGGAAGTCATTTTGTTTGGACGTCCGGGATATATCGTTCACAGGCAGTCAAAGGTAAAAAAAAAATGCTATACCCCATTGAGTATTTATGTGCAACTGCAGTTAACTGTGTCAACGACTTGTAAAAGGAGCTTCATGAATTTATTGTTGGAATGGTTCTTGATGGAATAATGATTGGAAACATGATGGCTGAATGACACAAGATGATAATAGAGGAGAAAGCCCCTGATGAAGGGCTTATGCCCGAAATGTTGATTTTTCCTGCTCCTCAGATGCTGCCTGACCTGATGTGTTGTTCCAGCACTAAACTCTCGACATGAAGATGACAAAAGAGTCAACATTTGGTTAGCTTTGTGGAGCAGAGTAAAGCTTTGCTGAACTTTTGCAGCACTGACATTTCAATAACATGCTTACTATGTCGTAATAACTTATTTCCATTTATAGCCTTTGCAATGTTTTCCAAACCTTAGTTCAGTCTTGTGACTACATCATGTGCCATTAGAAATGACTTAGATGGCAATTGATCAGTAATTCCATTCAAAAAGTTTTGTTTTTCTATAATTTTTACAGGGCATTCTTTCATTGTGCATCATAACAACTGTGCGTCAACCTGTCATATCTACAGAGAAGCCTGCACTAATCCAGCTTCATAATTGGTTTTGGTCTCATGCTGTGCTATTGATATTTGCTGTTTGTGCTGGGTGTACGGTTTTGTATAAAGGGCTAGAGGAAAGAGATTAGAGTAAACAAATGAAGAGAATGAAAAATCATCCTAGATTTAAAATGTTAACTC
The DNA here is from genome assembly GCF_020745735.1 of Hemiscyllium ocellatum. Taxonomy (NCBI): domain Eukaryota; kingdom Metazoa; phylum Chordata; class Chondrichthyes; order Orectolobiformes; family Hemiscylliidae; genus Hemiscyllium; species Hemiscyllium ocellatum. The sequence continues at coordinate 102,066,464 of NC_083408.1, read as the reverse complement.
AGTTTCTCTCTCCACGGCTGCTGCCAGACGTATTGAGATTCTCCAGCATTCTCTCTGTTTGTTCCAGATTTCCATCATCCACAGCATTTTGCTTTTCTAAATGAATAGAGAGTAGATGGCTCCTGTTTGAGTTAGCAATGAGTGGCTTGTATGACTACTGTTCATTGTGCACAAACACACCCAGGTCCCTGTCCTCCCTACTGTTATAACATTGGGCTGCCTTACTGTTCTTGTGTGTCTGCATTCTTCTTGCCATTCTTCTGTGGGACATTCTGAGCTGAATTCCCCCTGTCAAATGTTTGCCCAGACCATGAGCCTATTCACCTCGATGCTGCTTGTGGTAGTGAATTCCATGTATTCCTCTGTCCCTCCCAGCTTCTTACCCAACCCATTCAGTCTCCTTCCTATCGGAAAGATGTTGTGAAACTTGAAAGGGTTCAGAAAAGAGTTACAAGGATATTGCCAGGGTTGGAGGATCTGAGTTATAGGGAGAGGCTGAACAGGCTGGGGCTGTTTTCCCTGGACAGTTGGAGGCTGAGGGGTGACCTTATGGAGGTTTATAAAATTATGAGGGGCATAGATAGGGTATATAGGCAAAGTCTTTTCCCTGGGGTTGGGGAGTCCAGAACTAGAGAGCATAGGTTTAGGGTGAGAGGGGAAAGATGTAAGAGACCTAAGGGGCAACTTTTTCACACAGGGTGATACGTGTATGGAATGAGCTGCCAGAGGAAGTGGTGGATGCAACATTTAAGAGGCATTTGGATGGGTATATGAATAGGAAGGGTTAGGAGGGATATGGGCCCGGTGTTGGCAGCTGGGACTAGATTGGATTGGGATATCTGGTCGGCATGGATGGGTTGGACTGAAGGGTCTGTTTCTATGCTGTACATCTCTATGACTCTATAATTCCTGGCTCCTTTCTCCAATGGTTACAACCCTGGACTCAGGGAAACATACACTTGCAGTCGAGCAACTAAATTCCCTTGAGAAAACAAATTGAAATTTTCGGACGCTCTTGGTTGGATCTCAACTTGGACTAATATGCTCACGTCAGGCCTTAAAGGGAAAATGACATCTGAAGAATTTTAAAGCACCCTCCCCGCAGTTTTTATTGACAAATGCCGTGTCAAATATAGATTGTCACCAACACTCTGATGAGTGAGAGCTGTGTACGTTCATGATTTTTTCAAGATAAAAGCCCCGGCTATTTGGATAAAGTGGCTAAGCATTGGTTAGTCTGTCGTTGGATTATTGTGTTCCATCTGGAATCCGCACTATAGGATGGATGTGATTGCACTGGAGAGGGTGCAGAGCAGACTTTTCAGGATGTTGCCTGAGATGGAGAGTTTAAGTTGTGAAGAGTGACATCATCTATTGCATCCGGTGCACCCGAAGTGGCCTCCTCTATATTGGAGAGACGTGCTGCCTACTTGCGGAAAGCTTCAGGGAACACCTCTGGGACGCCCGGACCAACCAACCCAACCATCCCGTGGCTCAACACTTTAACTCTCCCTCCCACTCCACCGAAGACATGCAGGTCCTTGGACTCCTCCATCGCCAGAACATAACAACACGACGGTTGGAGGAAGAGCGCCTCATCTTCCGCCTGGGAACCCTCCAACCACAAGGGATGAACTCAGATTTCTCTAGTTTCCTCATTTCCCCTCCCCCCACCTTGTCTCAGTCGATTCCCTTGAGTTCAGCACCGCCCTCCTAACCTGCAATCTTCTTCCTGACCTCTCCGTCCCCACCCCACTCCGGCCTATCACCCTCACCTTGACCTCCTTCCACCTATCACATCTCCATCGCCCCTCCCCCAAGTCCCTCCTCCCTACCTTTTATCTTAGCCTGCCTGGCACCCTCTCCTCATTCCTGATGAAGGGCTCTGGCCCAAAACATCGAATTTCCTGTTCCTTGGATGCTGCCTGACCTGCTGTGCTTTAACCAGCAACACATTTTCAGCTCTGATCTCCAGCACCTGCAGACCTCACGTTTTACTCGAAGAGTGATTGGACAGCCTGGCGCTGTTTTCCTCAGAATAGACAGGACTGATGTGGGGTCATGATTGAGGTTAATAAAATGATGAGGGTTATATACAGTAACATAGAATTTTAGAAAATAGCTTTCAAACTTGCTCTGCACTTCAATATGATCATGGCTGATCATCCTACTTAATACCCTGCTCTTGCTTTTGCCCCACACCCTTTGATGCTTTGAGCTCCAAGATGAAGAGGTATTAGTTTAAAGTAAGGAGTGTACAATTTCAATGGGTTTGAGGAAATTGTGATCTGTCAGATAATAATCTGGAACTCGCTGAATGATGGCAAATGTAGATGCAGTTATAAAATTTAAGAAGTATTTAGATTATATACTTGCAATGCCACAGCATACAAGGCTATAGGCCAAGTGCTGGAAAATTGAATTAGAATAGTTTTTGACCGGTGCTGACTCAACATTTTTCTGTGCTGTGGACCTCAATGACTGTAGCAAGTCCTTGGCTTGGAGCTAGGGTTCTGTTCCTTAATTCTAGACACAATTTCATAAGGTTTGTTGAGACTTTATGCAGCAACGACTCAACTTCACAGATACATTGTTGGCTGAAAAGAAAGAGTTTCAGGTTTGAGGTTCTGATTGCTATTTTGGAAAATGTTTATTTCAAATCAGGCGCTGTGTTGCCATTCCAAGGTTCCATCACCATCCGTGTTGAGATAATGGAACGGTACGGTCACCACATCACTTTGACAAATACCAATGATGTAAAGGGATCTGGAGGCAGGGAGGGGAAAAGGCAATGAAATAATGATCAGCGATCTTTACATTGAGTAGCGAAGCAGGCTAGAGAGCCTAAATGTCCTCTTCTGGTTCTACAATCACCCTTACATTTCTCAGTTATTCAGAAACTCTGAAGAAAATAAATTTTTGCTAAAGGCTGTGTACAGCATAACAAACTGTTCCTACCCAAATAGTACTACTGACAATAGTGGTGGTGTTCAAATCTCTGCTTTTTAGTGCAACAATTTATCCAGAAGCCACATTGCGAGCAATCACATACCAAGGCAGTAAACTCCCTCTGCCTCAGTCTTTTTTAAAAAATCCCTCTTGCCGTTCATTTTCAGTTTGAGTAGGTTAGGATTGTTTTCGCTGGAGTTCAGATGAATGGTGGGGGAGTGTTGGCTGGTGGGACCTCAAAAAAAGTTATGAAATTCTAACAAGACTAGACAGAGTAGATGCAGGGAGAATGTTCCCGATGGTGGGTCATAGTCTGAGGATTCAGGGTAGACCATTTAGGACAGAGCTGAGGAGACATTTCTTCACCCAGAGAGTGGTGAGCCTGTGGAATTCATTATCACAGGAAGTAGTTGATTCCAAAACATTGAATGTATTCAAGAGGCGTCCGGATGTACCACTTGGGGTGAATAAGATCAAAGGTTATTGAGAGGAAGCAGGATTAGGTTAGTCAGTTGGACAATCAGCCATGATCGTGATAAAGGGTGGAGCAGGCCCAAAGGACTGAAAGTCGTCCTTCTGCTCTATTTTATTTTAATGTTTCTATTTTAAAACAGCGCCACTTCCCACTGAACATTTATACCTCTGACCCTGGTCTGTTTTCATGCCTTTTTGTTTCAAAGATTAAGGCAATGATACAGGGCAGCAAAATAAGACATGGGCCAAACAAGTCCCCAACCTTGTATCAAATCCAGCTTTTCCCAGTTCAGTTTTTAGCGAAGAGTTTTTTTATGAATCCCAGCTCTGGGAGTTAGATTGTTTTATTAATTTAATATTCACATTATTTCAAAAACAAAACAAGTATTCTGTTGCCAGTGCCTGTTTAATCATTTTGCTGCAAATAAAACTGACAATTGCATTTAGCCTGACATTTTTGTCCCGTTGTGAGGAGACCCACAGTTCTGAGGATGAGGAAGTGAGGGGTCCAAATCATGAGGGAGTGTGAGGAAATCAGAGTTTGTGGAAATTTGGAGGCAAGTATGATTCCGTTCAGTCTGAAGCTCACCCCCACCCTGACAAATGGTGGATGTTTAGTGGAAGCTGCCTTCTAAGAATGTGTGGCAATGACCGAGTGTATCCAATGGAGGTAGCTGGACACACGGGTGTACACTCCGTAGCGTCCTGGCCGTGCACATCCAGTCCCCCAGGAGACAATACCCATCAGGTACCAGGCTCCCGAAGGCTGGTGAGGGACAAGGAAGCCCCCACCGGTGTCCCCACCACACGCATCCCTCCCGCCCTCTGGCAAACCAGCACAGAACATGTTGTTGGTGACTGGCGGGCGCAAACCCCCAATTCGTGCCTCCTGGAAGGCCTGCTGGCAATGCTGGTGTCTGACCAAAGGCAGTGTAACGTAGCGTAGCCGGTTGCGAAGGAAGAACCCCTCCTCGATTCCCCAGCCGGCCACAAAGCCCACAGTCCCTGATTGGAGGAGGTCACCCTCCTTGTATCCCCCGGCCCCGCGTAGGGCAGGCAAACAGGCAGGCATCTCCCCCTCCTCCATTCCCTCGCTCCCATTGCTCCTCAGCTTGATCAGGGCAATGTCGTTGTTGAAATTGTGGAGCTCCTCCACGAACCCTGGGTGCACCACAATCTTCTCGATCTCCCGGCTCTCCCCTGCCAGGAGTGCCCGCAGGTTGGTGCTTCTCCCTGCCTGGCATGTCCGGATCCGGGTGACGTTGAGTTGGCGGGACAGCTCCGTCCGGCGGCCCCCTTTCGGGTAGAAGACATGGGCGGCTGTCAGCACCCAGCCCCCGCCGATCAGGGTGCCCCCAGCCCTCCCCCGACCTCTGGCCACCACCAGCACGTGCCACGGGAAGCTCCCCTCTTCTGCCAGCCTACCGCCCAGGATCCGCTGCACTGTTGTCGCTGGGTTTGAAGGCCGCCCGCAAACTGTGAAAGTCGAGGAGAAGCAGAACGAGAGTCAGCGGCCGCGGTATGGAAAGATAGAATTAGGGAGAGAGCGAATAAAGGCAGAGCCAGGATGGTAGGTGTCTGGAATGTGTTGGCAGCAGAGTTATTAAAGGCAGACATGATAGATTCATTTAAGATGCGTCTGGACAGGTGCATGAGTAGGTGGGGAGCAGAGGGATACAGATGCTTAGGAATTGGGCAACAGGTATAGACAGTAGATTTGGATCGGCTCAGGCTGGGATGGCTGATGGGCCTGTACCTGGGCTGTAAGTTTTCTTTGTTCTTTGTTATTTTCATCAGGTGTCATTACACAGGACTTGAGCACCTTTTCCCTACGTTTTCCCCCACCCTTATAGACCTTGCTATCACATGGGCTGCTACCACACACCACTCATTCTCAACCTCTAAAAGTCCCCGCTGGCATAGTTGCCTTCCAAGCAGTTAACCTGGGTTCAATTCCTGACCATCCCAAGGTTCCCATTTTCTTGTGGTGCTGAACATTTTAACGTATTTCTTTATTTTTCTATTTCTATAACTAAGATTTTATAGCTAGATACATTATACCTAAGATGGCACTTGTGGGGTGACATTGTACACTTTTCACTGTACTGTTGTACCCTGTGCATGATAATAAAATGTAAATCCAGACTCTAGCGGCTATTCTTTCCCCTAGACACACCGTTATCCACTCCTTTTTCTGTCCAACTGTTATTCTCTCTCTTTGCACTCTATCTCTACCTGTTGTTTACCCGCTTCCCTGCCACCCCACACCTCGTCTTCTGCATAAAACCATCCTTTTCCTTGCTGTCATCAGTTCTGAGGCAGAGTCACTGGATCTGAAACGTTTACTCTGATTTCTCTCCAAGCATGCTGCCGGACCTGCTGAGATTTTCCTGCAATTTCTGTTTTTGTTTCAGATTTCCAACATCTGTCGCTCTTTCAGTTTTGTCCTCAACATCCTTGCTTGGCTGAGAGCTCAATCCAGTAGGAATCTTAGTTCGGCAGGAAATTTATTTTGACATGAATTGTTGACTTGGCTTGATTGACATCTGTAAGCTGTTAATGTAAGTTACATCTGAACCCGTGACTAGGAGGAATGTGCAGCAAGTCAAGAGTGTGGTGCTGGAAAAGCACAGAGGGTCAGGCAGCATCCAAAGAGCAGGAAAATCGATGTTTCAGGCATAAAACTTTCGTCAGGAATTTGCAGCAAGTAAGCATTACTGTAAAGTTGACTGGGATGGTTATCCAGCAGTCAGCATCACTGTACTGCCAAGTGAGAGGTTGAGGGATGCACTAAAGCTGTGATCAGGGTGCAGTGGGGCAAGACCACTGTCTGAGGTCTTTCTGCTGAACTTAAGTGGGGATCTGTTCAGTTATCAGACTTGAGATGCCTCAAATGTACAGGTCATTCTGCTATAACACGTTTTGTTAATGTGAATTCACTATAATGTGGTAATTGGGGACAATGTTTCTATCGTGTGAACTTATAAAGTGTGTTTTGGTTTTAACATGATTCTAGACCCATTAGTTTAAATGGTGCTGCTATTACATGATTTTCTTATAACACGGGATTGCACAAGATTAGATCTACTGCATTACAGCAGAACCGAATGCATGTAAATATAATCTTATAAAAGTAAGAAATGCCTTTGGTTTGTTTATTGGATATAATCCAACTCCAGTATTTGATTTGTCTTCTTCAAACGCTAATGCAAAGAACCAAACAGATTTAGTAAATATACATTTTTTTCAATGAATAAAGTATATGTTTGAAATAAAATAAAGACTGGGAGTAGTGCGCAGCAGTCAATATCACTATGCAGCTGGGAGAGTGGATCTGATGGGGACATCAGGCCATGAATAAGAGCTTTCTAGTCTGCAGTCTGTTCTGACATGTAAGGAATCCAGTCGGAGTGCGACCAACCTGGGGATAAACCTGGCAGGAGTGGAGCACCACTGAGTGTCTACGGGGTGAGACCCAGCTCAAGCTCAGGCTGAGCAATAGTTAAACCCTAACGGGAAGCACGCTCAAATTCAAATGACTGACCAAGATACCAAAAGTGCAAAGTCCTTGTCCACTTTAAAACCGCACTGAGAAAGAGTAAAAGTTCTAGCTTTTTAAAACAAAACTCAATTCATTTTCTGAAACGAAAGCAGAAATTTCTGGAGAAACTGAGAATTAGCAGCTCGAATCCAGTGAAAACTGGTTGCAGCTCAGAAAGAGTGGTGTTTTTGCTGAAGTCAGCTGGCCTCAGTGGGTGGGGAGGTGAAGTTAGGGCATAGGAGGCGAAGTCCAGAGAGAGAGAGAGAGAGAGAGTGAGAAATGAAAGGGATATGTACACAAGGAGATTATGGATAGCAGAAGGAAAGCTGAATAAGAGATAATCAGAGTTAAGAGTGAGAAATTGAGTGAGCTAGACTCAAAATAACCTGTGCAATGTGATAATGGGCCTAGGACTACGTGAGAATGAGTGACTATGCTAAAAGCAACCCCATGTCATAATAGGACAGGGTGTGGGGTGGGTTAAAAAAACTCTGGGAAATTTGGATTGGAATCCCCAGGCCCTAAAGTTATTAAACTCAGGCAGCATCCGAGGAAGAAAGCTTAAGAGAGGGATTGAGTGACCATTAGTCCGGAGGAGGGAGGTAGGTAATGAGGCAAACTCTATAGTGCATTCACTTAATAATAGTTTTTCTGTGTTGGAAAATGATGACAGTGCTGGTTCCTCTTGGGAGTGTAGTCAGAGCCCAGCTGCACAAAGAGATAGCACACAATGAGGAAGAGCTATAGTGGTAGGAAGGCTCAATAGTAAAGAGTGGAGAGTGTAGCAGCATCTGAGGAGTAGGAGTTCTGGAGGCTATAGAAAATGAGATGTTGTTCTTCGAGCTTGTGGTGAGGCACCCTTTGGCTCTGCAGCAGGCCTGTGACAGAAATGTTGGTGTGTGAACACAGTGGTGTGTTGAAGTGGCAGGCAACTTTTCAGGAACATTTCTGCGACAGAATGTAGGTGTTCTGCAAAGCGGTCACCCAGTTGGTGGTTTGTCTGCCCAGTCTAGAGGAGTCCATATTGCGAGCAGCGAATACACGAGACCAGATTGAGAGAAGTTCAGGTAAACATAGAACATGGAACATTACAGTGCAGTACAGGCCCTTCAGCCCTCGATGTTGCACTGACCTGTGGAACCAATCTGAAGCCTATCTATCCTACACTATTCCATTTTCATCCATTTGTTTATCCAATGACCATTTAAATACCCGTGCTACTCTCTGAGTAAAGAAAATACCTCTAACATCTGTCCCATATCTATCACCCCTCAATTTAAAGCTATGTCTCCTCGTGCTAACTATCATCAACTGAGGTCTCACTGTCCACCCTACCTAACCCTCTGATTATCTTATATGTTTCAATTAAGTCACCTCTCAACCATCTTCTCTCTAATGAAAACAGCCTCAAGTCCCTCAGACTTTCCTCATAAGACCTGGAAGCTGTGCCTTGGATACTGAGGAGGGAGGAAGTAAATAGGCAGGCATTACAGCTTCGGCGATTGCAGGGGAAGATGCCATAGGTATGTAGGAAGGTATTGACAGTGGAGAAGTAGACGAAGGTATTCCTGAGGGAATGGTTCTTCTAGAAAGCTGACAAGGGAGATTAGATTAGATTAGATTAGAATACTTACAGTGTGGAAACAGGCCCTTCGGCCCAACAAGTCCACACCGACCCGCCGAAGCGCAACCCACCCATACCCTTACATTACCCCTTACCTAACACTAGGGGCAATTTAGCATGGCCAATTCACCTAACCCGCACATCTTTGGACTGTGGGAGGAAACCGGAGCACCCGGAGGAAACCCACGCAGACACGGGGAGAACGTGCAAACTCCACACAGTCAGTCGCCTGAGTCGTGAATTGAACCCGGGTCTCAGGTGCTGTGAGGCAGCAGTGCTAACCACTGTGCCACCGTGCTGCCCAAGAGGGGAGGGGAATGTGTGTCCTATCATGGCACCCCATTGAAGGTAATAGAAATGGCAGCTTACAATCTTCAGATGCAGAGGCTGGTGGTTTGGGAAGTCAGGACCAGGGGAATGCTATCATTGTTGTGGGAGGGAAGAGAAGAATTGAGGGCAGAACTGCGGGAGATTGGTCTGACATGGCTAAGGGCTCTGTCAGCAATGGTGGCAGGGATCTTCAGTTGAGGAAGAAGGTGGATGTTTCTGAGGCTGTAAAGTGGAAGGTTGCATCATTAGATGTAAAGGAGATGGAAAGACCGGAGGAATGGGATGTAGTCCTTACAGGAAGGAGAGTGTTTGATGTATAGTCCAGGTAACTGTGGGCGTCAGTGGATTTGGAGTGGATTTGGAGTGGATCTCAGTGGTCAGCCTATCTCCATCATGAAAACAGAGATGTCAAGAAAGAGAAGAGAGGAGTCAGATGGACCAGGTGAAGGAGAGAGTGGGTTGGAAATTCAAAACAAAATTGTTTCAATTAATTTTCTACTTGACTTAAGCTTATCATAGAGTTGCTACAGAGTGGAAGTAGGCCATCCCGCCCATCGAATCCACACCAACCCTCCAAAGAGCAACCCACATAGACCCCAACCCTACCCTACCCCATAACCCCACATTTCCCATGGATAACCCACCTAGCCTGCACATGCCAGGACACTATGAGCAATTTAGCAACTACCTAAGCTGCATATCTTTGGACTGTAGAAGGAAACTGGCACAGATACAGGGAGAACATGCAAACTCCACTCTGACTGTCACCTAAGGCTGGAATTGAACTAGGGTTCCTGGTGCTGTGAGGCAGCAGTGCTAACCATTCAGCCAAGGGTAGGTATGAGTTTTTTTAAACTAAACATATGTCGGGGAAACTCATTCCTGTTTCTTGCACAACCTGCACTATCTTAGATACGCTGGCTGTCTGGTTGACCAGATATGCAGTAAGCCAGCGGTTTAATCAGCTTCTGGGCTGGTTATTTGGAACCTGAGTGTTGGCTGAGCATTTGGTGGGTGGCACATTTATGGATCTGGTCACTGTGCAGCTTAAGAGAGGGCAAAAGTGAGGACTGCAGATGCTGGGAACCAGAGTTTAGATCAGAGTGGTGCTGGAAAAGCACAGCAGGTCATGCAGCATCCGAGGAAGAAAGCTTAAGAGAGGGAATGAGTGACCATTAGTCCGGAGGAGGGAGGCAGGTAATGAGGCAAACTCTATAGCGCATTCACTTAATAATAGTTTTTCTGTGTTGGAAGATGATGACAGTGCTGGTTCCTCTGGGGCGTGTAGTCAGAGCCCAGCTGCACAAAGAGATAGCACACAATGAGGAAGAGCTATAGTGGTAGGAAGGCTCAATAGTAAAGAGTGGAGAGTGTGGCAGCATCTGAGGAGCAGGAGAATTGACATTTTGGGCGTAAGCCCTTCATCAGGAAGTGATTCCCCTGCTCTTCAGATGCTGCATGGCCTGTTGTGCTTTCCCAGCAGCAAACTCTCGCCTTTTATCTCCAGCATCTGCAGTCTGCACTTTCTCTTCTCAATAGGAAAGCGTACAGGCATGTGTTTCTGCAGCCACAGACACGAGTCCAGGATGGTGGGCCCAAGGTCAAGGATGTCACTGAGCAGAGTATTTAGATGTGCATTTGCCATGCCAAGGAATACAAGGCCAGCAGACAAGTGCTGGAAAATAGGATTAGAATAGTTACATGCTTGTTTTTGACTGGCATGGAGGACTGAAGGACTTTTTTCTGTGATGTGGACTCTATGACAATAAGGACTGCAAAACATTCTGAAGAAGGAGAGTGAACAACCAGAAGTTATGGTTCATATTGTTACCAATGACATAGAAAGAGAGAGGAGGTGCTGCGTCAGGGAGCTAGGGAAATTAAAAAGCAGCACCTCACAGGTTTTAATCTCTGGACTACTCCAAGTGAAATGTTCTAATGAGCATAGGAATAAGCAGATGGAGCAAGTTAATGCGAGGCTGAAGAGTTGCTGCAGGAGGGAAGGATTTTGATTCATAGATCACAGGATCCATTTCTAGGGACCTGTACAGGTCTGACAGGTAGCTCCTACACTGAAATAGGGCTAACATCAAGGCAGGGGGGTTTGCCAGTGCTGTTGGTGAGACTTGAAAGTAATTTGGCAAGGGAAAGTTACAATGAGAGAAAATGCACAGACTAGTATAAAAAATACAGAAACAAGTCAGTATAACTCCCAGTTTGACTATTTAGTCATGTTAAGACATAGGGGAGTTCAGCAAGGGTGGCTTATGTTTACTTTAATATAAGAGTCATGTGAGTAAGGTAGATTAACACATGGCGAAATGAGGTATCATCATTATTGCAGAGACATGGATGAGGGAGGGGTAAGATTAGGCAAACAAAAAGGGAATAATGTAAATGAGGAGGTGTCACAATATTGATCAAGGAGTCAATTACAGCAACATGAAGGGATAATATCCAGAAAGCTACTCGATTGTGGCCATATTTTGGAACTTTAAAACAAGAAATGCCTAGTCATAATGTTGGGAGTGTTCTGTGGGCCCTCAAACAATCACCGAGAGGTAAAAGGTTAGATCTATAGGCAAGTTTCAGACAACTGTCAAAGTAATACAGTGACAATAGTTGCAGACTTCAATTTTGCCCCCATATTAAATGGGATAGGTAATGCCACAATAGCCCGAGCAGACTATAGGGCTGCTCTCCCACTACAGAAAGAGAGAAATGACTGATGGTGGTTTAACCTGGGAGTCACCATGCCTCAGGCAAGGAGTGAGGTTTAGAAGGACAGTCCATCATGGTAACCTCAGCCGATAGACAAAGTAGGAAAGGCTGAGGAGGGAGAGCCTGTTAAGTTCAACATGACACATGGCTGTGCTGTACTTACTTTTAGGGAATGAAATTGGGCATGTGGTAGATGTGGAAACATATTGGTACTATAATGCTGTAAATGTTAAGGTAATTGTGGATAAAGACAAATATGGACCAGAAATAAAGATTCTGAATTTGGGGAAGGCTGCTTTTTAATATCATAAGACAAAAGTCGACCAAAGTGGCCTGGAAGCAATTACTTCTGGGAAAATCTACATTCAAGCCTTTCAAAAATGGGAGTGAGAGTGAAAGAACAACATATGAAGAGTGAGACCATAGATTATAGAGAACCCTGGGTATCGAGGTTTGTACCAGATAGGATAATTCACGAAACAGGATGCGGATGGTAGATTCCAGAGGTTCAGAATGCCAGAAGCTCCCGAGGTGCAGGTGGTTATTTAAAAAAAGAAATTAGGAAAGTGAAGAGACAGGCATGACGAAACACTGGAGGGTAAATTAGATAAATATCGAAGAGTCATAGAGGTGTACAGCATGAAAATAGACCCTTCATGCTGTTCATACTGACCAGATATCGTAAACTCATCTAGTCCCATTCACCAGCATTTCGTCCATACGCTTCTAAACCCTTTCTATTCGGATGTTTTTTTAATGTTGTATTTGTACCAGCCTTCACCACTTTCTCAGGCAGCTCATTCCATACTCACACCATCCTTTGTGTGAAAAGGTTATGTCTTAGATCACTTTTAAATCTTTCCCTTCTCACCTTAAACCTATGTCCCTAGTTCAGGACACCCTGACATTGGGAAATAAAGCCTTGGCTGTTCACCCTATGCGTGGCCTCATGATTTTATGAATCTCTATAAGGTTACCCCTTAGCTTCTGATGCTTCAGGAAAAGGAGCCCCAGCTTATTCAGCCTCTCCCTATTGCTCAAACCCTTCGACTCTAGCAAAATCCTTGTAAATCTTTTCTGAACCCTTTAAAGTTTCACAACATTCTTCCAAAACAGGAAGACCAGAATTGAATACAATACTCCAAAACCAATATCCTGTACAGGTGCAACATGACCTCCCAGCTCCTACACTCAATGCACTGACCAAGAAAGGAAAGCATACCAAATGCTTTCTTCATTATCCTGCCTACCTGGGACTCCACTCTCAATGAACTATGAACCTACACTCTTAGGTCTCTTTGTTCAGCAAACTCCCCAGAACCTTATCATTAGTTTTCAGAACTAGAAGCAATGCACCCAAGGCTGTTGTGGGAGGGAAGGGAGGAGATTGCAGAGACATTGACATTAAGTTACAAATCTTCTCAGGAGATAAGACGTGCTAGAGAACTGTAATCGATTCCTTGACCAATATTGTAATATCTCTTTTAGACCACTCCTTGTTTTTTTTTGTTTTATCATGTGGTATGTTTGCTCAAGAAGGGAAGTATGGATGAACCAGGGAGCTACAAGCTATTGAGTCTAACATTTATGGTAGGAAAATGATTGGTTAAAAAAAAATCTGAGGGTCAGAATTAATCTTCACTGGGACTGGCAAAGATTCATCAAGGACAGTCAGCAAGGCTTTGTAAGGTGGAGACCATGTCTGACAGGTTTGATTGAGTGTTTTGAGGAGGTGACTAGTTGTGTAGATGAAGGTGGTGCAGTGGATTTAGGTTACGTGGACTCCAGTGATGCTTTTGATGTGTTCTCGCATGGGAGACTGGTCAAGTTGGTAAGAGTCAATGGGATTCTGAGCAATTTAGGAAATTAGATCAAGAATTTGCTTAGTGAGAGAGATGGAAGGTGATTTTCGAAGGTTGTTTTAATGACTGGAAGCTTACATCCAGTGGTGTTCTGCAAGGTTTAGTGATAGCTGTCTGTTGTATACATTAGTGATCTAAACATGAATACAGGACGTTTGATCGGTAAGTCTATGGATGATACAAAAATTGGTTGCGTGATAATTAGTGAGGAGGACAGCTTTAGACTACAGGACAATATACGTGGCCAGATGGACAGAACAATGGAAAATGGAATTTAATCCAGAAATGCGTGAGGTGACCATTAACAAGGCAAGGAACTACATGGTAAATAGTAGGTCCTTAGAAAGGACAGATGGTCGGAGGTTGTATGAAGATCCTTGAAGGCAACAAGACAGGTGGCTAAGATAGTTAAGAAGACATGTGTGATACATGTTCTTTTCTAGTTGGAACATTGAATACTAGGCATAAAGCCTATGGTGGAGCTGTACAAGATGATAGCAAGATGACAACTGGAGTGCTCTGTGCACTTCTGGTCACTACATTATAGGAAGGATGTGATTGCATTGGAAGACTGCAGAGGAGATTCACCAGAATGTTAAACCAAGAAAGAGAAAATGCTGGAAAATCTCAGCAAGTCTGGCAGCATCTGTAAGGAGAGAAAAGAGCTGACGCTTCGAGTCTAACTGACCCTTTATCAAAGCTATTTTTCACCAGAATGTTGCCTGGGCTGGATTGATCCAGTAATGAAGAGAAATTAGATAGGATGGGGTTATTTTCCTAAAATCAGAGAAGACCAAGGGGTTCCAGATTGAGGTGTACAAAATTATGAAAGGCATAGGTAGGAAGAACCTAGCTAAAATTCTTTGAGGAAGTACGAGCAGGTTAGACCGAAGAGATGCAATGGATGTTATCTACCTGGACTGCAAGAAGGCTTTTGACGAGATGCCACACAGGAACTTGCTGACTAAGATAAAGACCCATATGTTAGAGGCAAGGTGCTAGCATGGAGAGAAGATTGGTTGTCTGTTAGAAAGCAGAGAGTGGCGATTAAAGGGTGGAAAGTCGGTGACAAGTGGTCAGTGTTCATAGATTCCCTATAGTGTGGAAACAGGCCAATTGGCCCAACAAGTCCACACCAACCCTCCAAAGAGTAACCCACCGAGACCCATTCTCCTACCCCATAACTCTACATTTCCCCGACATAATCATAAACACTATGGGCAATTTAGCATGGCCAATTCATCTAACCTGCACATCTTCGGACTGTGGGAGGAAACCGGAGCTCCCATAGGAAACCCACATGGACACAGGGAGAATGTGCAAACTCCACACAGGCAACGCCCGAGGCTGGCACTAAACTTGGGTCCCTGGTGCTGTGAGGCAGCAGTGCTAACCACTGAGCCACCATGCCACCCTTGGGACCACAACTTTTCACTTTATACATTAATTATCTAAGTGAAAGAACTGAAGGCATTCTGGCTATGTTTACAACCGATGCAAAGGTAGGGAGAGGGACAGGTGTTATTAAGGAAGTGGGAGGCTGCAGAAGGATTTGGATGGATTAGGAGATGGGTAATGAAGTAACAGATGGAATACAACATAGGAAAACGTGAGGTCATCCACTTTGGTAAGAAGAAGAGAAGCAGGGACATGGGGAGAAAATTCAGAAGATTGAAGTGCAAAGAGATTTGGAAGTTCAAATCCAGGATTTCCTCAAGGTAAATTTGCATGTTAAGACAGTAATTAGGAAGGCAAATGCAATGTTTGCATTTATTTTGAGAAGACTTGAATATAAAAGCAGGAATGTACTTCTGATGCTCTGTATAGCTCTGGTCAGACCATATTATGTTCGGTTTTGGACCTCATATCTCAGGAAGGATGCACTGGACCTGGAATGGTTTCAGTGGAGGTTCATGAGAATGGTCCCAGGAATGAAAAGCTTAATGTATGAGGAATATTTGTGGACTCTGAGTCTATACTGGATGAAGTTTAGAAGGAGGAAGGGGGATCTAATTGAAACTTACAGAATACAAAATGGCTATGACAGAGTGGATGCTGGGAAGATGTTTCTATTGGTAGGAGAGACTAGTTCTGCCTTAGAGTAAAGGAATACCTTTTAAAATGGAGATAAGGAGAAACTTATTCACCCAGACAGTGGACAATCTCTGGAATTCACTACTACAGAAGGCTGTGGAGGTCAGGTCATTGAGTACATTTAAGACATGGATTAAGGGTTACAGGAAGAAAGAGGGAAAATGGGGTTGAGAGACATATCAGCCATGGTTGAATGGCAGAGAAAATTCAATGGGCTGAATGGCCTAATTTCTGTTCCTTTGTCTTGTGGTCTTATGGTCTTACAACGACTTCCCCTTAGAGCAACCAATAACCAGTGGGCAGAGAGTTGTAGTAAAGGGCAGAAGGTTGAGAGGGGTGTAAAGAGCAATATTTCACCCAGAGGATGGTCGGTATCTGGAACTCACTGACCAAAAGGATGGTAGTGCTGGGAACTGTCACAACACTTAAGAAGTCTTTAGATGGTCCCTTAAAGTGCCATAGCATAAGTGGCTATGTGCTTCAAAATGGGACTAGAATAGATAGATACTTTCTGACAGTTGTGGAGAAGATTAGCCAATGGACCAGTTTCCATGAGGTGAATCACAATGGCTCTAACATATGAAATAGGAACAGGAGGAAGCCGTTGGGTCCCTCTTCATTCTTATTGATATGATTGTGCCTCGACACCACAATACTTGCTACTCCAAATAACGTTTGACTGCCTTGTTAGTCCAGAAGTAGGTGTTCACCTTAAGAATATTCAATGATCCCACCTTGACCCCACCATGTGGTTCCATGACCATCAGTTTAAAAATCTCATCTCAGTTTTAAACTGGAGACCTCTTATTTTCAAAATACCTTCCCTCATTTTTGTCTATCCCAAAACAGGAAAACTCCTTTCATTTCTCTCTATGATATCTTTCTGCCAATGCATCAAGACTTACTTTGATAAGTTTAAATGTGGTGAAATGCTTGAATCCTCTGCTGGGCACACAGAGGGTGGTACGTATATGGAATGAGCTGCCAGGGGAAGCAGCCTGAATGGGTGGGGTCAGGCTCCCACACAACCAAGATTTTAATTTAGCTTTCAGGAATTGTTGGGGTTTGAAGCTGGCTGTGGAAGCTGCCATATCCTTCTTCCGACCAGAATTTTCTCTTGGACTAGAGAAATATCTTATTGAGATAATCTATTTTATTGAATTTGCCTTTGCCGGGGTGTTTTTATGGGGTATTAATATTTTGGAACAGTTGCTATTTTGTAGTTAAATAATCTATTAATCTGTTACATTTTCCAATAGAGCTAAAGTTGTATCAATTCTTCTTTCTTTTGTTTGTATTTTAACTGTAGGGTACGAATAAAGCCGAGTGGAATAACAATTCGAATTACACGTGAAACACAACCCCTTACACTTGCCTTTAAGTAAGATAAAAGTTAGAGTCGAGGCTATCTCCTTGATATATTTGAAGGGGATTTGATCTGGTTCATTACAAATGTTACTCATGACTATGGGTAGTGGGTGGGGGCAGAATTGGTGTTGCCTTGGCTTTGAATCCGATTTGGTGGGGGGAGGTGACGGGGATGATGCAGTGGTATGAGGAATGAGAGTCAAAGAATTTATTGTCTTCATTATAAATGGGACAGAGACTCAGAGTAAAAATCAAACTCTCCAAAATTCAGTGTCGTCAGGTCAAACTTCTGGAATTCCCTCCCTAATAGCACTCCGTGTCTACCCTCAACACATATTGCAATGGTTCAAGAAGGCAGCTCATCACAACCTTCTCAAGGGTCATGGGAAATAGGCAATAAATGCTGTACTATTGCATGACTCATCCCATGAGTGATCTTAAAAAAAGGCAGCTCACCTCACCACTCCTGAGTTGAAATGGGGTGTTGACTCCATCCTACACCCATCCACAATCCACTAAAACAGAAACTCAAAGACAGAAATGAACAAAAACAGAGCCAGAGGGTAAAATAGAGACTGGAAGGAAGAGAAAGGTAGGGACAGAAAAAGACTGAGTGGGAAAGAGGGTCAAGGAGAGAGTGTGAGAAATGAGAAAGACAGGGCGACCAAGAGAGAGATAGAGATTAAGAGGTAAAACCAGAAGGTTGATAGAGACAGAGAGAGAGAGAGAAAAAAATAATAAAATTGGAAAGAGGATTGAGGTGTGTGAGATTATAAGGGAACAGGCAGAGAGAGACATGGAGAGATGGACAGCCTGTACAGAAACTCTTGGAAAGTGAGAGAGAGGGAGAAACTCAAAGAGAGAAAGAGAGAGCTAGAGAGAGAGAGAGCGAGAGACCGAGAGAGAACAGAGACAAACAGAGAGAGAGACACAGAGAGAGGGAAAGAGAGAGAAATTACCTTTTACTCCAGAGGTTCCATTTCTTGTGTTATCAGTGGTTCCTCTGCACACTGTTTCTTTGGCACTCTGCTCTGTGACCCCGGGTTTTGTGGTAGTCTGGAGTGCCCTGGTTGGTGGGCCCTCTGAGCTGCTGGTTGGTGACTGGGATATGGAATGACCACAAAGCAAAGCAAGCACCAAAACCAAGAACCTAGAAGGGATAGCACAGAGTGGTGATTGCATGCAATTCACAGAGACAACTAGGGTGGGGTGCAAGGAGATGGGAGCTTCAGGGCTTCCAGCTGACCTCAGGACCATGCACCCCAATTGCTAAGGCCATTGCAGGATTCTCGGCTTGATGGTTTGCATACTACAGCATGGAAATTAAACCCAAATCCCTCTCAGTTAGCATTTATGTATGTTAAACCATTTGTTCCTCAAGGAGAATGCTATTATCACTCAGATGCTTGGGGATTGGGCTCGGCCTTTGGATCTCAGTTGGAAACAAAAGCCAATGTTTGAGACCCAAGGAGGTGTTTTGGCCGTACGTTTCAACTCTGGGATGAATTAAGGCTGAAGGCAGGAGGAGATAAGCCTTTTATTGGGACCCATGGACAACTGGAAGTGAGAGGGAGGGTCCAGTTAGCCACTAAAGCTCAGCCTGTAGCTCCGGGTGCACAAAGAATGCCCTAGGTGCCAGTGCAAATCAGGGTTACACATCCTCAACACATCAGCGGCTTGCGAGACCAGTCAGACCACGTGTGGGCACCTCCTACTCTGATCTATTGCAATGTAAATGTTTATCTGTCATCTATTTATCGGACTGCAATGTTTGTCCTTCTAACGTTATTTCTTATTTTCCAACTTAAGCTATAAATCACTGTATGGTAATATGACTATTATTTTCTTTATTTCTCTATTTTGTATCTAGGATTTGAACCTTAGTACCTTTGTACCTAAGATAGCGCTGTGAGGGGAGACATTGCAAACTGTACTCCTAAACTCCTGTACTTGAGCACACTTGACAATAAACCTAAGTCCAATCTTAATTCTAAATGCAAAGTGTCCAACATACCTCATGGTCCTTCAGCAAGAGCAGATCTGCTTTCTGTCGTAGAATGAGCAACACACACTAACACAAATCAAATTAGAACAGCACTCACTGACCTCTTGGACTGCTACG
The DNA here is from genome assembly GCF_020745735.1 of Hemiscyllium ocellatum. Taxonomy (NCBI): domain Eukaryota; kingdom Metazoa; phylum Chordata; class Chondrichthyes; order Orectolobiformes; family Hemiscylliidae; genus Hemiscyllium; species Hemiscyllium ocellatum. The sequence continues at coordinate 102,047,379 of NC_083408.1, read as the reverse complement.
GTCTGTAATCTCTATCTGCTACTCACGTCACTCATCCAGGAATGCTCATGGCTCAATCACATTGCAATAGAGGAAACTGTTTCAGGGTCACCAGAGACACAGCAGTGGGCTACATGCAGAGTAATGCTGTCTTTACACTGCTCCTTTCCAGGCGGCTCATCTCTTGCCGTGGCGTTTAGAGGCACCAGAGGAGAGGCTGTCCCTATCGGAATCACCTTGTGAGTTACCCCATGATGCTGTCAGCAGCTCTTCATTTATTACTGTGAGATCCATTAGACCTTCCTTGTTTTCCTGAGAGGGACCGGGAGCTACAGGCTCCTCATCACCTTTTGCCCAGGTTCTGGGCCTCAGAGGGTGGGACAAGTTGATGGAGCACAGTTCAACACACACATCGAGGTGAAAAAAACACCAAAAATCAAACATCCACACCACAAGGTGCAAGTAGTTTTTCCTCTCAACGTTGTTTTGGTTTTAGCAATGATGACATGCTGATGTCATGGGGGAGAGTCTTCAATTCGATGGCTAGTCAGGTGGAGTTGGGTCTTTTTCCTGTAAGAATTCTTTCTTTTAAGCTCTGTTGGTTTTGCTGTCTTCTTCCCACAGACAGTGTCTATTTTCAGGATGGCAGCCAGGGTCACAGGGATCACAGATGGGACCAGAATTGTTTACAGTTTACCCTAATAATTTGGATGATAGAAGTGAAGGGAGGATTGCTAGGGTTGTGGAAAATACTAAAACAGCTGAGAAGGCAAGTGGTGAGGATGATGCAGAGTCTATCGAGGGATGTCGACAGGTTAAGTGAGTGATCAAAATCTTGGCAAATGCAACATAGCGTGGCAAAATTTTAGGTCATGCACTTTGGCAGGAAGAATTAGAGGAGCCAAATATTATTTAAATGAGAAAACACTGCAGCATGGAGGGCATTCAGGGTTCTAATGCACCAAGCAGAGAAAGCTAGAATCCAAATGCAACAGGTCATACAAAAGGCAAATGCAACGTTGGCTTTTATTTAAAAGGGAATGGGCTTTAAAATTGGGGAAGTCTTGCTAAAACAATACAAAGTAGTAGTCAGGCTACACCTGGAATATTGCGAACAGTTTTGGTCTCCTTATCGATGGCGGGATAAACTAGCATTGAAACAGCGCAGACAAGGTTCACTAGCTTGGGCCCAAGAGATTTTCTCATGAGGCGAGATTGAGCAGCTTGAGCTTGTGCTCATTGGAATTTTGAAGAATGTGAAGAGGCATTATTGAAATATATAACATGCTTTGGAACACTCAACAGGGTGAATGCAGAGAGGTTGGTTCACAAACCAAAGGGCACAAATAAGGGGGTCACACATTTAAGGCAGAGATGAGGAGGATTTATTTTGTCCGAGGGTGGTGAATTTGTCAAACTCTTAATGGAGTTGAGGCTGGGTCATTAAGTACACTCAAGCTGATGGTGGAAGAATAGGCTGCGTTATATCTACACTCAGACTCAGCCCAGGGTGCTCTGTAAAGAAATGATCAGCATGGTTAGAGAGAGTAGTCCCAGGAGACATCTTCTGTGGGCATTTAGCCTTTTGAACAGGGCAGGAACCTGAGAGTTATCAAGAATATATGGATCATGGTATCTTCCAGAATACCTAGAGTAGACATCTAAGATGTGGTAGCAATGATTTTGGATGACTTGGAGATGGAACATTTGAAAACCTTTTCCTGTTAATAAATTTAGCCACAGCGTAATATGACACTGTCAACACAATTTTTCAAAATTCTTTTGCAGGATGAGGGTATCACTGGCTAGACTAAAGTTTGTTGCCCAGAGGGCAGTTCGAAGTCAACCTCATTGCTGTGGGTCTGCAGTCACGTGTAGTCCAGACCAGGTCAGGATGGCTGCTTCCTTCCCTAAAGGACATTAGCGAACCAAATGTGTTTTTCCGGACAGTTAGGAGAAAATGAGGACTGCGGATGCTGGAGGTCAGAGTGAAGAGTGCGGTGCTGGAAAAGCACAGCAGGTCTGGCAGCATTGGAAGACCAGGAGAAGTGATGTCTCGGGCAAAAGCCCTTCATCAGGGAGGGAGGGCCACACTACACTTTTGATTTTTCCAGGCAGTTGGCAATGGATTCATGGTTATTAGTACTCTTAATTACGGACTTCTATTGAATGCAAGTTCCACCATCTACTGTGGTGGGATTTGAACCTAGGTCCCCCGAATGTTACCTGGGTCTCTAGATTGACAGTCCAGTAATAATGCCATGAAGTCTTTGCCTCCCCCAGTCTAGAGTAGCTTGCACCTGGGGGAAACCAACAATATTGGAAAATCCCACTGTCAGGGCTGCTGCACTGACCTCATCAAGGATCCATGATGTTGAGGTGCCGGTGTTGGACTGGGGTGAACACAATTAAAAATCACACAGCACCAGGTTATAGTCCAACAGGTTTATTTGGAAGTACAAGCTTTTGAAATGCTGCTCCTTCATCAGGGAGCTGTAAGAAGCAGCGCTCCGAAAGCTAATTCTTCCAAATAAACCTGCTTGGGGCGGCACGGTGGCTCAGTGGTTAGCACTGCTGCCTCACAGTACCAGGGAACCGGGTTCAATTCCCACCTCAGGTAACTGTCTGTATGGAGTTTGCACATTCTCCCCGTGTCTGCGTGGGTTTCCTCCAGGTGCTCCGGTTTCGCCCCACAGTCCAAAGATGTGTGGCTTAGGTGAATTGGCCATGCTAAGCTGCCCGTACTGTTAAGTGCATTAGTCAGGCATAAATGTAGAGGAATGGGTCTGGGTGGGTTGATCTTCGAAGGGTTGGTGTGGACCTGTTGGGCCGAAGGGCCTGTTTTCACACTGTAGGGAATCTAATCATAACCTGGTGTTGTGATTTTTAACCTTATCAAGGAGATGGAGCAGTCATATGTTGCATAACCTACATTGGTAAGATCTTTGATACGTGTGGGTTGGGAATGTGAGACTGCCCACCAACTCTCCTCCAAAATGCAACAATGTGGAGAGCGGCCAACATTCTCACATCCAAACAGTTCACTGGGCAACTCTGTACCCTGGCATGTGGTTGAGAATTGGTGAACTCTGGTGACACTTCCAATAACCTTTGCTTCACAGAGATCATCAGGGTGTGCTTTTCTCTTTCGATCCTCGTCCCCAGCTAATGCATAGAACAACCTCGGTTATCCGAATATCAATTATCCAAATGAGATCTCAAGGTCCTGTAAAAATGTTATCCATTACCTGAACAATCAGTTATCCGAACAAAATACTCCCCGCCTGTGTCGTTTGGATAATCGAGGTTGTGCTGTGTATATTTTAAAAAAATTAATTCCCCACATTACTGCCAAACAGCAGTAGAGCTTATTTTTCCCCAACACCCATGTCGTGTGCATATAGGTGTAGGATGATTAGAGTTTATTTGTCATGATCAATGATATAGTCACAATTGCTTTTTGGCCAGGATTTGGGATGTGTATTGTTGGTCAATGCATGTGTTGCACATGTGGAGTAATTTAATGAGATATGTAGTATCATGAAATCTACAAATGCCTCATTAATACACTTACACATACATCAACCCACAAGTCCACCTCACCTTGCAGACTAAACAAACTTTCTTGTCCCACTGTGTAATGGCAGCCATTTTCCATCGTAATTGCCCAGTTGGGATTTGATGGTAAATGGTATATTATCCAGGTCTTGCTTCTTCCAGTGAGTTCTAGTTTCTACCTCAAGGTGAAAGTACCCGCTAATCCTTCAGGTACTTGTTTTGTGTCACTGTCCCTGTCAACCTCATCAGCTTTGAGGCTTTCTACATTCCCATTCAATTCCACTTATTTAACTCTCAATCCCCTTTATTTCCCCACTTCAGTCCCTATATAAATAAGCACACTGTCACAAGACACTGTCCTTCCCCTCTCCCCAACCGCACTACATTACAGTGATAAGCCGCGAAAGATGACATCAGAAATGTCATTGCGGTCCTTCGAGAGAAATTATCCATGAACTCCCCTGAAACTGATTTCCCTAACATAATGGAAGTTTCAGCCCAAAGTATTTCGATCTCTCTTGACATGTTGAAAACAAGCTGTTATTGAAGAAAATTGGACAGAACAATTTCAGCCAACAGCAGAATCAAAAATCTCCAACCATCCCACATGACTGGTGGCCCAGTGGCTTAGCAGTTAGTACTGCTACCTCACAGTGTCAGGAATGTGGGTTCGAACCCACATCCAGGTTACCGCCTGTGTGGAGTTAGTATGTTCTTCCTGTGTCTGCATGGATTTCCTCCCACAGTTTAAAGGTTAGGTGGACTGGTCATGCTCAATTGCCCATAGTGATCAGAGATGTGAAGGCTAGGGTTAGCCATGGAAATGCAGGGATACAGGATTGGGGGCAGGTGCTCTTCAGAGAGTGGTATGGACCTGATGGGCTGAATGGCTTGCTTCTGCACTGTAGGGATCCTATGACTGTGAAGGTTTGAGCTGCTGGAATCCTCCATCTTAACGGTTACAATAGTTGACAATCTTTGACAAGGACTGATTCATGTCATTTGTTGAACTGACCTTTCATTTCCAATCTGCACATATGTATGTGCATCTTGATGTATTATCTACTTTTGCCTAATAAATGCACTTGCTTTATGCTCCGGAAAACCATGCTTCAATTGGCTCCTTTTAAAATATTTGGTCTGGGAATTGGTGTCCACAGGAAAGGAATCCATTTTTAAAAATTAACCAAATCATAAGCCATAATGTGAAGGGTTCGTTACCAGAAGGAAAGTCAACGCTTCCCTCCATATATTGGAACAGTACCTTTGCGAAGCAGGCTCGAAGGGCTGAATGGCCTATCCCACTCCTATCTTCAATGTTTCCAACCTAACTAGAGTGGCAAAAGGTTGGGGAACCTCACCTGGGGACCAATTGGAACAATTATTTCTCCACACATTATGAAATATCTTTCACAGGTGAGGGTTGGGCTCAGTGGTCTATGCACTTTTCAGGCAGACTCCCATCCACTATCTCATGACCTGATACATTAAAGATCCACCATAACAAATGGAAACGATGAATTGAGTGCAGATGTCCCCCCTCCATATCTGCGTTTGATATGTTCCAAGACCTACTGTGGATGCCCGAAACCACGCATAGTGGCGAACCTTATCATTTATATGGGAAACCGGCCTCCCTGGCAGCCCCCTGGAATTATTTCTGTCATGATCCATGTAATATTTTCAGGCTGTGGTAAACCATGGATAACTGAAGCCACAGAAACCAAATCTGCAGAAATGAGGGTTCTACTGTACATATAAAAGATATATAAATGAAAACCAATTGTGACAAATTGTAGAATTGTCATAGAGAACTGGCAGTTAGAATGTGGTTGACTCTTAACTACCCTCTGGGCATTTAGGGATGGGCAATAAATACTGGCCTAGCCAGTCATACCCTCATCCCATGAGTAAATGAAAAATATTATGTGTTTCTCAACAGCAGCTGAAACAGTTATGGGGTGGCGCAGTGGCCAGCACTGCCATCGGGCAGCACCAGAGACCCAGGTTCGATTCCAGCCTCAGGTGAATGTGGAGTTTACATTCTCCCTGTGTCTGTGTGGATTTCCTGCGGGTGCTCCGGTTTCCTCCCACACTACAAAGATTGTCAGGTTAGGTGGATTGTCCACCTAAATTGGATGTAGCATCCAGGATGTGCAGGCTAAGTGAGTTAGCCATGGGGAATGCAGGGCTATAGGGTCAGGAATAGAAGGGGGTAGGAGGATGCATCTGAGTGGGATGCTCTTCAGAGGGCTGCAATGGGCCGAATGGCCTGCCTCCACACTCGAATGTAAGGGAGTCAATGAGCAGTCAGGCCTTCTTCTTGTAGTAAGTAAACTGGAAAGTTGAGGATTATCAGGCCAGCCATGATCCCGTGGAATGGTGGGATGGGCTGAATGGCCTACTATTATGTCTTAAATTTTATGTTCTCTTCTAGCCTGGGTTTGCTTGCCTAGATAGTTAGCACTGAGACCTTTTTGTTGAAACTAGACTTCGTGCACGATGTGATTGTTTTCATATTTGATGAATGTCCTCCCAGGGCTAACAAGGAAAGCTCCACATTCACCAGTCATCTATAAAACTTGATTTTTTTTTAGTTGCTGCTATACTCCAGTCAGCAGCGATGCCAACACGTATCTCAACGTGGGCAGTCGTTGAACCACAATACGAAGGGCTTTGCTCTAGAAAATTGCTCGTAGTTCCTCCTGATCGGTCACCTTTTGGAATTTGCCTCCTTTTTTTTAAATTACAGGGTAACGACAATAATAATCCTGGCACGGATCTTTGGGATCCAAACTGCATCCCAGACATGGACTCCAGTAATATATTTAAAGACAAAAAAAAACTGCAAATGCTGGAATCCAAAATAGACGGGCAGGAGGCTTGAAGAGCACAGCAAGCCAGGCAGCATCAGCAAGTGGAGAAGTCAACGTTTTGGGTGTAACCTTTCTTCAGGAAGTGGAGAAGTCAACAGCCAAAACGTTGACTTCTCCTGATGCTGCCTGGCTTGCTGTGTTCTCCCAGCCTCCTGCCTGTCTACTTTGGATTCCAGCATCTCCATTTTTTTTTGGTCTCTCAGTATATGTCTACTCCAGCAATATATTGGCAGGTAATTCCCAATTTGACATTTCTAGTCTCAGGATGAAATAAAACTATGTGTGAATGCTGTTGCTTTAAGATGAGCAAAGGGCATACATAAGAAAAGGTCACAATGAGCTCCTGAGCTAGGTTAGAGTTCCCAGGGTTGGCCATGGACTTTTGAGCTGAAAATGTGTTGCTGGAAAAGTGCAGCAGGTCAGGCAGCATCCAAGGAACAGGAAATTCGATGTTTCGGGCATAAGCCCTTCTTCAGGAATCACCAGCAAACCAAAAGCCAGCACGCGGACACCTCCTCCTACTGCCCCCTTGACCATGACCCCACCTCCCACCACCAAACCAAAAAAAAGCTTTCTCCTCATGGACTTTTGAACCAAGAACTTCCATGCTGAGGGGAAATAAAATGAACTGTTTCTCAACTGAGTATGTGAAAGCCATAAATTGCCACATTATAAACTGCAAAACAAACAAAAGAATAAACAAATGTGAAAAAGAAAGTCTGAATACTGTGGAGTTACAGCCAGTTTTATTGCCAAGGTTGAAAGTGACAAATTTGTGACTGTTGGAGTGGTAGACTTTCTTGCCAACAGCCCCATCTTTGAACAGAGACAGTGTCTATAGGCAATGTCAAAACCACATCAAGTGACTAGCCAATGGAGTAATTGATATAATAATTGTAACAAGAAGACAGACATAACAGGTTCAATCAGGACCCAGCTAATGCCAGGAAGTGACGATTTTTTTCAAGGAAACAACATGCCATCTTATGGGAAAATCTGGTACTGCAGATGCACTGAGCTGCAAGAAATTTGTCCATTATCAACTGAGCAAGCAAGATATTGAAAACTCCAGTGGATATCCAGTATTTTCCCCAGGAAACACTGATCCCCACTCCACCTCTGGTATTTTCTTTAATTTGCTAACCTACGCTTGATTTGCCTCATTATTCAATTTTATTTTAAAAGAATCTTGCATATCGGTACAGAAATCAGATTAAAACTACTTTAATCAGGTTAAAATAACTTTTACATAATGCAAATTGTGTAAAAGTTTGCTTTAGCACCTTTGTGTTAAGATCCCAGACATGGAGAATTGTGGGAGCAGTACTTCACTGTGGCTGGAATACTCCTGGGGAAACAGCCAGTGTTTTTCAGCAGCTGCTTTTTTATTTTGCAAACAATGCAGACTTGAAAACGTTCAGCATTTGTAGGTTGCATGACAACTGATAAATAAAAACCATATATCAACCAATACCAGTTCCCCAGTTATCAGACAGATGGCAAAGATGCTGAATGAGAAGGAATGATTAAAGTAGATGATTCCCTGCTCAAAAAGGAGTAAGCTTTTGTTTTGCACTTGGTGTCTGTTTACACAAAGGACCAATAAAGTCAAATCCATGTGCAAACCTGATTATTAGACAATGCGATGTAAATAGTTTAAAGATCCATTTAATATACCTGTAGAATTATGCATAGTGGTAATGTAAAAACAATGTCTAAATATTGTAGTTTTGTGAATAAAATTGAATAACCAATTGCAACAAGATGCAGTTCCTAACAATGAATATACTAAGGAACAATTAAGATTCTCATGCAAGTCATTATATGAGGTTTCAACTGTGTGGATAATTAAGGAGTAATTTTTCTTCTTTCTGAAAAAGGAAACATGCTGTGAAAGATTTTTGCTTTGCACACATCAGGAAAGGTGATACAACTTGCAGAGGTCCTTGTGTATATTTGAGGCTGAGACAAATTCTTGATCAGTTGAGGAATCAAGAGTTACAGGAAAGGGGTAGGAAATTCAGAGTCAGGAATGTCAAATCGACCAGGAATGGCAAATGTAATTCCTCTCTTCAAGAAAGGAAATAGGGAAATCCCCTGCAATTACAGGCCAGTAAGTCTCACGTCTGTCGTCTGCAAGGTGTTAGAAAGGATTCTGAGGGATAGGATTTATGACCATCTGGAAGAGCATGGCTTGATTAAATGCAGTCAACACGGCTTTGTGAGGGGCAGGTTATGCCCCTCGAGTTCTTTGAGAATGTGACTAGAGAAATTGATGAGGGTCGAGCGGTGGATGTGATGTATATGGACTTCAGCAAGGCATTTGATTAGGTTCCCCATGGTAGGCTCATTCAGAAGGTCAGGAGGAATGGGATACAGGGGAACTTAGCTGTCTGGATACAGAATTGGCTGGCCAACAGAAGACAGCGAGTGGTAGTAGAAGGAAAATATTCTGCCTGGAAGTCAGTGGTGAGTGGTGCTCCACAGGGCTCTGTCCTTGGGCCTCTACTCTTTGTAATTTTTATTAATGACTTGGATGAGGGGATTGAAGAATGGGTCAGCATGTTTGCAGACAAAGGTTGGAGGTGTCGTTGACAGTATAGAGGGCTGTTGTAGACTGCAGCGGGACATTGACAGGATGCAGAGATGTGCTGAGAGGTGGCAGATGGAGTTCAACCTGGATAAATGCAAGGTGATGCATTTTGGAAGGTAGAATTTGAAAGCTGAATACAGGATTAAGGATAGGATTCTTGGCAGTGTGGGGGAAACAGAGGGATCTTGGGGTGCAGGTACATCGATCCCTTAAAATGGCCACCCAAGTGAACATGGTTGTTAAGAAAGTATTTGGTGTTTTGGCTTTTATTAACAGGGAGATTGAGTTTAAGAATCGTGACATCTCGTTGCAGCTCTATAAAACTTTGGTTAGACTGCACTTGGAATACTGCATCCAGTTCTGGTCACCCTATTATAGGAAAGATGTGGATGCTTTGGAGAGGGTTCAGAGGAGGTTTACCAGGATGCTGCCTGGACTGGAGGGCTTATCTTATGAAGAGAGGTTGACTGAGCTCGGACTTTTTTCATTGGAGAAAAGGAGGAGGTGAGGGGACCTAATTGAGGTATACGAGATAATGAGAGGCATAGATAGAGTCAATAGCCAGAGACTATTTCCCAGGGCAGAAATGACTAACACGAGGGGTCATAGTTTTAAGCTGGTTGGAGGAAAGTATAGAGGGGATGTCAGAGGTGGGTTCTCCACACAGAGTTGTGAGAGCATGGAATGCGTTGCCAGCAGCAGTTGTGGAAGCAAGGTCATTGGGGACATTTAAGAGACTCCTGGACATGCATATGGTCACAGAAATTTGAGGGTGCATACATGAGGATCAGTGGTCGGCACAACATCGTGGGCTGAAGGGCCTGTTCTGTGCTGTACTGTTGTATGTTCTATGTTCTAACCATGATCCTATTGAATGAGGGAGTAGGCCCGAGGGGCCAAATAGTCTATTCCTGTTCCTCTTTCTTATGGTCTTATACCAAAGGGTGTGCTGATGTCGGAGAATCAAGATGAATGTCAATAACAGTAGACCTTTTTTCAGTAGTAATCAAGTTATGTACCATTAAGCAACTATTTCCTTTCTCCACCAAGAAACAGGAGAAGAATTTAGATACACATTGCTCAGTATTTTCTCAACTTTAGTTTGACGCAGTGTAGGCTTGGAAAATTATCAGTTCAGTTGCATCCCGTGTTGACAATGAGAAATAGATGTTATTGGTTGATCTATAACAAGTAACCAATACTGCTCCACAGGGCAGAGAATTTGCACTTTATATGATACAGTGTAGAAAAAGTTACGTTTTGCAACAGGAATCTAAAGCAAAATGAAATATGGTTAAGGCACTTTGAATTTTCAGCACGAGATACTAGAATTTATAGCCAGATCACTTGTAAAAAGAATAAAATCTGAACGGAAAACAATTACAATGTTATTACTAAATATCTAACATTTCTCTTACCTAAAACATTAAATACATTGTATATAAATCTGTACAAAACATATGCTCTACGTTTTTGAGAATGGTACTTGTATCCACAAAACATGTACAGGAATCAGGTGTAGCTTTACAGATGTTTTAGAAGCAAGTACGATTTACAAGACATACCAGAGCTTATTATTAATTAAAAAAAAACGAAATACACAGACAAAAGAAAAAAAATGTTTTGTTCACTTGAGATTTTCAATAATTTACCTGCCCCTTGTTTAGCACTGATTAGACTTGAGAGAGAATTTACAACACATTCCTATGATGTGCGAGACTTTTAAATCTGAATATGAATTAATATACAAGCTGCAGACTATTTGAATAGCTCATTAGTCATATGCGTCCGTATTCATAAAAATCAATATGCTTCTTAATTTATATTTTATTTCAATCACATAGAAAATCGTGCTGCAACTTTAAAAATTATTTGGTCCCACCGGTGAATCAACAAAAGTCTTCAGTGAGTTGCTGAACAATGTTTGTTCTAGATTTGATTATATTTCCATAGCTGAGTTAAGTGATTGGCATCAGCTTCTCTGTGCTGAGGAGAGTAAAGTGACCTGTCTTTCCAATCGCCAATCAGCAGTTCATTAGTTGATGCTGCAAACAAGACTGGACTGTGATGCTTTATTATTGAACAGTAATTTAATCAAATCCAGGGGTTTAAACATGTAGGATGAATACCTCATCTATGCATGTACTTGAATCAACTACATGGATAGAATCAACAGCTTCAACAGAGAACATAAGGGAGAAGATTTGTGAGGTAAAGAAAGATCATATTATTCATGTTCAAGGCAATTGAGGTAAATTTCCAAAGTAAATTAATAATACAATTGAAGCACGTTTATCTGTTAACAGCAGCTTTGTAAAAGAAAACTGCCAGGTAATGGTTCTGTATTAAAATCCAATTCTGAACTACTCAAAATAATTTACATCTTGTGTTAAGGTGAATTTGAATTACTCCCTTCTTGTTACATGAAATTTCCCATTGGCTTTCATAAAGCAATGAATAGATATTGTGAAAGTTACAATTCAATCAACTTCTGAGCAGCTTAACTCTAGTTAGAATCTTCCTCTGGCTACTTGGTGTAATGATATTTCAAAGTTTTCTTTTAAATTTGTTCTTTATCAACAATTGCAAATTCAGTACATAGAACGTTAACATAACTCAAGCTGCTTAAGATACAAGAAATCCAATTAGCTGAGGACAATACTAGCAGCAATCAATACTGCACCATTTATCTGCCACCTTATCACATAAATAGGGGAAAAAAGAGTATTACTTGAGGCCATCGAATGATTTTTAATTAGAATGCTATAACTTCAGATACATTTTCAGAATTAAAAATTTTAGAAGGTTACAGTTTGAATAAATGCACCTTTATTCTGATATTTAGATAGTGGATTTACTTTAAGGTAGCCTTTGTAAGCCAATTTGTTTAAACAATTTGTTAAAATTCTAGGCTAATCTATAAATTTTGGCTGATAGCATGTTATAGAATTAAGACAACCACAATGATTATTTAAGACCTTAACTGATTTCTTTTTTTAACTTCAGTATTTCAGTCTACATGTCATTCACCACAGTGAAAACATTGGGGGAGGATCATTGCATGGATGCAGAACATCTGAATATCATTAACATCATGCCTGAATAACATATACACCCTTGGGAGGCTGGTTCATGAGACAATGTGGTACAGCGAATTTGTGCGGATTATAGATAAATATGTGTTTTCTGTGTGAAAGGTGGCAGAGAGCTGGCACAGACTCAATGGGCCAAATGGCCTTTTTTCTGTACTGTGGACCTTTATGAAATCAAGTTGTTGAATGGCAAGATCCAGCTTACTGTTCTCCAACTTCATACCTAACTGAATGTTTGCTATATGTTGCATTGATTAGGAAATAATTGACATGCATGCAGGCCCCAAAACAACACAATTAGAGCAATTCCTTCAAGCTGCTTCAGGGAAGTTCATTTCATTCTGCTCCTAGGTTCCAGAAAGCCCTTGCCTATCATCCAATCCTAATACACTATCTAGAAACATTTTTAATGAGGCTAACAAGAACAGATTTTATCCATATCTGTAAGTTTATAACTCAAGCCTATGTCAGATGAAACATATTGCCTGCAGAATTAAATATAATGGAACTTTATATGACCCAGAATTAGAGTTATTATGGGGCAGAAGGAGGACCTTTGACCCTTTGTGCCTGTATTTATTATCTGATGCCAATCTCCTGCCTTTTCTCCATATCCCCGCACACAATTACTATTACAGTTAGCACTGCTGCCTCACAGCGCCAGAGACCCGGGTTCAATTCCCGCCTCAGGCGACTCTCTGTGTGGAGTTTGTACATTCTCCTCATGTTTGCGTGGGTTTCCTCTGGGTGCTCCGGTTTCCGCCCACAATCCAAAGATGTGCAGGTTAGGTGAATTGGCCATGCTAAATTGCCCGTAGTGTTAGGTGAAGCGGTAAGTGTAGGAGAATGGGTCTGGGTGGGTTATGCTTTGCCAGGTTGATGTGGACTTGTTGGGCCAAAGGGCCTGTCTCCACACCGTAAGTAATCTAATCTAATCTATTCAGAAACCATCCAATGGTTCTCACTTGAATGCCTCAGTTGAACCTGCCTCCACCATATCTCCAAACAAGGAAATTCTGACTTTATAAATAGATGACATTGCACTTGTGAAATTAATTTTGTATTCCCTTTATAAGGTCAAAAGCGATTTGGGTTGAAAAAGAGACAATAGGGTTCAACTATTATTATAATAATTATTCTATTACCAAGGCTTGCAATCAATTTTTATGTCATAGCTTAGCAACCAAGTACATTTTGGTAGCTCTTCTGTTAACAGTAAGACATGGAGCTTGTGCTATGATGTTAGTTCCTCTCACATTTGCACATCATGTGTTACTATTTTTGATTGCTCTTTTCTGACCTTTCAGTTTTAGGAAGCAACATCAGCAAAGTTCTCATTGACACATTTCTAAATTTAAATCCCTCCGATTGGAGGTTTACTTATTGAAGAGTACATTGCGAAATTGGAAGTCCCATCTCTCAAACTTTCCAATAAAAAATTATATTGCCTACATTCCCAGAGGATTCCAAGTAGTAATCATAATTTGTGTTGGAGTTTGGGGGCACATTTCTACAACTACCTTATAATTCTTATATCACACGTTTTACTGAAAATTATTCCAATTCATTGAAATATTTTGATTATGGCATTTAAAGAGGTGTGAACACATACATATAACAAATAATAACAATTAAACTGGATTTTTTATTATCTAAAAAGCAAAACTAAGAATAAAAATACTTACAGATTTAAAGAGATGAGCTCAGAAGTTACGTTATGCAATATTAGAATTGGAGTGTTTAGTGAGGTGGCATGAAATTACTTTGTATGTTGTTTGGATAGATATTACCCATTTAACAAAAATGTGTTAGATTTGAACAAGATAATTTCATACAAATGTGGTCAGTTTACGTTAATATTGTTTTTAGAATGCAGTTTTCAATGGAAGGGAAGTGAAAACTGTCAGTGGGAGGTCACAATAAATCCTTACTGGCACATTTGTACTAATCCTCGAGAAACTTGTTGATACAGCACTAATAGCCTGTAGCCATAGAGGAACGCTTTGAAATCAAATCATATTCAAAAAAGAGAGGGAGACAGTAGGCCAGTTAGATTAAAATTCTACAGTCTATTGATAAAGGATGTTATAGGAGAACATTGAGAAATCACGCAGAGTCAACATGGCTCCATAAAGGGGAAATCATACCTGACAAATTTACTAGAATTTGAGAAGGTAACAAGCAAGCAGATAAAGCAGAACCAGTAGACGCTATTGGATTTCCAGGGTGCATTTTTGGGGAGGCAATTAGTGGTGTTAATTGCTGGACTGTTAATCCAGAAATGCAGGTATTGTTCTGGGGACACAGTACCAAGCCCGCCATAGCAGATGGTGGGAGTTGAATTTAATGTTAAAAATCTGGAATGAAGAGTCCGATGATAACCATGGAACTGTTGCTGATTGTTGGGAAAAACTCATCTGGTGCACTAATGTCTTCTAGGGAAGGAAACTGCCAACCGTACCTGGTCTGGATTACATGTATCTCCAGACCCCCAGCAATATGGGTGACTCTTAACTGTTCCCTCGGAAGAACAATAAATACTGGCCCAGCCAGTGAGGCCCCCAACCCATGAATGAATTTTTAAAAAATTTATAAAACTATCTAATAACACAATAGACAACGGGGTTGGGGGAATGCACATTAGCATAGGTAAAGGATTGGCTAACTAATAGAAAGACAGACAGTTAACATTGGAGGTGCATTTTCAGCTTGGCAGCATGTAGATTGCTGCAGGGATAGGCTGGAGTCACAACTATTTACAATATATATTAGTGACTTGGATGGCAGAAGTGAACGTACTATATCCAGGTTTGTAGGTGACACAAAAATAAGGAATAGGGCAAGTATTGAAGATGATACAAAGAGTCAACAAAAGGATATAGACAGGTTAAATAAGTGGGCAAAAATTTGGGAAAATGGAATAGTATTGGAGAACGTGGGGTTATACACTTGGGCAGAAAGAATAGAAGAGTTGAATATTATTTGAATGGAGAGAAACTGCAGTGGGGTGCAGCAGAGAAGTTTGGAGGTCCTCATGAATGATTCAGAAAAAGCTAGCATCCAGGTGCAGCAGGTAATAGGGAGCTTAAATGGAATGTTGATCTTTATTTCAAAGGGCATGGAGAATGTGGGAATGAGAGATATGGAAGTCTTGCTAAAGGTATACAAAGCACCACTTGGACCATAGCTAGAATACTGTGAACAGTTTTGGTTCCCTTATCTAGGGAATGATATACTGACATTGGAGGCAGTGCAGCAAAGGTTCATCAGGCTAATACTAGCTATGCAGGGATTTTCTTATGAGGAGAGGTTTAAATAGGTTGGGCCTATACTCATTGGAGTCCAGAAAAATGAGAAGAAACCTAATTGCAATGAATGAGATTATTAAGGGACTTGACAGGTGCTAAGAGGTTGTTATACTAATGAGAGAGTCTAGGACCAGAATTCATAATCCCAGAATAAGGAATCATCTATTTAGGACAGAGATCAGGAGGAATTTCTTCTTTCAGAGAGTTGTGAATCAATGGAATTCATTACCACAGAAAGCTTTCAGGACTGGATTGTTAAGAGATTGACAGATTTTTAATTGGGGACAGAATCAAGGGTAATGGGGAAAAGGCAGGGAAGTCAAGTTGAGGGTTATCAGTTTGGCCATAGTCTCATTGCGTGGTAGGGTAGACTTAATGGGCTGAATGGCCTACTTCTGCTTCTACCTTTTATGATTTGAAGTAAATTACATGTGTGGAGACATCTAGTGGCAGATCTGCTAGACTGCAATATATTTTCCCTGACTGATTATTAGGGATTTTGAACACTAAACAACTGATTATATTTCTTTCGAAAATCTCAGTCTAGAAAATGCAGCAAAGTGCACTGCTATGGTTTTAAAAGAGAAAACGTTACATTAAGAAAAAACACAATGCTCGTGATCCTATCCGAATTATTTTCTCTTATTTAAAATGGCAATGTCTAATAAGAAATAACTTACTTTTTAAAAACTTTTGCTTAAACAAATGATATTTATCACAACCTTAGTGTCAATTATTTCAGAGCCATTCAGGATGTCTTCAAGTTACATAAAGGCCTTACACAGTCTTAATAGTCTCAGCCAACTGTCTGCTACTTGCAGTTTGTACTGCCTCTGTATATTTTTCAAATGGAACCATCACAAATCTAATCAACACTTTCTTTCAAAGTCATAGACATAAATTATAGATAGTGTCACTGGACTGGTGTCTGTGTGTGTTGCTGAACATTTACTCTCACATATAATCGAATTGATAATCCCAAGCAGAATAAACATGTATTTTCCTTAAAATAAATCACCAAGTGCTTCTTTATCACTTGCCAGGTGACAATGTCCGTATTCTTACTGATGATCTGTTTCTATTTCTGGTATACAGTCATTAGGATAATGGGAAAGCACAAAGCCTGGTAAACAGATGCACTTATATGATCCTTCTGTGTTCTCACAGCTTGCATTCCGGCAGAGTGGTATGCTGTCACTCAGATCCTCACATTCATTAATATCTGAAATGCAAGAATCACAACAGAGTCATTTCAATTCATATGGGTAGCAGTAAGTCATAGAAATGTCTCCAGCTTGCTCTGTTATTCAATTAGTTCATAGCTGATCATCTACCTCAACTTCACCTCATAGAATCCTGACAGTGTGGAAGCAGGCCATTCAGCCCATCAAGTCAACACTGTCCCTCCAAAGAGTGTCCCACCCCGACCCACCTTCCTACTCTATCTCCATAACCCTGCATTTCCCATGGCCAATTCACCTAACTTGCCCGTCTTTGGACTATAGGAGGAAACCAGAGCACCCAAAACAAAAACCTACACATACACAGGGATGATGTATAAACCCCACACCTGAGGGGAGACAATCACCTGAGGGTGGAATTGAACCCATGTCCCTTGCTCTGTGAATGCTACATCATTCTCTATGACTGTAAGATTTAAGCTTACGGAGCCTGGTTAGCTCAGTTGGTGGTACAACTGGTTTGCAACAGAGAGTGAAATCAACAGTGTAGGTTCAATTCCTCTACCAGCTAATGTCACCATACCTTCTTAACCTCGGACCTCACTCTGAGAGATGGTGGCCCTCAGGTTAAACTCACTACCAGTTGTCTCTCTTGAATGAGAGAATACCTTTTGGGACTGTGATGACATTAATGCTTAAGGTTCTGTGGAGTGCTGTTTTCATGGAATGCAGGGGTGCCTGATTTATGGATGTCTGTCTTTTGAATGCAATCCTATACTGGGGTGTAATTTGAAAGATCCAACACAGAAACATTTCCTATACACTCAAATGGCTGCTTCATGTTATCCTGCATTGTGTCCTGACTTGCATGCAAATCAACTTCCAAACAGACTCATTAACAGAACCCGTTCTCAACCTGGGGACTGCCTGTATTTAATATTCAATCAATATTCCTTGTTTAGGTCCTGAAATATTGACTGCTTCCTGCAGTGAATATCTGTGGAGAGAGAGAGACTGCTTTCTATTTGACTGCAATAATGTAACAGATTAAGTTTGATCATGTCCTTGTGAAACACCAGAGGTTAAGGGTTAGCTAGATTGAGTCCAGGCATTTACTTTTCCAGTCAGGGTATTTCATCTCACAGATGACACAATTCCAACACACCAATTACTTGTTATCCACAGACAAGTTCTCACTTAATTATCCCTTCTCTTTATAAAATAATCAATGCAAATAGAATAATAATGAAAAATGAAAAGTCTACATATTATATCCCTGCTTTTGTCGTTCCAAATGTCCTTTTACTGGTATCTCTAATATTCCCTGGACCTTGCTCCTTTCTTTGTAAGGAAATGAGAAAGCCCATCCATTTCAAGTTTGCAATTTCTCCATTCTCCAATATCCACTTTCAAATTATAATGAGGGCGGCAGGGTGGCACGGTGGTTAGCACTGCTGCCTCACAGCACCAGAGACCTGGGTTCAATTCCCGACTCAGGCGACTGACTGTGTGGAGTTTGCACGTTCTCCCCGTGTCAGCGTGGGTTTCCTCCAGGTGCTCCGGTTTCCTCCCACAGTCCAAAGATGTGCAGGTCAGGTGAATTGGCCATGCTAAATTGCCCGTAGTGTTCAGTTAGGGGTATGGGTGGGTTGTGCTTCGGTGGGTCGGTGTGGACTTGTTGGGCCGAAGGGCCTGTTTCCACACTGTAAGTAATCTAATCTAATATCGATTTGCAGCCTTTCTTCATTCACACGTTTTATCGAATGATAGTTACCCAGATAGAACGCAATGGGTTTTGCTGCTGAATCGCTTTTCAGAATTTCTCCCAGTATTTTTGTGAAGGAATACAGCACATCTACAGCCTCCACAATGGAGTGGGAACAATATGGGCACGTAGCTACTGCTGAAAGCATTGACAGTGAAACAGTTGAAAAGCTGCCTGGCAGTTAGTCACAAGGGAAACAACAACGAATGGACGTTTTGAAAACTGATGTCACAGACAGCTGGTATCAGTGTATGATAAGACGGTGAACAGAGCTCACAAAGAATAACATGCTGCAACCTTGAGATAACACATGACCTGGCACATTCTTTGATATCCTGTTACATATATACGTACATAAACTGAGGTTGGCCAAGGCCATGACTTTGCCCTTTAAACTGGTGATGTGATGTGACACGATATGACTGGTGTGCACCTCAAGGGATGTAACATACATAAAAGTTACATGAACATTTGTATCCTTTGTTTCATTGGAGAAATCTACAATTGTTCCAGTTGTTCATCTCCCCAGCGATGGAATAGGTCCATGGAAAAACAGGAGTAAGAGGAGGCCACTCTGCCCTTTCAGCTTGCTCTGCTATTCATTATGATCATAGCCGATCATCCAATTGGATTCCCTTTCTTTGTCTGTCCTTTCCAAATACATCAGCTCACAGTTATCCACTTTAAATTCCATTTGCCACTGAATAGCTCATTGGAACAGTTTAGCTCAGTTGGCTGGATTGTCAGTTTACAGAGCAGTATGATGCCAACAGTGTGGGTTCAAGTCCCATCAGTGTTTTTTCAAAGATTCCCTACAGTATGGAAACAGGCCTTTGGTCCAACAAGTCCACAACGACCCTCCGAAAAATAACCCACCCCCCTCTGACTAATGGTCCTAGCACGATGGATAATTCACATGGCCTACACATCTTTGTGATAGTGGGATGAAACCCACGCAGACACAGGGAGAATGTGCAAACTCTACACAGCCAGTCACCCGAGGTGGGAATTGAACCTGGTTCACTGGCGCTGTGAAGCAGCAGTGCTAGTCATCGTGCCATCCATGAGGTTACCACGAAGGCCTCTCTTCTCAACCTCTTCCCTCACCTGAGGTTTGGTGACTTTCAGGTTAAATCACCACTAGACTAATGAGAGAGCAGCCCCTATGGTCTGGTAAAACCATGGCGATACATCAACAAGCATCTCGGAACAACCCATCCATGTTTTCCTGTAATCTAAGGTTATTCTCCACGTGTGTTCTCACCTCACCTATTTTTTGTACCATCTGTGAACTTCGATCAACCCACCTACATTCAAGTCTAAATCATTTACATAAACCACAAACAGCAAGAGCCCCATCACTGATCTTTGTAGAATCCCACTGGACACAGGTTTCCAATCACAAAATGTCCCTCAAACTTAATCTGAACTATCAACGTCATTTCTCTATCAGCACCCTGCACCTCCTGCCCCCAACACCACTCTCACCCCTCCCCCCTCAAAACTATTTCATAAATGCTGTCCCCTTCACACTTCACTTCAGCTCTGATGAAGAGTCAAGCAGGCGCGAAACATTAGCTTGCTCTCTCTTTATCTATGCTCTCTGACCTGCTGTGATCACCAGCATTTGTTGTTTTTGGTACAAATTCCAGCATCTGCAGTAATTTGCTCCTATCTCAAACTTCTCCCTCTGCTTCCCAATTCTGGATCCAAATTAACCAAATTTCCTTGGATTCATGGGCTCTAACCTTCGCTATCAGTCCCCCAAGCAAGGCTTAACAAAACCTTTGCTGAAGTCTAAGGAGTCTACATTGATTGCTTTGCCCTCGTCTACAAGCCTGGTCACTTTTCTTGAAAGATTCAATAAAGTTGGCTGGATATGATCTCCCTTTAATAAAGCCATGCTGACTATCCTTGATTAATCCTTGTCTCTCCAAATTCAAATTAATTCTAACTCCAGCGGCATTGAAACTGTTGGAAACAATTCTGAGAGACTGACATTTATTTATCCTCCAGGGAGACACTCCCACCCCTGGCATTGACACTTCTTTTTAAAGAAACATTTCCATGTTGAACTGATCTTCCTGCAGAAAAGCATTTAATCTACATTCCCAATTATTTGTTAATAACAATGCTAAGAAATTGTTTCCCCCTATCTGAAGTGAATACAGAGTCCCTACAGAACGGAAGCAGATGATTCAACCCAACTTAGAGTCGAATAAAAGGTTGGCACAACATCAAGGGCTGATGGGCCTATACTTTTCTATGAGTTCATGCCAGCCTTCCAAAGAGCAGCCCACCCCTTGACCCTATAAATCCACATTACCAAAAACTCACTCACCTAACCAGCTTATCCTAAACACAGTGGGTGATTTAGCATGGCCAATCCACCTAACCTGTACATCTTTGGATTGTGAGAGGAAACCCACACAGGTACTGAAGCCCTCAGAACGTGCAAACTCCACACAGAGGGTGGAATCGAACCAAGATCCTTGGTACTATGAGGCAGCAGTGCTAACTACTGAGCCACTGTGCTACCTATATGCTTATATTTCAACACTCTCAGTTTTTCCTCAAAGCTCTACTCCAGTGGCCTGGCTTTAGCCTTATAATTCCTGGAGAAACCTTTTCTGTGCATATCCATCCCTATTCTGAAGAAGAGTCACTGGACCCGAAAAGTTAACTTTGCTTTCTCTCCACACATGCTGCCAGACCAGCTGAGTTTGTCCAGCAATTTTTGTTTTTGTTTCTGCGATAGGGCTGTTTGCTGTCTGGAATCTCTGTGCCCACCTTACACTCTCTCCAGCTTTGTCATTCTTGCTGTTTAGTGGTTTTTATTAACCTTTTGCAGGATGGATGAGCAAATTGCCTCCATAGTTTGAACAGAATTTAGTTTATGTCTTCTCAATTTCTGCCCCTGATTTGAATAATATTTCCTTAATTCCAACAAAGGACAATGATTGCCTTGATTGTGTAAGTTGTACATTCACAGAGCTTCCAAACACAATGACTGTGCTCTTTTCCATATCCAGTTCCATTTGCATTTTTTTGATTGATGGCTTACTTAACAACAATGGAGCTTCACTGGACTCCATGTCTGTGCTGATGAAATGACAGATTATGATTAATTTACAAGGAATGATTACTTTTCTTAAAAGATGTTGGTTTGCTGTCACGTTCAAATCTGACAAACCGCTCAAATTCTAGGCATCTTTTCGTCTGTTCGTTTGACACAATATAAATGTGCATTTGTTGTCTAACACAGCAAAGTTAAAAAATCTCTGGCCTAAGCACATTCATCACTTCGTTGAAACCTCTTGTGACCAACACAGTCCCCTCTTTGATCTCAACCTTCTCCTGAATCTTCCATTAGTTTCGAATGTTCTACCATCCTGTTCGGGACAGGTGTTGGCGTAGTGAATCACAGCCGACACATCAATTCCTATACCTGGAGATGCTGGAGTTCATTCTCTTATTGGAGAAAATGAGGACTGCAGATGCTGGAGATCAGAGCTGAAAAAGTGTTGCTGGAAAAGCGCAGCAGGTCAGGCAGCATCCAAGGAGCAGGAGAATTGACATTTCGGGCATAAGCCCTTCTTCCTGAAGATGGGCTTATGCCCGAAATGTCGATTCTCCTGTTCCTTGGATGCTGCCTGACCTGCTGCGCTTTTCCAGGAACACATTTTCAGCTTCATTCTCTTATTGTAAATCTAAAATTCTCTTTCCTTCTCAAAATTGTTAAAAACATTTTAATTTAATTTAATTTCCATTAATTAAAATTCTTCTTTTCTACTGTTGCCTCCATCTTATATCTATACAGTCCCACCAACCAGTAAATGTTGTGTCATATGGTTAAATGCCACATTTGCACTACAAATGATTCTGGAAAAGAATACATGTAATATTTTTCTTTTACTGCTCCTGACATTTGCTCTAGCAGTCTGTGTTTATCTACAAATTGAACTCACATCATAACTGGAAGTCTGTATAAATTTGATACTTTGGCGCTGGGTTATAATTTATCGGCCAGGATCATTGGGGAATTGCTGCAGTCTTTTTAGTAATGTATTGAATTCCATTCTGTACTCTTCTATGCAGCTATCTTCACTCTGAATTGGCCAATATATGATCATGCGTCCTAAGCAGTTAATAAGACCATATGACATGGGAACAGAAGTAGTCCATTCAGCTGGTTGAGTCTGCGCTGCCATTCAATGAGATCATGACTGATCTGATAATCCTTAACACCATGTCCCCGCTCTTTCCCCATAACCATTCATTCTGTACTGATTAAAGACATGTCCAGCTCAGCCTTGATTACGCTTAAAACCCAGCCTCAAAACCCCTCTGGGGTAAAGAATTCCACAGATTCTGTACCCTCTGAGAGAAGGAATTACTCTTCCTTTCTGTCGTAAATGACTGGTCCCTTATTCTGAAATTATGCCCTCTGGTCCGAGAATCTACTCCAGGGGAAACAACTTTTCTGTATTTACCTTGTCACCCCACCCCCCCGAGAATCTTGTACATTTCAATAAGGTCACCACTTGGTTTTCTAAACTCCAATAAGTACAGGGCCACCCTACTCAACCTCTCCTCATAAGGCAGTCCCTCCATAGCTGGGATCAATCCTAGTGAACCTTCTTTGAGTTCTGAGGAAGGGTCACTCAACCTGAAACAGTAACTCTGATTTCCCTCCACTGAAACGGCCAGAGACTTTACAACAATTTTTGCTTTTGAACTTTCTTTGATCTGCCTTCAATGTCAGTACATCTTTCCTTCGATAAATGGCCAAAATTTATCCAGTACTTTTTTTTAATTTAATATTATTTGTGAAAAGTTGTAACTTGTGCAAAGTTTTATTCATGCCTCCAATTCTAAAAAAAAACTTTGCGCCTTATCCTGTTTTCATTCTTTCACTGGCCATACAATTTGCAATCAGAAATCAGGGCTGGGTAACCTCACCTTGATGATTTAGATTCAATCTTCTGTCTGAAGTTTTCACCACACTACTGTCAGGTTAGAATAATGATAACTTTTCAACCTTTGTCCAAAGACAGCAAACCATTCTCTGTGGAGTGAGGAGAGTGGGGACTGCAGATGCTGGAGGTCAGAGTTGAAAACTGTGGTGCTGGAAAAGCACAACAGGTCAGGCAGCATCCTAGGAGCTGGAGAGTTGACGTTTTGGGCATAAGCCCTTCATCGGGGGGAGAGAGAGAGAAAGAGAGACAGACAGACAGACAGACAGACAGACACAGTGTGTGTGTGCGTGTGTATGTGTTGGGGGGTGCGTAGCTGAGAGATAAATAGGAGTGCGGGAGTGGGGCTGGGGGGAAGGTAGCTGGGAAGGTGATTGATGGATGTAGTTGCGGGGTGATTGCGATAGGTCGGTGGGAAGGGTGGAGTGGATAGGCAGGAAGGAAGATGGACAGGTAGGGCAGGTTAAGTGGACGTTGCCAAATTGGAGGGTTGGATGTTGGATGACGTGGGGAGGGAGGGGAGATTTGGAAACTAGTGAAGTTGATATTGATGCCATGTGGTTGAATGGTCCCAAGGCAGAGGATGAGGCATTCTTCCTCCAGCAACAGAGTTAACGTTTTGGGTTCAGTGACCATTCTTCAGAACTTCTGAACTTAAGTCTGCTTTCTCTCCACAGATGCTGCCAGACTTGCGTTTGTTTTGGATTTCCAGCACCCACAGTTCTTTGTCTTTCTTTAACCAGAGATTACAAGCTGGTTAAACAGTGTTCAAGATTTTAACAGCTTGAGTTTTATTCCAAATCACACCTCATAAAACATCAACAGACTGCTTACTTGATCCCCATGTATCTAATCATGTTCTCATTCAATAATCCCCTAATTACCATTAAATATCACTTGTTTCCTAGTTCCATTTGGTTTTAGGTATCCCTACTGGATGACAATAGTTCTCAATTCATACACAGATCATGAGAACAAAACCTTGAGCTGACATCAACTCTCTCAATCTTATCAACCCAATATAGTCATCAACCAACAGTGAATTTCTTTTTTAAAATAAACAATTTGTTGCAATATGCAGTAAGATGGATCCTTTGGTCCTTTGACCTTGGGATAACGCATTAAAATCTAATCCATGCAGATAACTAGATTTATTTCCATTGGTTTGAGATTCTGGAATGAGCAGGGAACGTAGTCTTAGAATATGGCCAGACCATTCTGGACAGGTATTATGAAGTACTTTTCCATACACAGGCTAGTAGAGGTTTGGAACTGACTTCCACAAATAGTGATGGATGCTGGGTCACTTGTTATTTTTAAATCTGAGGTAGAGTTCCTTTTGTTAAACAAAAGGATATGGGCCAAAGGTGGGTATATGGAGTTAGACCACAGATCAGCCATGATCTGATTGAATGGTGGAACAGGGTCCAGGGTCTGAATGGCTTACTACTGTTCCTATATTGCTAAAACAGCAACTACTCCAACTACTACTACAGCAACAACAGAATCAGCAGTGATACTAATAAGATGTCTCGTTCTTTATCAGAGAAATGATAACTCAGAAACCATAACTGATAAGATCTACAGTGCAATCTGCATCTCACACTCCAAATAAGCCTGAATATTTAGTGGTGAAGGGTTGAGCTGTTAAGAAAGAGGAGGAAGGATGGACCAAAGGTCACAGAAAGCAAAAGGTCACTCACCTACACAAGTCATTTTTGTCATGTCGAGCTCAAAACCATCAAAACAGTCACAGGTGTATCCTTCCTGCACTCGAACACATCGCCCATTTTCACAGCCATTCAGAATTCCACACTCTTCTGCTTGTAAGCCTTCAAAACTACTGGAACGATCTGAGAAAATAAAATCAAATATTGGCATATACCACACAATTAAAGTAGGTTCAGGTGTTTCTGGCTCGACAACAGTATTTTCCATTGATCTAGCTCAGACCACAGGCTGTAATCTTCGATGGAACTGGAACATGGATGTGTACATGTATACCATCAATGATCCATGCCAGTTTTGTGAAAGTTGCATCCTGTTAAAAGAGCAAAGTGCCCTCACAATCCTGTCAAGGAAAACTGGTGATACAAATGGCTAACAATGAGGGCCCCGTGATGTGGTCGCTGCACTGACAAAATGAGTGAGGTTGTCAATTCTCCAGTTCATGGTTTGAAGTAAAACAGTGTTAAAAGCTGTCATATATTTTTTCTATGTTCAACCTCATACAATTTCTAATGGGTGGAATTTTGAGGTGAAATTGCCATCTGGGACTTTCTGAGGTGGAATTTGCCTTATTCCCAATTTCTCCACCTCCCTTATTCCCAATTCCTCTGCCAAAACACCATCTTTTATTCCCAATTCCTCCGCCTCCGCTGCATCTATTCCCAGGAGGACCAATATCACCTCAGAAAGTCACAGATGGCCTCCTTCTTCCATGATTGCAACTTCCCTTCCCGCGTGATTGACGATGCCCTCCAGTGCATCTCCTCCATTTCACGCACCACCACCCTTGAACACCATCCCTCCCAACACAATAAGAACAGAATCCCCCGGTCCTCACCTTCCATCCCACCAACCTCCATACAACACATCATCCTCCACGACTTCCACCACCACCAGATGGACCCCAACACCAGAGATATATTTCCCTCTGCACCCCTATCAGCTTTCCAAAAAGACCATTTCCTCCGCAACTCCCTTGTCAGGTCCACACCCCCCACCAGCCCACCCCCTACTCCTGGCACCTTTCCCTGCCATCGCAGGAAGTTCAAAACCTGCTCCCACACCACTCCCCTCACCTCCATTGAAATGCCCAAGGGATTCTTCCACATTTGCCTAGAGATTCATCTGTATCCCTACCAATGTCATCTGCTGTATCAGTTGCACCCGGTGTGGTCTCTTCTAATTTAGGGAGACAGGGCGCCTTCTTGCAAATCATTTCAGCAAACATCTCTGGGAACCCGCACCCACCAACCCCATTGCCCCGTGGCTGAACACTTCAACTCCCCTTCCCACTCCGCTGAGGGCAAGCAGGTCCTGCGCCTCTTCCACTGCCAAAACGTTACCACCCGACGCCTGGAGGACGAATGCCTCTTATTCTGCCTTGTGGCCCTGCAATCACACAGGATACATGTGGATTTCAACAGCTTCCTCATTTCCCCTTCCCCCACATTATTCCAGTCCCAAACCTCCAACTTGGCACCACCCTCCGGACCCGTCCGTGACTGCCCCCTCTGACCTATCACCTTATCCCCCACCTTCATCCACCTATCGCTTTTCGAGCTACCTCCCACCAACCCCAACCCCCTCCCATTTATCTCTCAGACCTCCAGCCCACAAGCCTCATTCCTGATGAAGGGCTTATGCCCGAAATATTAATTGTCCTGCTCCTTGGATGCTGCCTGACCTGCCATGCTTTTTCAGCACCACACACTCGACATGTGGTGATTCACCCCAGACACTAGATAACGTACACAAGGAGCATATAAAAACACATGAATATGAAGCAAAGTAGGCCATTTGGTCCCACATTCTATGCTATCTTGGCTGATCCATTGTTTTGTATTTCACAATCCCATCTACTCCTGACATTCTTTGATTCCCTTGCCTTAATAAGAACCCAGATAAAAACCAAGGACTGCAGATGTTGGAAACCATTGTCTAGATTAGAGTGGGGCTGGAAAAGCACAGCAGGTCAGACAGCATCTGAGGAGCAGGGAAATCTATGTTTCGGGCAAAAGCCCTTCATCAGAAATAGAGGCAGGGTGCCCGCAGAATGGAGAGATAATTGAGAGGGGGTGGGAGTGGGGAGAAAGTAGCATAGAGTACAATAGGTGAATGGTGGTGGGGATGGAGGTGATAAGTCAGAGAGGAGGGTGGAGTGGATAGATAGAAAGGAAGATAGGCAGGTAGGACAGGTTGCTGGAAAAACGCAGCAGGTCAGGCAGCATCCAAGGAGCATGAGAATCGACGTTTCGGGCATGAGCCCTTCTTCAGGAATGAGGAAAGTGTGCCAAGCAGGCTAAGATAAAAGGTAGGGTGGAGGGACTTGGGGGACGGGCGTTGGAAATGTGATAGGTGGGAGGAGGTTAAGGTGAGGGTGATAAGGTGAGGGTGATAGGCCAGAGTAGGGGTGGGGGCGGAGAGGTCAGGAAGAAGATTGCAGGTTAGGAAGGCGGTGCTGAGTTCAAGGGATTTGACTGAGACAAGGTGGGGGGGAGGGGAAATGTGGAAACTGGAGAAGTCTGAGTTCATCCCTTGTGGTTGGAGGGTTCCTAGGTGGAAGATGAGGCGCTCTTCCTCCAACCGTCGTGTTGCTATGGTCTGGCGATGGAGGAGTCCAAGGACCTGCATGCCCTTGGTGGAGTGGGAGGGGGAGTTGAAGTGTTGAGCCATGGGGTGGTTGGGTTGGTTGGTCCGGGTGTCCCAGAGGTGTTCTCTGAAACATTCCGCAAGTAGACCTCAATATAGAGGAGGCCACATCGGGTGCAGCGGATGCAGTAAATGATGTGTGTGGAGGTGCAGGTGAATTTGTGGCGGATATGGAAGGATCCCTTGGGGCCTTGGAGGGAAGTGAGGGGGGGAGGTGTGGGCGCAAGGACAGGTCATGGGGATGGGGATGGGGCTGAGCTGGAAGGTTGGAACTGGGATGAGGTGGGGAAAGGGAAAATGAGGAAACTGGTGAAGTCCACATTGATGCCCTGGGTTTAAGTGTTCTGAGGCTGAAGATGAGGCGTTCTTCCTCCAAGCATTGGGTGGTGAGGGAGCAGCGGTAGAGGAGGCCCAGGACCTGCATGTCCTCGGCAGAGTGGGAGGGGGAGTTGAAATGTTGGGCCACAGGACGGTGAGGTTGACTGGTGCGCATGTCCCGGAGATGTTCCCTAAAGCGCTCTGCTAGGAGGCGTCCAGTCTCCCCAGTGCAGAGGAGACCACATCGGGAGCAACGGCTACAATAAATGATATTAGTGGATGTGCAGGTAAAACTTTGATGGATGTGGAAGGCTCCTTTGGGGCCTTGGATGGAGATAAGGGAGGAGGTGTGGGCATAGGTTTTGCAATTCCTCAAAACCACCTCCAAATGGACCCCATCACCAGGGACATATTTCCCTCCCCACCTCTTTCCGCCTTCCACGAAGACCATTCCCTCTGTGACTACCTAGTCAGGTCCATACCCCCCAACAACCCACCCTTCCGTCCTGGCACCTACCCCTCCCACCGCAGGAATTGCAAAACCTGCGCACACACCTCCTCCCTCACCTCTTTTAAAGACCCTAAAGGAGCCTTCCACATCCATCAAAGTTTTACCTGCACATTCACTAATATCATTTATTGTAGCCGTTGCTCCCGATGTGGTCTCCTCTACATTGGGGAGACTGGACGCCTCCTAGCAGAGCGCTTTAGGGAACATCTCCGGGCCACCCGCACCAACCAACCACACTGCCCTGTGGCCCAACATTTCAACTCCCCCTCCCACTCTGCCAAGGACATGGAGGTCCTGGGCCTCCTTTACCGCCGCTCATTCACCACCCGATGCCTGGAGGAAGAACTCCTCATCTTCCGCCTCGGAACACTTCAACCCCAGGGCATCAATGTGGACTTCACCAGTTTCCTCATTTTCCCTCCCCCACCTCACCCCAGTTCCAACTTCCAGCTCAGCACCATCCCCATGATCTGTCCTACCTGCCAACCTTCTTTTCCACCTATCCACTCCACCCTCCTCTCTGACCTATCACCTCTATCCCCACCCCCATTCACCCATTGTACTCATTGCTACCTTCCCCACCCTCCTCTCTGACCTATCACCTCCATCCCCACTCCCATTCACCCATTGTACTGTTTGATACCTTCCCCCACCCTCCTCCCTGACATATCACCTTCATCCCCACCCCTATTCACCCATTGTACTCTTATCTATCTTCCCCCACCCTCCTCTCTGACCTATCACTTCCATCTCCACCGCCATTCATCTGTTGTATTCAATGCTACTTTCTCCCCACCCCCATCCCCTCTCAATGATCTCTCCACTCTGCGGGCTCCCTGCCTCTATTCCTGATGAAGGGCTTTTGCCCAAAACATCGATTCTTCTTAACAAGAACCTAACCAACCATGAACGCATTCAATAACTCTGCCTTCTGAGGGAAAGTACCAAACTCTTACAATCCTAGTGAGAGAAACAAATTTCTTCTCATCTCTGTCTGGAAACAGCGCCCCCTAATTTTTTAACCATGTTCCCCAAGTTCAACTCACCCACAAGAGGAAACATCATTTCCACACCCACCTGGTCAAGGCTGTTCAGGATCTTACACACCACAATTAAATCACTCCTCTCTCTTCTCCACAACCCAATCTGTCCAACATTGCTCACAAGACAATCCTTCCTTCAAGAAGAAGACCAAAGCTGTACATAATATTCAAGGTCTGGCTCATCAAACCCTTTTATAACTGGAGCAAATTTCCTTCTGATCATGTTCTATTCCTCTCACAATACAACATAGAATTAGATTAGATTACTTACAGTGTGGAAACAGGCCCTTCGGCCCAACAAGTCCACACCGACCCGCTGAAGTGCAACCCACCCATACCCCTACATTTACCCCTTTACCTAACACTACGGGCAATTTAGTATGGCCAATTCACCTGACCCGCACATCTTTGGACTGTGGGAGGGAGGAAACCAGAGGAAACCCACGCAGACACGAGGAGAATGTGCAAACTCCACACAGTCAGTCGCCTGAGTCGGGAATTGAACCTGGGTCTCTGGCGCTGTGAGGCAGCAGTGCTAACCACTGTGCCACTGTGCCACCCACATGAGCCACCATGCCGCCCACAAATTCTTCTCAAATAATTGCTGTACCCATATGGTAACTTTTAGTGACTCGTGTACTCGAACATTCGGATCCCTCTGCTGCTCAGAATTCTGCTGATGTACTCCCTGAGGTAATCTGTTCTTAATTCTTTCTGCCAAAGTGAACAATTTTATTTATTCTTCCCACTTTGCTGACTGACTTAAGTTACTTATAGTGATTTCCAAACGCATAATGCCCTCTTTACAATATAGTTTATCAACTATCTTTGTGTCATCTTAAAACTTAGGTACTAAGCCTTTGCTTTTCTCATTTAAGTCATTGAGATAAATTGTAAAAAATTGAGCCCCCAGCATAGATCCCTCCCAATATTCTGCCAATCGGAGAAAGATCCATTTATGCATCCTCTCTATTTTCTGCCAGCCAGCCAATCTTCTAACCATGCTGGTATGTTACTCCCTCCACCACATGCTTCTATTTTACTTTTGTAACAAATTTCTTCTCGCAAACATAATTTACCTCCGTTAGCCAAAGCTCATATCATTCTTTCAAAGATCTCCAATTAATAAGTTAATATGACTTCTATTTCATAAAACCACACTGATACGTCATGGTTGTCTTGATTTCTTTCTAAATGCGTCATCCTAATAATCAATTCTAACATCTTCCCTGTGGCAGTTGTCAACTCAACTGGTCTATATTTCGCATTTTCTGTCTCCTTCGAATGGGACTTTTTCAGAATTTAATAAATTTTGGAACATCAATACCAAAGCATCTGCTTCTTTCACAGCCAGCTCTTTTAGGACCCTAAGAGCCAGGGATCTTGTTAGCCTGCGGTTCCATTGTTTTGCTCAGTATGTTTCCCTGGTGATTGTAGTTTCACCAGTTTCCTCTCTTACTTCCACTTCCCAATTTGCAGCTTTTTTTACTGCATATAAATGATTTATACGAGTGTCTACTGAAGTGTTCTGACAGTCCTGCTGCTACTGTGACCACTCAAGTTATATCTATAATAACCTATCAGAAATAATAAGTGACATGTCTGTTGAGGGATAAAGGAAATTAGCTGCAGCAAATAAAGTAATTAAAGCAGGTATCAGACTTGGAAATATATCACTGCTCCTTCACTGTGTCAAAATCCTCGAACACTTTCTCTAATGACATTGTAAGTGAATCACATGACTGCAATGGTTCAAGGAGGAAGCTGACCACACAATAAATAAAGTCTGGCCTTGCCTATATTGTATTATCAAATAAATAATGTAGCATCTGCGATTTATGTGTATTTTTAATATTATTTATTGTAAGTTTGGGTTTTTGGTTTTAAAATCAGTAACATATGGGTTTTCTGTATGTCTGATGTTAATAACAATTAATTTCAGTTACCGTGGTGATTTCTTTTGAAATATTTTCAGAATCTGAGGTTCGGAATTTATACTGTTTTGTATATGTTGACAGGGATATATGACCGAACAAGACAATCAAGTTCCAGTTTCCAAGGTGAGGAGAGATTTTATTTTAAGGCAAACACCCATAGCTTAGAGAGAGAATTATTTTCAGTCTTATTCTGATTTTAGATAGCCCTATGAAGTCCTTGGATGAAGATGACTAGATAGTCCAGTGATCCTGAGAAGGGAAGGATATAACTAGATTAAGTTAGAGTGGAGAATTAATGTTAGTTCCAGATGAAAAAATGTTGGGATAGAATCCTGAAGAGGATAAAGCTGAGTATGTTTAAACTCAGATGTATAATAGCTCCAAGAATAAGCTCCCTGAAGTTCTAGTCTATAAGTTAACAGTCACAGTTAAATCTGTTGAAGGGTTAGAGCGGGAGCTTCTGGTGTGAGTACTGTAGAAGTGAAGCATTTGGGTACAATTTAAGGTGTGTTTCTGGGTACAATATCATGGCTGTATTTTGGGTACTGCACAAAAGCTGCTGTTTTCAATATGTAAAGGAGCATTTTGGGATTAATAGGATTATATTTTTACTGCATGTTTAAAAATCTTAAAAGGTTTGCTTTTAGTAGATAATTCGGTTTATTCTATTTTGTTTTCATTTCTTCTGTTAATAAACTTCTGTTTTATTGTTAAAGTAAAATTGGCAGCATTGCAAGTTTATATTTCAGCAAGAGACCACTTTGTTAAAACCAAAACAAAACAAAGTATGATCTATCAAGTCTGCATTCATTTTGGGATCTGACTTGTCCAGTAATAGCATCATCTGGGATCATTAAATAAATAAAATGTATAATTTGATCAATCCAACATATGCAGCCTAAGTAAAGACAAATAATCAAAGGCATAGACAGTCCCTTCATGGTAGATCCATTTCATGTCATCTCAATCACAATGAAGCACTTTAAGAGTAAAATAACCATTCAATTTGAACTTGCATATGTACACAATTTTTTTTCTATCTACATATCTTGAAGTAGAACTTTGGGTTTCTTTTTGTCATTCTTTTAAAAGTCATACATGTGTCTGGAGAAAAACATATGTTGTGAAATAACTTCAGCTACTAATACGCAAGGTGAAAGTCCCATTAGAATAAAGAAAACTGAATGACAGCTTACCATTCTCACTGCTACTAAACAATGGGATTCTTCCAGGCTCCCGAGGACGGTACTGTGGAATCCGTAAATATCCCGTAGAACTATACTCAGACCCAGGTTGTGAATTTCTTGGTCCATATGCTTCACCATATTGAGGTTCTACTGGGCCATATTGACGAGCTGGATAAGGATCTCTCAGTTCATACCTCAAGTCAGGTTGCGGATCTCTCTGTCTAAGATAGGGATCTCCCAATCCATATTCTAGCCCCTGTTGGGAATCATACGGTCTATATTCAGGCTGAACGTAATTGTCATATGATCCAATTCCAGGTTGGAAATCCTGACCATAGGGTGGTATTTCTGGGCCATATTCATAGCCAGGTCTGTCCCGGAGCCCAGTTGATACATCGCCAAATATCCTAGGAATATTACAAAGCTGTGCAAAATCAACTGTAATGGTACAGAAAGAAAATCAATAAATTAAATTAGCAAATGAAAGAATAAGTCAGATGCCATTAAAATGCATACAATCCATTGTTGGGTTGATTGGTTCTCAATGTTTCATTCTTTGAAAATGTGGCTCAATAGTAACAGCTGCTATAAAGTATGTGTGGCACTGTTAACTTTTTGAGTCTCATGTTGACTGAATACATAACCTAATTTTACATTTAGACCAACCTGTTAAACATACTGTATACACTCAAGTAAAAGTTGATCTCATGGCAAAGTCGAACCTTGATTCCTGGCCAAAAAATCTGGTATTTTCCATCTAGCTCGTGTAAAAGTCAACCTTACTTCTTCACAGATAGTAATCAACATTTGCGAGTCAAGGTATTATTCTGTACACAAAAGTTATGAC
Source organism: Hemiscyllium ocellatum (assembly GCF_020745735.1). Taxonomy (NCBI): domain Eukaryota; kingdom Metazoa; phylum Chordata; class Chondrichthyes; order Orectolobiformes; family Hemiscylliidae; genus Hemiscyllium; species Hemiscyllium ocellatum. The sequence goes on along the minus strand of NC_083408.1, from coordinate 102,013,831 downwards.
GAGGAAATAAATATTGCTTTTTGTGCTATTATGTGTTTTGATGTACAATTCACACCAACATTAGGCTACGAATTTCTGAAGTTCATTATTGAACGAGCATTATAATTAGTATAATGAGCGTGATATGAAGTTTATCACACAATCATTTCCTATATAAGATGGGCTTATGTGCATTTATTTCTAAAATTACTGTGCAGCTGTTGATGATTTCTCACGGCTACAATGATTGGCGAGATTGCATGAGAGTCAAATGTCTGATAACTTATTCTTATCAGAAATAAAAGCTTAGAATGTTAGTTTGAAACAACAGTAAATGAGAGGAAAAGGAGGGAAATGGAAGAATTTGACGTAAAAGTTTAGGATGCATCAGGTCAGTATCAGGTGACAACTTCCTTTGTGTGTAGCTCAACTGAGCTCAGTTCCCCCTACAGCACTTGTGGAATTACTGTAATTCATTGTGTATGAATTTCAGCCCCTCATATGTAGTATCCATGTAACAGCTGACCCCATAAATTTAACCTTAAAAATAGTCTAAAAATTTGACTATTACAGGAGTAATTCTGGGCCACTTTCATAACCAGGTCTATCCCAGAGCCCAGTTTATCCATTGCCAAATATTCTAGGAATATTTCAAAGCTGTGTAAAATCAATTGCAATGATACTTTTACATGAGTATATACAGTAATTATTCTATCAGCTCACGTATTTCCTTCCTTAAGCCTTGTTCCCATTTGTCATTCTAATCATAGTTTTTCTTAAATAAAAATTCAATTGATGTTTTAAACCACTAGATATTTATGATTATTATCTGTGTTTTAGAAATATTTGCAAAGTTAAACATGTTAAGTTTTTAAATTCTTTTTTACTTTCCAGCCTTTATATTCTATGTGTGGATTTATTTTTCTGTGTTTAAGATGGCGTTAGTAAGTGGCAACACTATACAACACTTCTCACTATATTTTGTACCAAAATACATGTGATAATAAATTTTAAAAATCAAATAAACTAAATTAAATATAGTACTTACACAGTGAAGATTCAGAAAGAGAAGACAGAGATAAATATAGGTGAGAGACTTAGTGTCAATTGTCTTTTAAGAGGACATATGGAATGTTGAAAGAAAATAGAACACAATACTTGAGTTTTGGTTATAGAAGTAGGAATGTAAATATCCTGATTAGGCTAGATTTCTTACTGAGTTGAAACAGGCTCTTCGGCCCAACAAGCCCAGACCGACCCTCCGAAGAGTAACCCACCCAGACCCATTCCCCCTGAATGATGCACCTAACACTATGGGCAATTTAGCATAGCCAATTCACCTGACCTACACATTTTTGGACTGTGGGAGGAAACTGGAGCACCCAAAGGGAGCCCACGCAGACACAGGGAGAATGTGCAAACTCCACACAGACAGTTGCCCGAGGCAGGAATTGAACCCGGGTCCCTGGCACTGTGAGGCAGCAGTGCTAACTGCTGAGCCACCATGCTGCTCCAAATTGACAGAGTAAGACAGAAAGAGAATAGAGGAGCCTTTAGCTTCACCTGCGTGATTGTAACTAGATGTTTGGGCAGTTACAATCAGTCATTTCTAATCCACTGGCAAGTTGACTGGTCCAAGTTTTAACTTGTTCAACTGAGCAGCTGGTTTGATGGTAATTCTTGAGGGTAGAAGGAATCCTCTTAGCATTTGAATATTGAATTCTGATGATGTCATTGCAATTAGATTGTAAGGTTAATTTGTGAGTTGGATCAGCAAGTTGCTGTTGTTTTCAGCTCAGTGTAAAGGAAGCAGAGAAATTGGCCCAATAAAGGCCCCAAAATGTTAACTTAAGGGTTGGTTGGTCAGCCATAATCCTATAGAATAATGGACCAGGCTTGAAGGGCCAAATGGCTTGCTCCTACTCCAACTTTCTATGTTTTAAAACTATGGTACCACGAGTACTCCACTCAGCCATAATGGGTTTTTCCTGCTGCTAACCCTCGTCCCTTCTAATGCAATAACCTCCAAAACAACTGCAGAAATGGAACCTGTGACCTACAGAACTGGCGCTTGATTTTCAGGTACTCAATGTTGATGTTTTAGCCCAGATGGAGACCACTCTCAAAGTCAACTTCCCTCTAATTGCGCCTTACCACTGATATGTGTTTTCCCACAATACTGGGAGGTCAGGCCTTCAGTATGTACCTACATATTGTCCTGGCAATTTGAAATCAGCGATGAAGAATGGGATTCATTATGCTAACAGAGCTGCTCACATTTTCAGCACAAATTTGGCTCATTCAAATTGTCAAGAGAGCTGTCAAGAAAACTGTTAACATAAATGCCAAAGGGACTTGTTAAATAAAGCTGTTGAGCATTACAAACCCTTTCTTGTAACAAATGGAAATGTTTCAGTGGTGTCACAAGAAAAGCAGTGCTTGTTATTTGATTCTGTTGACATAAGCCTGCAAGTTATAAATGCAGGATTAGTGCTATATGACTGATTTCACAACATGCCATTTCACTATTTGATTGGTTATAAACTCTTTGGGTCAACAAGTTCCAAGTTTTTTTTATAGAGTCACAAAGCACAGAAAAGTGTGTATTAACACTTAGATTCAATACAGGTATTAAGTAATTAACATCTTACCTGATGTTCTGGAGGGGCAGAAAGCACATTGAAGGCCCCAGGCCTCTCCATACAAGCAGCAGCATTCAGTGTATGTTGTTGATCTGGTCCTCAAAGGCTTACTACAGATGTCATCCTCAGTCACTGCTTGCCAGCATATATCCAGATATGTATCTACCTCTTCAGAGTTAACTAGTGAACAGAACAGATAAAAAATGGTTATCAGGTTACTGTTATACACACAAAACATATCTCTGAAGTTTCATGCCACCACTGAGGTTTTGTAAGTGCAGTTAATGTCAGAGCATTGAGGTGTCCTGTCTCGAATTGTTCGTGAAGGGGATTTAAAAGCACAGGCAACATGTTTATTCGGCAATATTTCAATTTATTTCCTCAGCCTCTTGTTAGTTACGGTCAGGCATCCCAATTTTAAAAAAGGACCATTGAAAGAGGAAGGAATGCTTGATTATGATATAGGTTATGATATCTATATCAGCAGTTCCCCAACTGTGGATTACAATCCCAGTGGGCTCAAGGGATGAGCAATTGGGGTTGCAAACTCTAAGACAGCATTGGTGATTGCAGAGCCAAGACTCTGATTTAACCATCTTTAGTGCTGGGAGGATTGTGTGTGTGTGTGTGTGTGTGTGTGTGTGTGTGTGTGTGTGTTTTCCACTGTTAGGCATAATTTAAGGAAGTCAGTTTGATTACTGGCAACAAAACAATCTGTTCAATGGTAGGTGACTGAAATTTTCTTGACCCGCATCCCTTCCATTTGAGCTCCTTCCACACTCCATTGAGCAAATCTTCATAGAATTGTAGAAACCCTGCAGTGTGGAAACAGGCCCTTCGGCCCAAGAAGTCCACACCGACCCTCCTAAAAGTATCCCACCCAACCCACTCCCCATTACGCTACATTTGCCCCTGACTAATGCACCTAACCTACACAATCCTGAACACTATGGGCAATTTAGCATGGCCAATTCACTTAACCTGCACACCTTTGGATTGTGGGAGGGACACCCAGAGGAAACCCATGCAGACACAGGGAAAATGTGCAAACTTCACACAGACAGTCACCCAAGGATAGAATCAAACTCAGATCCCTGCTGCTGTGAGGCAGCAGTGTTAACCACTAAGCCACCGTTATTCAGTTCAACAACTGTTCATCTCCACTTTGTGTAACAATTATTCTCCCTCCTTACTCCTTCCCAGTTAACAACTCTTTCCATCACTCAATTTTCCTTGTCTGGGGACACATCATTTGTGGGAGTTGGGGAAAAACTGGTCTACATCAGGATAGCCAGGGACGCATTTCCAGTTGAGAACATGACAAACATTGATGGGAGAATAGCAATGAGGAAAGTTTGTAAGTTCTTTAAAATATTTAAGGGATCGGTAACGTTTAGTTTAGAAAATGCTCGTAAAGGACCCTTCTATTTTCTTCAATTCAAAATAAATCAATTGTAATGTTATTGGATGATAATGCTCACTTGTTCATGTGACTGGTGGCCCTTAGCTTGGAAGGATGGAAGTTAAAATGGAATCTGGAAAGGAGAACAGCAGACAGAAAAGCTGCAGCAGAGGGGAGAATAGAGAATGCACATTTAAAAGAAGTTGAGTTTTAAAAATACGCTTAGATATATCATAAAGCCAAAGATAGGACTTGAGCAACGATTGCACTTGAGATTGGCCAGAGTTGATCGCTGTTGGATGATATTTATGAAAGGAGTTTTATAAAGGATTAGATTACTTACAGTGTGGAAACAGGCCCTTCAGCCCAACAAGTCCGTACCGACCCGCTGAAGCGCAGCCCACCCGTACCCCGACATTTACCCCTTATCTAACACTACAGGCAATTTAGCATGGCCAATTCACCTGACCCACACATCTTTGAATTGTGGGAGGTAACCGGAGCAGACATGGGGAGAATGTGCAAACTCCACACAGTCAGTCGCCTGAGGCGGGAGTTTAACCTGGGTCTCTGGCGCTGTGAGGCAGCAGTGCTGACCACTGTGCCACCATGCCATCCAAGGAATCTTTGGGAAATGTGTATTATCAAGACTTGAATGAACCTAGCTAAGAGGACATTCTACAGGGGTGTTCCACTTCGATGACATGGAGATGCCAGTGTTGGACTGGGGTGCACAAAGTTGAAAATCACACAACACCAGGTTATAGTCCAACAGGTTTATTTGGAAGCACTAGCTTTTGGAGCGCTACTCCTTCATCAGGTGGTTTAGATGACAACTCTCTCTGAATGCCTGGTGCTGAATACAGTTTGACAGCCGAAGTACTTCCAGAGAAAGATGAAAGGTTCAGTGCACTGACATCGAGTTGGGAAGATTGTGACATTACAAGTGGTGCCAAATGTTTGTGGGGGTAATGTGAAAGCTTGTAATATTGTGAAGTAGGCTTGCTACGATTGTTCATACACACCATAATTTTCTTGTTGGTTCATGTTAATTTAAACTGATTCTGAGATGTGTCGAAGTAAAAGTTACAAAATATAGAACAGCTGATGTCACACCCCTGCCTATTCTAGACAGGAGGGAAACTTAACACAGGAAACTGTAGGACAGTTAGCTTAACATCTCTTGTTGGAAAGACTTTAGAGATCATTAAGAGACAGCAGACATTTAGGAAAATTTAACATAATCAAACAGTGTTGACATAGTTTATGAAAGGGAAATCATGTTTGACAAAGTTGCTAGAGTTCACAAAATCTCTATAGTGTGGGACGAGGCCACTTGGCCCATCGAGTCTCTCATGACCCCCGAGGAGCATCCCGCTCCATCCCTACAACCCTATGGTTAATCCACCTAATTGATACGTCCCTGGACACCACAGGTAAATTAGCATGGGTAATCCACCTAACCTGCACATCTTTGAACTATAGGAGGAAACCCACACTGGCAGTCACCCGAGAGTGGGATCGAACCTGGGTCCCTGGTGTTGTGAGGCAGCAGTGCTGCCTAGTTCTTTGAGGATACAACATGCAGAGTTGATAAAACTAGCAGGAGTAGAGTATCTTGGATTTCCAGAAAGTGTTTGTTAATGTCCAAAATAATAGTGATTGCACAAGATGGGAGCTTCCAGTATTGAGGGTAATTTATCAGAATGGACTGATGATTGGTTAACACACACAAAAACAGAGTCAGGATTAATGGATCTTTTTCAGGGTGGAAAGACCTATGAGGATCAGCGTGGGGCCTCAATTATTTACTATATCCATTAATGACTTGGAGGAGGGGCGCAGTGTGATGCAAGCAAATATAATAATCGGTGAGAGAGCCTATTGTGATGAGGACGAAGAGAAATGGAAAAGGGACATGGGTTCCCATCACATAGTGCAGGTGTGTCAGTGAGCACCCCTCTTAGTTTTGATTTGGTGAGGAATTTTCGATTATTGGCAAAACTTAGTAGAGAATGCTGAGACGTACTTTGTATGCTTTGAGAAAATTGCCACAATCTGAAATGGCTGAAAACATAGCGAGCTTTGGTTTTATTTGTTCGTGGGATGTGGCCATCACAGGCTCGGCCAGCATTTATTGCCCATCCTTAGTTGCTCAGACAGCATTTAAGAATCAACCACATTGCTGTGGGCTTGGAGTCACATATAGGCCCGATCGAGGAAGGATGGCAAATTTCCTCCCCTGAAGGACATGAATGAATTAATTCTCTTTTACATCATTAAGCCAGTGTTTTGTTCCATTATGAAGCAAACTGTGTGACCGATATTGATGTTGATCTTTATTGTGTTGTACGTTGGTTTTTGCGTTCTTAAAATTTGGGTTTTCTGTCAGTCTGATGTTAGTTGACTTGCAAGTATCACTGTAGCCACGGTGATTTCGTTTAAAACCGTTTTTGATGCCTGGCCTAGAATAAAAGGTAGCCATGATTTGGAGGTGCCGGTGTTGGACTGGGGTGTGCAAAGTTAAAAATCATAAAGCACCAGTTTATAGTCTAACAGGTTTATTTGGAAGCACTTGCTTTCGGAGCGCTGCTCCTTCATCAGGTGGTTGTGGAGTATAAGATCGTAAGATGCTGAATTTATAGCAAAGGTTTACAGTGTGATGTAACTGAAATTATATATTGAAAAAGACCTGGATTGTTTGTTAAGTCTCTCATCGTTTAGAATGACCATGTTGGTTTCAACTGAACCAGCAATTATGATTTTATATTCCACAACCACCTGATGAAGGAGCAGCGCTCCGAAAGCTAGTGCTTCCAAATAAACTTGGACTATAACCTGGTGTTGTGTGATTTTTAATCTAGAATAAATGGGTTTTTGTGCACCACTAATGGATTTTTGTTTTCTACGACTGTTTTGTGACATGAAAAGGTAAATACAAATGGTTATAATTTAATTTGTTTTAAGCTTAAGGGAAGCACCTCTCTCTTAGAGACGGAGGCTAATGGGTTTAGTTCGACCAGCCATAGGTTCACAGAATCCCTACAGTGTGGATGCAGGCCAATTGGCTCCTCAAGTCCACACCAATCCTCTGAAGAGCATCCCTCTCAGAACCTCCCCCCCTTTACCCTATTCCATGTAATCCTGCATTTCCTGTGGCTAACCCATCTAGCCTACACATCCCTGAACACTACAGGGCAATGTAGCATGGCCAATCCACACTGACCTGCACACCTTTGGACTGTGGGAAGAAACCGGAGCACCAAAGCGAAACCCACACAGACACAGAGTGAATGTGCAAACTCCGCACAGACAGTCACCTGAAGCTGGAATCGAACCCGGGTCCCTGGCAGATTGAGGCAGCGATGCTAACCAATGAGCCACCATGCCACCCTTTGAAGAGGGCAATGGATCCGCTTAAATTTCTTGCTAATATAGAATTATCAATACATAGTATAAATAGCTTCAAAACTTATATTTACCTCCTAATTCTGTGCCATTTATACATTTTTTACTGGTTACATCCAGTGTAAGTGGTGGGCTGCAGAAACAGTTAAACGATCCTGGTGTATTGACACACTCTCCATTCACACATGTATTTTCATCTTGACATTCATCAATATCTAAACAAATAATGACAAAAAAAGGGGGACAAATATGTTATTCCTTTCGATTAATACATGAACATGTACACCTGCACAAGTAATTGAGCAACTTCCCCGAGTAATAATGCTGATTGAAAATCATTGATACAATTATCTTGCAGTGCAATGGTAGTGTTGCTATCTCTGGACTAGGAGACCAGTGTTTCAAGTCCCACCTACTCCAGAGGTGGGTAATAACATCCCTGAACCGACTGAACATAAAATACGCATTTAATTGTTTTATCATTTTTGCTTTACACTGTTAACATGAAAGTATTAAATGCAAATGCGATATGCAAGTAATGTGTGCGCATTCTTCAAAACATAGGTGCCTCATTTCTATAATTTTACTTCCAAAACAGATAGAAAACATTCTATTGAAATTGAATATTCTCAAAATTGGAAGGCCAACTTAGTGCGTATATATTCCCAGCAATAAGCAACATTCAGAGATTGTAATGCAGCTGCAGAACCTGTGATTTTGAACTCCTGTAATGAATGGATGAAGATATACGTTGTACACCCATTAGTGAACACCAAGAGCACACAGTGATTGCTGTTTCCCAGTAGGTTGGAGGAATCAATACTAATATTTAGAACACAATTTCTATGAGGGAGCTTGTTTAAAGTCAGAACTCTTGGATGTTCAATAGGCTTATAAAGGAGAAACCAGTCATTTACTACTTGCCTACTGGGCAAGCATAGTTTTAAATAAACATTCATTATTTTCATTTAAAATGAACATTCATTATAGACATACATTATTTTCATCCTGATAATAACTCAAACTTACCAACACATTCCAGTCGTACATTGTTATAGTAATATCCAGTGTCACAGTAACAGGCGTAGTCACCTATATTATTTACACAATGCCCATTCTTGCAAATTTCTGATCCAAACATTGTACATTCATCCGCATCTGCAGTTGGGAAGTGAAACACATTTATTTCAGAGATATTTGATAAACAGTTCCACTATTTTGGTGAAGTGTTACAATGTCAGCTGATGGTAAGAGACAATTTAGCTCCCAAAATGAAACTTGACTCAATAGATCATAAGGTAAAAAATGAGGTCTGCAGATGCTGGAGATCACAGTTGAAAATGCGTTGCTGGTTAAAGCACAGCAGGTCAGGCAGCATCCAAGGAATAGGAAATTCGACGTTTCGGGCATAAGCCCTTCATCAGGAATCAGGATTCCTGATGAAGGGCTTATGCCCGAAACGTTGAATTTCCTATTCCTTGGATGCTGCCTGACCTGCTGTTCTTTAACCAGCAACGCATTTTCAATAGATCATAAGTTTAATTTTTGCAGATGGGTGTTGTGAGTCACTGGTTGCAATCACATGAGATTGTCAATGTTCTTTAAGAAAATAACACCAGTTTATTGCACAAAAGGAAAAAAAAAGGAAGTTTAAACATGTGATATATTTTAGAAAGATCTCACCCATCATCAGCAAAAAAACAATTCAACCTGCTTCCCAGGTTTTCATGTATTTTTTTTATCAGGGACGCATCACTTGCAACTTAACTCTGCAAATTCTTAGAGAACTGAATTTTTCAGTTTTGTTGGCCAAGAGGCATTTTTCCAGATGCTTAAACCTCTTTTCAGTCCTTACAACTTGAAAACTTCAACACGCACCTTCGTAGTTTGGAAACTTCACAACTGGACCTGATCAGGTGTACCCTAGAACTCGGTGGGAAGCAAGAGAAGTGATTGCTGGGCCTTTTACTGAAATACTTGTATCACAGGTGAGGTGCCGGAAGACTGGAGGTTGACTAACATGGTGCCACTGTTTAAGAAGGGTGGTAAGGACAAGCCAGGGAACTATAGACCAGTGAGCCTGACGTCAGTGGTGGGCAAGTTGTTGGAGGGAATCCTGAGGGATAGGATGCACATGTATTTGGAAAGGCAAAGACTGATTAGGGATAGTCAACATGGCTTTGTGTGTGGGAAATCATGTCTCACAAACTTGATTGATTTTTTTGAAGAAGTAACAAAGAGGATTGATGAGGGCAGAGCGGTAGATGTGATCTATATTGTCTTCAATAAGGAGTTCAACAAGGTTCCTCAAGGGAGACTAGTTAACAAGGCTAGATCTCATGGAATACAGGGAGAACTAGCCATTTGGATACAGAATCCAAAGATGTGCAGATAAGGTGGATTGGCCATGCTAAATTGCCCATACTGTTAGGTGCATTAGTCAGAAGGAAATGGGTCTGGCCGAGTGACTCTTTGGAGGGTCGTTGTGGACTTGTTGGACCAAATGGCCTGTTTCCATACTGTAGGGAATCTAAGCATCTAAAGAACTGGCTCACAAGTAGAAGACAGAGGGTGGTGATGGAGGGTTGTTTTTCAGCTGGAGGCCTGTGACCAGTGGAGTGCCACAAGGATCGTATTGGGTCCATTGCTTTTCATCATTTACATAAATGATTTGGATGTGATCATAAGAGTCATCAGATGACACCAAAAGGGAAGGTGTAGTGGACAGCAAAGAAGGTTACTTCAGATTACAATAGGATCTTGATCAGATGGGCCAAATGGGCTGAGAAGTGACAGATGGAGTTTAATTTAGATAAATGTAAGGTGCTGCATTTTGGGAAAGCAAATCTTAGCAGGACTTATGCACTTCATTGTAAGGTCCTAGGGAGTGTTGCTGAACAAAGAGACCTTGGAGTGCAGGTTCATAGCTCCTTGAAAGTGAAGTCGCAGATAGATAGGATAGTGATGAAGGTGTTAGGTATGCTTTCCTTTATTGATCAGAGTATTGAGTACAGGAGTTGGCTATACAGGACATTGGTTAGGCTACGGTTGGAATATTGCATGCAATTCTGGTCTCCTTCCTATCGGAAAGATGTTGTGAAACTTGAAAGAGTTCAGAAAAGATTTACAAGGATATTGCCAGGGTTGGAGTATTTGAGCTGTAGGGTGAGGTTGAATAGGCTGGGGTTGTTTTCCCTGAAGCGTCGGAGGCTGAGGGGTGGCCTTATGGAGGTTTATAAAATCATGAGGGGCATAGATAGGATAAATAGACAAAGTCTTTTCCCTGGGCAGGGGGAACTAGAGGGCAGAGTTTAGGATGAGAGGGGAAAGATATAAAAGAGACCTAAGGGCAACTTAGGTCTACGCAGAGGGTGGTACGTATATGGAATGGGCTGCCAGAGGAAGTGGTGGAGGCTGGTTCAATTGCAACATTTAAAAGGCATCCGAATGGGTATATGAATAGGAAGGGTTTGGAGGGATATGGGCCGGGTGCTGGCAGGTGGGACTAGATTGGGTTGGGATATCTGGTTGGCATGGGTGAGTTGGACCTAAGGGCTTGTTTCTGTGCTGTACATCTCTGTGACTCTATAACTGAAATCCTTCTGCTAAAATTGCTCTCTGAACTGAAACCTGATTCAGAACTGAACTCAAAAAAATTGAGTGACTCCCTGGTCTATTTTCTCTGTATATCATAAATGTTCCATTTTGTAAACTGTTCATTGGTTAATATTACAGTTATCCTGCTGGTACTTGAGTGAAGGCACATGAATTTTTGGAAATTAAACATTGACTTACTGTTCCAAACAAGCTTCTGACCTTCACAGGACTGAAAGCAAAATCAATGTTATCTCTAATTTTAAAAATCCCACATAATAATGTTATAAACTGCTATCATACTGTTATGACCCAACTGAATTGTAATACAAGACTGAAATTTGGCTGGATCGTTTAGATCTTTTATCTTTATTTTGGTTAATGCTATGATCAGTCACTGATGGTGAGGAGCCTGGAGGCAGAGTTAAAGGTAAGAGTGGGTGGGATGGGGAGAATTTTGGCAGAGCCAGATTCGAAGGCCCTGACAAGGTGTCAATATACATTGACCCAAAGTAGGAAGGGGCACAGACAGGCCTGTTAATGAGCTCACTTACTTGCACATCACAGACTGCGCAGTGATAGTTGCCAGGTTGGATGTCTGTTTCCTGCTATTAGTTAAATCCTAATGACAGTGGGATGAGGCATTTTAGTGACCATTAAATTGCAATTTAAGAGCCTCATCATAGAGTTTTTACTGTGTGAAAGCAGGCCCATGTGGCGAATTGAGTCCACACAGAAGGGCATCCCGCACAGATCAACCTCCTGCCCTATAACCCTACATTTTCCATGGCTAACCCACCTCGCCTGCACATGATGGACAATTTACGACAGCCAATCCACCTGAACTGCATGTCTTTGGATTGTGGGAGGATACTGGAGCAATCAAACAAAACCCACACAGAAACAGGGAAAAATGTGCAAACTCCACACCGACAGTCGCTCTAGGCTGGAATTGAACCCATATCCCTAGAGCTGTGATGCAGCAGTGCCAACCACTGAGCCACCATGCCACCCTAACTGACTCTTAACACAACCACTGGTACTGGTAAAATTTCAGTAGGGTAGGGGACAATCTGAATAAGCAGCTGCCATGGACCACCCCCAGGCCATTTTACCAACAGAAGTCTTAAACCCCAGGACAATATCCAACATTTGGACCAATGTATTGCACTTCACAGTAAAGAACAGTTGCTGACAAATCAAACCACATTTTCTATTGTAAGACTCACCTCCATAGCTCTGTGATCCAAAGCTAAAAGAACCGATCTGAAATGGAATAAAGCCTTTTCCATCTGGACAAATTTCATTGTATTCATCTGAATTGAGGCAAAGAGAACAAATGGTTCAAATGCAGTTCTGATTTTTTTTATAATTCCGGCCTTTGACAACACACACATCACATGGATAATGGTTCAATCAAACACCACAATTGTTTCTGAGGAAGGGCCACTTGACCTGAAATGTTAATTTTGATTTCTTGTCACAGATGCTGCCAGATTTCCTGAGCTTTTCCAGCAATTTCTGTTTTTGCTCTCCAACTGCTTCACTGTCCTGTCGACACCTTGAAATGGAATGTTGGGAATTCTGTTTGCTTGCTCTGAATATCCCCTCACAGTAATTCTGTGTGTTGTAACACTGAGCCTAGACTCTTATGGGACATCGGAACATACCTATTGATGGAGTCACTTTCCCTAACACAGTCGTAGTGTGATTCTTTTGTACCTGATGACCTTAAGAAAACTGATCATTACAAATGTAATGGGTCTTTATTCTTTTACTTAGCAATGGTCCACGTCCTCTCCCTCTCTCTCCCACACATACGCATGCACGCACACACACAACCTTTCTCTCTCCCTCCCTCCCTCCCTCCTTCTCTCTCTCTCACACACACACACACACACACACACACACACACACACACACACACACACACACACACACACACACACACACACACACACACACATCTATGGGGTAAAATTGCACTGCAGATTTGAATTTGTAGGTACATTCTATTTTGTTCAAAAAGCACACAATCAGTCATAGAATCCCTCTAGCGTGGAAACAGGCCCTTTAAGTCCACACTGACCCTCCATAGAGTATTCCACTCAAACACATCCCTTTACATTTACTCCTAACTTACACATCCCAGAACACTATGGGCAATTTAGCATGGCCAATTCATCTAATCTACACATCTTGGGACTGTGGGAGGAAACCCACACAGACACAGGCAGAATGTATAAACTCCACACAGACAGTCACCCAAGGCTAGAATCGAACCCAGGTCCCTGGTGCTGTGAGGCCAAAGTGCTAACTACTCAGCCACCATGCCACCCTTTGTAGCTTTTTATAAGTTCCTACTTCTGGCTCCAGGGCGAGATACAAACACACTTGAAACTTGGCTTCACATCTAAAAAGCATTGTCTGACCTTTATTCTGATAAATCCTGAAGTCATCTTGGGGCAGGGATTTACATATTGATCAATTGAAACCTGCAGCTCCGTTCTAACTGATTAAGGACTGAATAGCCATTTGGATTTGTTCAATACATTTGCATAAGTGGTATGACCCTTTGATCATTTACTTATAAATTCCGTGTCCCATATATTCTCTCTCACTAGCTGCCCAAGGAAGGAACAGTGATCCAAAAGCATGCAGTTTCAAATAAACCCTATTGGACTATAACCCAATATCGTGTGATTTTTGACTTTGTCTATCCCACTCTAACTCTAGCACCTCCACATCACAATCTCATGTATGTTTACAATAAGCAGGAGTTCCTGTAGTAGAGTTGGAACAAAGTGGACAGCTGGAATAACATCTCACCAGGTTCAATCTTCTCCACTGCTGTCAGCTATGTATGGATACAATCAAGCCAAACCTCTAGGAGTCATGAATACAGGGGGTGGTGAGTGATCATAAACACATCTCTTCTTTCTTTTTCTATTATCATTTAGTCCATTTTTCTAATCAACCTGTTCAGAGATGCTATTGCTCATCTCTGGAGCACGTGGGACTTGAACCCAGGCTTTGCAGTCCAGGGATAGGGACACTACCATTACACCACAAGAAGGACCTTAATAGGTTTCATCTTAATTACTGCCTCAAATAACTTCCAATAATATGCTCAGTGTGCCAAACATTGTGAGGGAATTGAGAATTTATATGTGCAGATATGAAGCAGTACACTTCACTAGCCAGAATAGTTAAGTGCCCCAAAATCCTTGGAGCTGGATAGTAAGGTGTATTTTATACCTGAGACCTGGACAATGCACCTGCTGCTTTACTGGGATGTTGCCTTAGCTGGAGTAGAAATTCTTCCCTTGAGCCCACTTTGAGCCCTTTTAAAGACTTCAATTGAACTCACCTCAGTTGCAGACTCCCACAGCTACCTGGATTACACCTCCTTCCACCCTGCCTCCTGCAAAGATGCTATCCCGTATATCCAATTCCTCCACCTCTGCCGCATTTGCTCCCAGGAGGACCAGTTCCATCACTGAACACGCTTGATGGCCTCCTTCTTCAAAGACAGCAATTTCCCCTCCCACATGTTGATGATGCCCTCAGCTTATCTCATCCACTTTCCACACTTCACCTTCAAGCCCCACCCCTCCAATCGCAGCAAGGACAGAGCCTCCCTGGTCCTCACCTTCTACCCCATCAACCTCCATATACATTGCATCATACTCTGCCATTTCTACCGCCTACAAACAGACCCCACCACCACGGATATATTTCCCTCCCCACCCCATCCGCTTTCCATAAAGACCATTCCCTCCATGAATACCTCATCAGGTCCACACCTCCCACCAACCCACCCTCCCCTCCCGGCACCTTCCCCTGCCACTCCAGGAATTGCAAAATCTGTGCCCAGACTTCCCCTCTCACCTCCATCCAAGGCCCCAAAGGAGCCTTCCATCAGTTTCACCTGCACATCCACAAATGGTATTTATTGTTATCCATTGCTCTCGATGTGGTGTCCTCTACAATGGGGAGACAGGACCCCTACTCACAAAGCACTTTCAGAGAATACCTCTGGAACACCCGCACCAACAAAGCCCACTGCCCCGTGGCCGAACACTTCAACTCCCCTTCCCACTCTGCCAAGGACATGTAGGTCCTGGGCCTCCTCCATCGCTACTCTCTAATCACCAGCGCCTGGAGGAAGAAGGCTTCATCTTCCGCCTCAGGACCCTCCAACCCCATGGCATTAATGTAGATTTCACCAGTTTCCTCATTTCCCCTCCCCCCCCATTTTATCCCAGTTCCAACCTTCCAGCTCAGCACCACCCTCATGACCTGCCCCACCTGTCAATCTTCCTTCCCACTTATCAACACCACCCTCTCCCGACCTATCATCTTTACCCCCACCTCCATCCACCTGTTGCACTCTTAGCTACTTCCCCAAGCCCCAAACCCCTCCCATTTATCTCTCCACTCCCGAGGCTCCCAGCATCATTCCTGGTGAAAGGCATTTGCCCGGAATGTCGATTTCCCTGCTCCTTGGAAGCTGCTTGTCCTGCTGTGTTTTCCAGCATCACATTCCCGACTCACCTCAATTGCAACTTAGTGTTGAGCCCCTTTGAAGGCTCCAAACTTCCACTAGGATTGTAGAACCCGACAGTCTCCCGTTCAAATATCTTCAGTGGGAGCCAGAAATTAAAACAGCTTCAGCCATGGAGCACTCTGCTTTTTCTGAAGTCTTACTCTCCAGGTGGCATTTGCTGCTATAGAATGTCAGGGCCTGCAGTGTTACTGACTGTTCCACAGGAAGGTCAGCTTGTACAATAGCTGGAAACCCATTAGTGCCCGACCAGATAGTTGCCCCTTGAGGCTTCCAATCTACACTTTACATGGAGCCGCAGGGAGGCAACTATCTGGTTGGGCACTAATGGGTTTCCAGCCTATTGTACAGTATAGTTCAGGAGAAAAAAATCTTTTACTAACCATTAATAGGGCATGAGTGTTGCTGGCAAGACTAGCAACTACTTCCCATCCCCAGTGGCCCTTGAGAAGGGATGGGTGGTTAAACATCCTTTTGACTATAACTGAATGGTTATTCGAGCATTTCTGAGGATCATTAAGAGTCTACCACATTGTTGAGTGCCTGGAGTCACATGTAGATCAGACTTTTTTAATTCTTTCAGGGAATGTTAGTGTTGTTAGCAAAGCCAGCATTTCTTGCTCATCCATAACTGCCCTTGAAAAGGTAAGGCAGCTTGATTCCATCATAAAAGGACATTAATGGACTTATGGGATTTACAATTAAGGCATGATATTTTATAATATGTCTTTAATACAATAGAACATTTCAATGCATACAACAGATGTTATGAAACAAGATACGACACTCTTTTGTCATGAGGAGATTTTAGAGCAGGTGACCAAACATTTCCCAAGTGTAGTGTCTAGAGTTTTGTCAGGAAGGAAAGTGAAGCAGTGAGTTAATTTAGGAAGTGATTTCAAGAGGTTAGAGCTTAGGGAGTTGAATACATTGTGGAAAGACTAAAATTAGAGAAGCCTGAAACTCATTATATTTTCAAAATCGGCAATGTGTAAGCTTTTATTTCTACTCTAGTAATTGATTCCTGAGATTCTTTGGTTAATGATTCACTAATCTTTTCACTTTGGTCTTTGAGGTACAACAATTCATCACTATGGATTTATTGGTCTTAACACTTTCTACCTGCAATCTTACTTAAAACAAAAAAATAAGTTGGGTTGCTGCCATTTCTTGGTGAATGTTTGGAGGAAGTAAACAGATTATGTTAAATCTCTTTGGTCATCTTTGGTTTCGGTACAGTTTGCACCTTTTTCGGTTCTTGTCTCTCATTTCACAGTCATCATTTGTTGGATTTGAAGCTGTGTTTTTCTGCCTGCTTCATCTTTGCTTCTCTTCCACTTCCAACCTGTACTTGGATGTTCAGGCCCATGCAGCTTTTTTTATCTTCCTCCTTGTAGGATTTGTCAGGCTCATGCTTCCTCCTCATTTTACTTCTCTCTGGTTCAGTCTACGCTTTCCAACAACTGTGTAATCATCATCTCATATTCTCAGTAGTATGCCTTTATAAACACTTCATTTGCTCGTCACTGAAATATCATTGAAAACACCCATGCACTTGATCACTCTGTAACTGCTATCCTCAAAAGAATGGCCCGTTTTCGCATTCCTGTGTGTTATCTTCTGTACGTTACCAGTATCAAGTTGGGATATGCACGCACCCTTACAACTACCCTGGTTATTGATGAGGAATAGTCACATGTTATATTTGTCAACTTTGACTGAACCACTTGACAATTCCAATTTATATTTGGTTGACTTAGAAACAACTTTGTTATTTTCACATGTCTTTCTTATCTTTGACTCTCTATTACACATCTTGTGACTTTTACCTTTTTTTATCATAGTATAGGTATCCAACCAGACGTTCTCATTTTGTGTCTTTTAATTTACTACGTGGTCATCTTTTCTGATGTTGCTAAACTAACTCTCTTCCTGTGCCTCATGTATATTGCATATCTGTGGGTTCAGTCCACATTTCTGATATTTCACAAAAGTGGTTATCTTATTTGATTAGTGGTTCAAAGGTCTGACCTAATGATCCATGGCTTCAAATCTCACCAAGGCAGTTGAAGAATCAAAGTCAAAGAATTAAATTAGTCAGGAATAGAAATCTAGCATTCATAATAACAACAAGAAGGAACCGAATTTCTATCATGCTTGCAATCCATTTTTTGTTATTCATTCATGGGATGAGGATGTTGCTGGCCTGGTCAACATTTAATGTCTATCCTTAATTGCCCAGAGGACAATTAAGAGTCAACCACATTGCTGTGGGTTTGGAGTCACATGTAGGCCAGACCAGATAAGGATGGCAGATTTGCTTCCCTAAAAGGCATTAGTGAACCAGCTGGATTTTTCCCACAATCGATTCACGGTCATCATTAGACTCTTCTTCTCAGATTTGGTTTTGCCAAATTCTGGCATCTGCCATGGCAGGATTCAAACCCAGATCTGCAGAACATTACTCAAATCTCTGGATTAACAGTCCAGTGATAACACTGCGGAGCCATTGCTACCCCTTTATGTCACACGCAATCTCAGCCACCTATTATCTTGCTGTCCGATGACCTACACTGGTTAACAATTTCTCAATTTAAAAATTCTCATCCCATTTTCAAACACCCTCTCCTTGATCTCACTGCACTCTCCCTTTATAATTGTTTCCAGAATGATGAGTCTCTAAGATATCTGCACTAATCTTCAATTCTGGCCTTATCCCAGAATCCATTAGCATGGAGGCACTATGGCATTGTACCTCTGTTCATTCTTTGAAAGAACAATTCAATGAATCACATGACCACAATTTTTCCTGCTATTTTATTTTCTCTTCAAGTGTTTATGAAAGGTCTTTTAAAGGTTTCTACTGAATCTGCTTCTGCTATTCAGTCAGTGGGTATATTCCTGATCACCTTAATTTGCTGTGTTTAAAAAAAAATCTCAATTTCCTTTCTGGTCCTTTTTTGTCAATGATTATAAATCTAAGCCCTCTGGTTACCAATTTTCCTGTCAGGGTTAAGTTTCTTTTTACTTACTCTCTCAAAGCTTATTATTTTAAAGAGCGTTCATAAGTTTGAACGCTGGAGCTGTTTAACTTTGGTGCCGATATACACATGTTTCAGCAAGTGCCACATGTAGCAGGATTTCAGGACAAAACACACCAAGTGTAACTAGATCTCAGTCACAGACAGATACCAAGGTCCAAAACAGGGAGAGAATGTCAAGGAGGTGCACGCATACAAAAGCATTAGGAAGAAAATGCTTTAACTGTATTCTGCTTGATGATAGGCAACTATTATGAAATATCAGAAACATGACTTCATCTATAGATAGGAGAAAGTGAGGACTGCAGATGCTGGAGATCAGAGCTTAAAAATGTGTTGCGGGAAAAGCGCAGCAGGTCAGTCCGCATCCAAGGAGCAGGAGAATCGACGTTTCGGGCAAGAGCCCTTCTTCAGGAATCATTCCCGAGGAAAGGCTCATGCCCGAAACGCCGATTCTCCTGCTCCTTGGATGCTACCTGACCTGCTGCACTTTTCCAGCAACACATTTTCAGCTCTTCATCCACAGATACGCAATGACAGGGGACACAGGAAGAGAGTTAGTCTAGCAACATGAAAAAAGATGGCCACATGGTAAATGAAAAGACACAAAATGAGAACGTCTGGTTGGATACCTATACTATGATTGAAAAAAAATGGTAAAAGTCACAAGAAGTGCAGAAGAAAGTTAAAGATAAGAAAGACATGTGAAAATAGCAAAGATGTTTTTAAGTCAACCAAAAACAAATTGGAACAGTCAAGTGGTTCAGAGACAAAGTTGACAAATGTAATACATGACAATTTCCTCATTTACAACAGGCGTGCTCCATGGAGCAGTGCAGCAGACAGCAAAGAAGGTGACCCTTGATCAGATGGGCCAATGGGCCGAGGAGCGGCAGATGGAGTTTAATTTAAATTAACGTGAGGTACTGCATTTTGGAAAGGCAAATCAGGGGGAGGACTTATATTATTAATTGTAAGGTCCTGGGGAGTGTTGCTGAACAAAGAGACCTTGGAGTACATGTTACTTGCAGATAGACAAGATAGGGAAGAAGTTGTTTGATGTGCTTTCATTTATTGGTCAGAGCATCAAGTTTAATAATTGGGAGGTCATGTTACGGCTATTCAGGACATTGGTTAGGCCACTTGTAGAATATTGTGTGCAATTCTGGTCTCCCTCCTATGGGAAGGATGTTGTGAAACCTGAAAGGGTACAGAAAAAGATGTTGCCAGGGTTGGAGGGTTTGAGCTATAGCGAAAGACTGAATAGGCTGGGGCTGTGTTCTCTGGATTGTCGGAGGCTGAGGAGTGATCTTACAGAAGCTTATAAAATCATGAGAGGCATGGATAAGGTGAATAGACAAGGTCGTTTCCCTGGGGTGGGGAGTCAAGAAGAAGATGTCATAGGTTCAGGGTGAGAGGGGAAAGATGTAAAAGGGACCAAAGGGGTAACATTTTCACGCAGAGAATGGTGAATGTATGGAATGAGCTGCCAGAAGAAGTAGTAGAGGCTGGTACAATTACAAAATCTAAAAGGCATCTGGATATGTATATGATTAGGAAGGGTTAAGAGGACATGGGTCAAGTGCTGGCAAATGAGACTAGATTAGATTAGGATATCTGGACGGCATGAATGAGTTGGACTGGAGGGTCTGTTTCTATGCTGTACACCTCTACAAATCTATGACCCCAATTTGATACTGGTAACTTACACCAGATAACACACAAAAATGGGAGTATTACCACATTGCTGTGGGTCTGGAGGCACATATAGGTCAGGCTAGGTATGAATGGCAGTTTTATTCCCTCAAGGTCAATAGTGAACCAGACGGGACTTTTTTCCTGGCAATTGTCATTCGTCAGATGACAGGGAATCCTCTGAGCACTCAGTCGCCGGAATTCACTGGGGTCTTCACGGTGTAGCTTTTTTTGTGCAAGATTTTCAAGGCAGGTGAGGCAATGTGGATTGGCAGGATTGGACTTTGACATGCTAATAAACATACAAGTGTTGGGTTTGGTGCATTTTAAGAGGTATTTTGTTGAAGTGGCCAGGGAAATGATGTGCTTACGAGATTTGACTGAAGCTCCTCCAGATAATTTTTGATCAACCTGTTCAGAGATGTCACAACACACCACTGGAGAAGGTGGAACTGGAGGCCAGGCCTTCTGATTAAGAGGTAGGATCACTACCGCATTGCCACAAACTGACAGACAAATTAATTAATTGTAACAGGTAACTCACATTAGACAGACACAACTGCAATCTGTCAGAGGACTTCCAATGAGATGGAACTCAACCAAGAATCATACATGCTAAACAGTGAATGTTAGATAAATTTTAAAAGAAATCTCTATTAACTTACTTTGTAACAATGACATTGTAGAGAAAGCATATAAAAAGCATCTATTTTTAGTTGTAATTTGTAGTAAATTGTACTGAATATGCAATGTGATATTTCAAAAGTGAAAGCAAGAATTTTCTAATCTTGCTTTCTGTCAAAACATTTTATTAGCTGTTATCATCCTTCTGCTGTAATATATCTTTCATCTGCTATAAAATTAATCATTATTTCCAATATTCCAGCATTCAGGAATCATGTTTTTTTATATAACATCTGATAACTGATTATTGATGTAAAAACCCTGGGGTCAGTTTTTCATTAATATTCTCGAATATAAAGCTTTATTGTAGATTTTGCACAGTTATAGTTAGTTGCTGAACGAAGAAAGTGAAATAAATCTCAGTTCAAAAAATATCGATTAGCTATTTTGGGCAGGAATGTATGAAATTGAATACAATGTTGTTTACAATGCTGACTTTTGATCTTAGAGATGTACAGTTTTGTGATGCGCAAAAGTATAATTAAGCGATATCGTACTGGGCAAAGGAATGATCAATGAATGACTCTTACTTCTATGGTAGAGAGCGGGGAGGGAATGCTCTGGCTTCACGGTGCACCGGTCATGTCACAACTAACCAGCTGGATTCAGGAAAGGTCAGCCTATTTTGAGAACTGAATGGTATTCCTCGTACATAAGTAACCGCTTTGCTGGATATTGAACTGAAGCTATTTACGCGGTGGAGTAGATTTCTGCCATGCTTCCAGCAGTGCTGGAAGGGCAGCAGTTCTCAGCAAGTATTCCTCTGGCAGGGAGGAGGGAAGAATTCCTACTGTCAGGCCCAACACTTGCATGTTAATGTCGAGAGTGTGGTGCTGGAAATGCACAGCAGGTCAGGCAGCATTCAAGGAGCAGGAAAATTGACTTTTGAAGGGCTTTTGTCCTTCAAACTCTGATCTCCAGCAGCTGCAGTCCTTACTTTCGCCTACTTGTATGCTAATTACCACATCAAACTGCAATCCTACCAATCCATATTGCCTCACCTGCCCCGAAAATCTTGTCCTGCAAAACCGTCAAACACGAAGACCCCAGAGAATTCCAGCGACCGAGTGCTCAGAGGATTCCCTGTCATCTGACCCATGTTGATTGTCAGGAAGAACCCCATCTGGTTCATTAATGTCCTTTAGGGAAGGAAACTGCCATTCTTACATGGTCTGGCCTACATGTGACTCCAAACCCACAGCAATGTGATTGACTCTTAACTGGCCCCTCTCCATAATTAGGGATGGGTAATAAATGCTGACCTAGCCAGTGATGCCCTCATCTCATGAATGAATTTTTAAAAAGTCAACTCCTGAAAACCTTTCAAATTCATTTCTTCAGTCTGACAAATCTGTCAGGTGCTGGCACAAGGCTGCATTGACAACAAAAACTGAAAGAACTGCGGATGCTGTAAATTAGAAACAGGAACACAAAACACTGGAAAAGCTCAGCAGGTCTGGCAGCATCTGTGGAGAGAAATCGCAATTAACATTTCGGGTCGCATTCTGACGAAGAGTCACTCGATCTGAAACATTCACTCTGGTTTCTCTCCACAGATGTTGCTAGACCTGTTGAGCTTTTCCAGTAATGGCTGTATTAGCAGATATTCGTTCGACATTTTACATATGTCTCATGATGTTACAGCACAAGCACACATCTTGAGAATGGTTTTACCTGTGTTGATCATGGGACAGGGGTGAACTTCACAGTTATCACCCCAACCGAGTCCAACAGTACAGCAGCATTCTTCCTTTGTGATGTTTCGGGACAGCAAATTATCGCAGAAGTTCTCATCATTCAGATTGTAGTAGCACGCCTTCAAATCTCCCTTTGCAGGAGCTGGCATCATGGACACTGGTGTCTGTTCTGTTGTATTGGACATGAAAAGATGTGAAATACGATTAATCAGGATTACAGCTAATACTAAATACATTGCTCAAGTTACTTCGTTCTCATTGGCAGAACCCATTTTGGTAGGTCAACTACGGAAGCCATGTCAACAGGCTATGATTCAGATGGTTCATTGTTTATATCCAAATGTTCACCAAAACAAATCCTATTGCAGCTGTACAGGACATTGGTTAGGCCGTTTTTGGAATACTGCGTTCACCTCTAGTCTCCCTGCTGTAGGAAGGATGTTGTGAAACTTGAAAGGGCTCGAGAAAGATTTACAAGGATGTTGCCAAGGTTGGAGGGTTTGAGCTGCAGGGAGAGGCTGAACAGGCTGGGGCTGCTTCCTCTGGAGCATTGGAGACTGAGTAAGGTGACCTTTTTGAGGTTTATAAAATCATGAGGGGCATGGATAGGGTGAATAGCCAAGGTCTTTTCCTCAGGGTTGGTGAGTCCAAAGCTAGAGGGCATAGATTTAAGGTGAGGGGGAAAGATTTAAAAGGGACCTAAGGTGTAGATTTTTCATGCAGAAGGTGGTGTGTGTATGGAATGAGCTGCCAGAGGAAGTGGTGGAGGTTGGTACAATTGCTGCGTTGAAAAGGCAGCTGGATGGATATATGAAAGGAACGACTTGGAGGGATATGGGCCGGGTGCTAGCAAACGACACAAGATTAATTTTGGATAACTGGTGGGCATGGCTGAATGGGGCCAAAGGATAAGTTTCTATGCTGTACATTTCTATGACTCCATATTGTTAACAGCGATGTGCCAAATAAATGACCTGCCTCAGTTCCAACTAAGTTTCTGGCTAATTCAGATGGCAGCCTTACTGGTCACATTGTTATCTGAGTCGTAAAGTATTAAGTTCAAGCCTCACTTCGGAAACATGTGCTCTGCTCCAGATGAACCAGTTGGATGATGGCTGGAGACTGGTTGAATCATGGGTGATGTGCTACAAAACTCCTTCATAAGTCCCGAAGCACTGATGGGGATAGCTTGAGAAGTTTGAACATCCAAAGGGCCATTCCCCCTAATCCCGATCCCTGGGATTTTCCAAAACATTCTCCAACTCAGAAGTAGAATTGGAGACTTTGTATAGTTCCAACATAGTCCCTGTATAATTACCCACGAAAATTTGGCAAGGAAAAAAAATCCCAATCAAACTCTCAGGCAACTACACAACTGACCTCAAATCACTCAAAAGACTTGAAACAAACCTCCTGCTGATCCCCTGATAGTCCTCACCAACTAAACCCCTTTCCCCCCACGCCCCCAATCCTCAGGCTCATCTGCTCCCCTGACCTGATCCAATCTCTGAGCTTACCTTACTCCCTCCCATCTTGACTACAACCCCACCACAACCAACTGACGAAAAGCTACCCAGCTCAGTCAGGACAGACTGGTGATGAAGGTCGAGAGGAACATTAAGTCCCCACAGCTTGCCAAGAATAGCAGCTCCACTGTTCCCTGTGCTAGGACAGGGGAGTGGGGAGGGGGTGGTGGTGGGGGTAGACATGTGCTTGTGCCAAGCAAGAATGGGAAAGGGCAGTGAGGCATCAGCTGCAAGGTGGGTTTGGAACAATTGCTGGTACAAACAGGCACCTGACAGCCTGATGACAAAAGGCTACCTGTCCTTTTCCCAGTAAAGACCCTGGCAGCAGTATCTCATGCTCCATTCTTCAATGTTCATGGAGGGGAGAGGGAACATGTCAGAAGGTGAGGGTAGGGTAGGGTAGGGATCTGGGGAAACATGGCTGATCAGGCAGTAGAATCAATGATGGGCAACAGGTCTTTTGTTAGAGTCATAAAGTCATAAGCATGGGCTAAACCTACCATGCTGAACATAATCCCAAACTAAACTAGTCCCGCTGCCTGCCCCTGGCCCATATCCCTCATAACCTTTCCTGTTCATGTACTTATCTCAGGGTCTTTTAAACATTGTAACTGTGCCCACATCTACCACTTCCTCAGGAAGTCCATTCCACATGCGAACCACCCTCTGTGTAAAGCGTTTACCTCTCATGTCTTTTTTAAATCTCTCTCCGCCCACCTTAAAAATATGCCCCCTAGTTTTGAAATCTGCCACCCTGGGGAATAGACATCTACCACTAACCCTCTGATATTTTTAAATTTGATCTAATTTAAAAGTTATTTCATTGAGCAATGTAGGAATTTAACAATGTGAAGCATTTCAAAATACCAATTAGAATGTATCTTTTCTGATAAGTAGGCACAACAAAATCTTATTTCAGATTTAGCATTGATTTCATTTTTTACTTAGAGTTCTGATTTTTAGCAGTGACCTTGACTTTAAGTGAGAACTTATTCAAAATTTAATTTCCTGGACTCCATTGCTAACCTCATTGTTTAGGCACAATATTCAATCACTGTTGCTGCCCGCGAAACCCCTCCTACACCTGAAGGAGGGTCACTGGACTCGTTTTTCACTTCACAGTTGCTGCCAGACCTTCTGCGTTTCTCCAGCACTTTCTGGTTTTGTTTGGTTCTGCTGCTACAGTAAGATGTCTTAGTGCGCCAGGACTGTAAGCAGTTATTTATGAGCTATCGTTAGACAGAGTAGATTTGACCTTTGCTTTTTTGGAAGAACCATTCCTGAATCAGCATTAACATCACAGACTTTGATAAGTATCTACCAAAAGAATAAAAATGTAGACAATATTTTTTGTTTGTATGGGTCACTTTGCTTGCACTCGATTGGATTTTTAAATTAAACAATATCATTCCATGTCAGTAGGGGGCAGGATTACCCTTTGCGAGAAAATAGAAATTTTTATTCAATAAACACAACTTCAGTAGTAACATCGGAAAAGGTATACTTCAGCTCAGTTCAAGTATCTTAGTTCACAAAGTTCAGTACATAACACGACATTTAAGCCTGCCTCCATCTATTTATAATGTAGATTATAAACACACACAACATCCATAAACCTCTTTCGGTTTCTGATATGATGTGAAGGTGCCGGTGTTGGACAGGGGTGGACAAGGCCAGAGGTCACACGCTACCAGGTTATAGTCCAACAGGTTTATTTGAAATCACGAGTTTTTGGAGCGCTGTTCTCACTTTACCTGATGAAGGGGCAGCGTTATGAAAGCTTGTGATTTCAAGTAAACCTTTTTGACAATAACCTGGTATCAGGTGACTTCTGATTGATTTTTGATAGAAAGAGTCCTTATGCTCCTGATAGAACATGCCACACTCATCTCAGTTTATATGAACCATGCCAATTTGTTTCTCTGCTAATTAGATTCAGGTAAGAACATTTGGAAGCTCCTTTATTTAAACCAAGTTGGCAACACAGTGGCTCAGTGGTTAGTACTGCTACCTGACAGCACTAGGAACCTGGGTTCGATTCTGGCCTCATGTGACTGTCTATGTGGAGTTTGCACATTCTCCTCGTGTCTGCGTGGTTTCCCTCCAGGTGCTCCGGTTCCCTCCCACAGTCCAAAGATGTACAGGTTAGGTGGATTGGCCATTCTAAATTGCCCACTGCGTGCAGGCTAGGTGGATTAGCTATGGGTGTATACGGAGTTACAGGGATAGGAAGTGGTTGACGTTGGTCTGGGTGGGATGCTCTTTGGAGGGCTGGTGGGAACTCAGTAGGTCAAATGGCCTGCTTCCACACTATAGGAATTCCATGATTGTATAAAGCATGAATTGCAGTTAGATTGTTTGTAAATGTAGGGATATTTTCCTTTCATTTTAGGGGCAGTTTCATCACTGAGGAAACTGTAAAAGTAGTAGATTCAGAGCTAGACCAGAAGGGGGCAGCAGGATCAAGGAGGAAGACAGCTGTTCATCGAGCACATGCGGCTTTCCACGTTAAAATTCCTAGCGTTTAGGTATATGGACCTCAGAAGTCATTCAGAGTCATTGGATGTTTGGAATTTAATAGATTGGGATTATATCATGTGGTTGAGATTTTTGTATCATGGTGGCAAGGAAGAGAATGCTGACAACATTTGGGCCAGATTTTCCAATCGAAATGGGAACTAAGCACCTGGGAGGAATTTTGTTCTAAGTTATTGTGGTCTTTAAATGCAAATAGTATGATTGGCTAGCAAGTGGCCTTAGCACCAGAACTCCTTCTCTCAAAAGACATTAATTAACCCGATCAGTCTTTTGATAGTTGGGTGAACTTTTTAAAATCAGTTTTATTTCATTCGCTCTTGGCCAGAATTTATTACCCATCCCTAATTGCCCAGAGGGCAGTTAAAAGTCAACCACACATCTGTGGGTCTGGAGTCACATATAGTCCAGACCAGGTAAGGATGGCAGTTTCCTTCCCTGAAGGACATTAGTGAACCAAATGGGATTTTCCAACAATCATTTCATGATCATCACTGGACACTTATTTCCAGGCTCTTATTATTAAATTCAAATTTCACCATCTGCCATGGCAGGATTCTAACCCAGTTCTCCTGGATGAGTTTCTGGATGAATAAATTAGTGATAATACCACAAGGCCATTGCCTCCCAGTGGGTATAACCCTGGAGTATGAAATGCTACTGGATGACATTACCATGACTGCACTGCCTCTCCTTTCCTGTCTATTTGAAGAGACTCCCCTGGGAGCAGTAATCCTAATGACAGAGGATATATGAAGCACACAGATCTTTGATATTGGACACTAGACAATAGTTAAAGTCAATATGGCTATTTTCACCCACTTCGTGTTTAACAGCTGGGGTGTTAAAGGCTTCTCCAGCTGTCTATCCGCACAACCCTGAGTGCACCTCATTGAGAGTGAGTGTGTAAGCATGTGTGCACATGCACCTGTGAGTGTGTGTGTGTGTGTGTGTGTGTGTGTGTGTGTGTGTGTGTGTGTGTGTGTGTATAGATTTGTGTTGGCGTGGGCTTGGGTGGGGTGGGGTTGGGGGCTTAAGAAGCCATGTAATGTTTTGGCCTTGCCTGCGTTTTGTACTCCCGATAGAGTGAAATAGTGTATGTTGGCAACATGAATGAAATACCACACAGATCCATGATGAAAACAGCTAGCCTGTCTTTTCTATTCAACCTGTTCAGAGATGTAATTACACATCTCTGGAACAGGCAGGACTGAACCCAGATCTCTCGATCCAGAGGTAAGGGCACGACCACTGCACCACAGGAGGGCACTTAACTAATTGCTGTTTCTCTACATTCCAATTGAACCTACCCATTGTTACCCGAGGGTGGCACTGTCCTCTCGCTGGGTCAAAGTCTTCATTCTCATCCATGCACACACAGAAGAAGGATCCTTCATAATTTTCACAGAGGGCTGTTCCACAGACTCCATTCATCATCTCGCATTCATTGACATCTATAACATGAGAACAAGTGATTTTCTTTAATTAAAATGTGTACATACTCCGACTGCCTAATAGCAATAGATGAGATTCCTGACAATGGCACCTTTAAGAGGAAAAACTTTGCTGACTATTCCTGGTCTAGTCTACAAGTGACTCCAGAACCACAGCAATGCATCTGACTCATAACTGCTCTCTGAAAAGACCAAAGAAACCATTCAGTTTTTTTTCAAACCACTCTAAATAATAAATAGCACATGGACTGCAGCAAGGAAGCTACTCATCACCACCTTCTCAAGGGTATTTAGGGATGGGCAACATATACTGGCCTTGCCAGTAGTGCCAACACCCCATGGATGTACAAAATAAGTTATACCATGTTCAGATTTACCCTTTCTGCAAGAGATATTTTAAGTACATCATTTTACTTGACTCTGTGACTTAATTATTCATCAAAATAAATATGCACTCATACTCGCAAGGATCATGTTCCACCATTCACCTGTTCCTGGTTTTGTTGAGGAAGTCAGCAAACAAACTTTGTGCTGTTTCCTCATTTATCCAAGTTTAGTTGAACAGACCCTATTTTTTTTCTGTGTTTTTTAAAACTGTGGTATGAAAAGAAAAATAATTGTCTTAAAACCGTGGATTTACAAGGATGGTGGCATATTTTGAACATGCAATACCTGTTCTGAACCCTTTCTGTGTAGCTGTGCAGATGAACCAGAGAAAAGGGCTTGTTTCCAAGTGAAACTGATTGTTTTGTGGACTGGGACCAGTTATCAGTGATAGAAATGCTCTACCTTCCCACATCGATGTGATTGGTTGTCAGGTAGCTGAACAGGTTGTGCTATGAGCAGGACACAGAGAAGCTTTGTCAGACCAGGACAGAAACCAGAAGGTTGGCAACAGCAGAAAACTATTGCAGTTCTCCGCTGTAAGCCACTTTAAATCTGGAGAAAACCAGCTTCTCTTTCCTTCAGAAGATGCTGCAGAATGTGACTTTGAATTGGCTAAGTCATGGACATATCAGAAGGGATCCAACCACCCTGTGCCTTTTGCAAACCAGTGGAAGCATTTGGAAAAAAGAATGTCGAGGACAAATCTTCAGATCAGTAAGAACCCAACACACAGATCTTGTGAACAAAATCTATGGAACTGTTTTCCAAATGGATATTTTCACCAATTTATGTTTGTTTGTGTGTGTATAAGGAGGAGTTAATAAGGGGTTTAGAATTTTAATTTGTAAAATTTGGTTTAATTCTTTACCTGTAGCTAGAATCTAATGATCTATAATAAAGAGTGATTACTTATTAAATACAGAAGCCTGGATCTGAAAATCAAGTCCAACAAACAGACATTGCTGGAGAAACTCAGCAAGTCTGGCAGCATCAGGTAGCTTGGGGATTTTTAAGTTAAAAAAAGCTTGACTTTTGTGACAATCCTAGGAAATCAGGGTGGGACAGTAAAAAGTTGAACATGGTCTATTCTGCTAGCTGGCTACATTCTCAACAATGTGCCTAACAGCTTGTGAGGTGAACATGTGTTTCAGCTCATGTTCAGCTCTTGAATGCAATGTGTTGCTCTTAAAATCAATGAACCATAGAGAGGTATTGCTGATTGCCAGGACTGCAAATATCTGATGTTGTAAACAAAACAAATGGAACATCAAAGCAGAGAGAGGTCTCCTACATTCACGTGGCATTAGACACCTTGGAGTCATACAGTCATACACACATAAAGTCATGCATACATGGAGTCATACATACTGGGTTATGAAGGTCAACAGGAGGAGAGAGGCCAAGTTTCTGCAGGGGAAATACAATTTCTGACTGCTACTCACATCTTTACACCTTTATTTGCTTTGAGCTATTACCTACACTACCTTTTGACTCAAGTCTTCCACTGCATTTAATTCTTTAAAGCACTTATATCTATGCTCTGTAGCCTCTCCACAACAGTTCTGGTCCCAGTGTGGTTTTGAGGCAGGTACTTTAATGATATAATTCCTTCTTTTCCCATTATGGTGCCAGGTTCCTGTGAAATGGAATTCCTCTTTTCCAAACCACTCTTGTAGCCAGGTGTTTGCTACGCAATGGGGAGAAATAGCTCTGCAGAGGCCAGTATTCTGTCACCAAGTTACTCTTTGTTTACATGTACACGGTACCTGACACAGATCTGGCTTCCTCAGAGCCAGCATTCAGAGTGAACAGAACCTCTGACAACCCTGTTTATATCTGTCAGCCAGGGCTCCCTGATTGGACCAGGTTAATAGCCCCAAGTCAGAGAACTCATTTTCTATGAGGTCCACCTAGCTGAACTTGTTACAGTCACTACATGGAAGTGCCAGAATATCAAGTGCACATTGATGCAATAGTTACTTTGCAAATTCTGCCTATCTCCCCAATGATATGTGGGGCCTATGATTTCCACTGGCTGCTCAATGGGAAATCTAACTAAGCTAACAAGGCATGACTCCATTCTCTCTGCTTAGAGAGCACACAATGAAGCAGCCTCTCTTCCTAGATAGAGTCCTTCACCTCCTGGCTGCACTGAACAGTGTCACCGGGAAATGTTCTCCATTTCACCCACTTCTTCCTGGAATTATGGTGTGGATATTGATTGCAACAAGTTTCGTTGCAAACAGCAGCACATTTCTGTGTCCATTTTCTTAGTGAATCTGAGAAAACCCAGGCTGCTGAGTAAGGTGAAGGCAGGAGGAGAAAAAAAACCATAAATTGCTGGAGAAACTCAGCAGATTCTGGCTACATCTGTGGAGAGAAAGCATGGTTAGCATTTCGGGTCCAGTGACCTATCTTCAGAACTGGCTGTAGACAGGAAAAGGTTGGTATATACGCTAAGGACAGGAGATGGGGTGGTAAATGAGTAAACAATGGATAAAGATTGACTCCAGAGAGAACTGCAATTGAGCAGACGAAGGAATGGATAATGGTAAGCTGTGGAAAAAGGAAAGCTGATACTAGGGACCGTTAGTGGGTGACATTGGGTTGACTGTGATAAGAGCAGCCCATGTGATGACAGGGTGGGGTGTGTTGGGGTGGGTAGAAGACATAGAGGAAAGTGTTCAGGTCCTAAAATTATTGAACTCAATATTGAATCCTGAAGGCTGCAGGGTTCCCTGGCTAACATCTTTAGTTCAGGCCTGCTGCAGTACTGCAGTGGAGCTCAGTGCAAGCTGGAAGGTCAATATCTCATTTCCTGTTTGGGGGGGGAGGGGGGGAAGGGGGGGGGGGGGGGGCTTTGCCAACGTAGACAATTTTCCAGCCACATCAGTAATTTTCTGAAGTAACTTCAAAGTATCCTGTCACTAAGTCACCCTTTATTTACATGTGGATTGTTCTTGTCATTGATCCAGTTCCCTCAGAGCCAGCTGTCAGAGTGAACAGGATGTCTGACACTCCTGTTTATATCCATCAGCCAGGAGTCCCTGATTGGTCAAAATTAACCGCCTCAATCAGAAAACTCATATTCTATGAGATCTATCTAGCTGACCTCCCTACAATCACCACATTTTCCTTAAATTCCATGGGCTTATGCTTAAATCTCTTTATCAAAAGCCTTCTGGACGTCCTTAAAAGCTGCTTTGTGGCCCTGTGCTGGTCTTTGTATCTTTCCCAGTTAACAAGATCCATGCTATTCTTTGTATTTTTATCAGCCCTTTCATTGAGTTTTATGCTGTCCCTTACCTATTTGGGTTGTCCATGGCTCTTTTTTTCTGTGAAAGTGGAGCTTTTCCCTCTCAGGGGTATAAACTGGCTTGGTATTACCTACCAAGGCATGAGCATAATTGGGCCATAACAGTGGAGGCCATGCTCCGTTATATCTTTGAAAGTGAAGCATTGGAATCCCTTGTTAAAGAGACCTAGCTTTAATGGGAGTTGGTGACACACAGTATCATTAACTGCATCGTCCATGTAAAATGCAGTCTGCTCAACCTCAATTTATCTGTTAATTCATTTTAAACCATGTTAATCCTGACTGTTAAAGGTTAAATTGTATATAAAGTAATGTAAAGTCACTATTGTCTTACAGATCATAGAGCTGCTCTCTCATTCAATAGAAACAACTGGTGGTGATTTAACCTGAGGGGCACCATGTCTCAGGCAAGGGGAGAGATTGAGAAGGAGAGTCCTTCATGGTAACCTCAGCCGATGCAGTAATTGAACCCACACTGTCAGTAAATATATTTTAGAATACATTTTGCATGCTTTGGCTATGTCTGGGTTGAATTGAGCATTTTGGAACGGTTTGTTGTTGTGAAGTTTGGCGAGCTCTCTCACGGTATCTTAAGGAAACTCATCTCATTTGTTATTTACCTCACAACTTCTGCTTCTCTCACCACTGACTTCTGCCCCATCTTACCATTTCCTTGCAGTGCACTCTAGACATGACTGACCGGACCAATGGTAAGTGATTCCTCTTGGGATGGCCTGGCAAGATGGTGGGGTGGTAAATGAGTAAACAATGGATAAAGATAGACTCCAGAGAGAACTGCAATTGAGCAGACGAAGGAATGGATAATGGTAAGCTGGGTTAAACCAGGAAAGATCCCTTGACCGTGAGCCTCCCAGATGGATGACTGACTGTGTCAAAGCCCCTTGATTGTGGCCATGACTGATGATGCTTGGACCCCCTGACCGACAATGGATTCCTTGGATAGATCGAACATTATTCCCCATCATTTATTGACATGGCCAATGAATGTGCAGTCTGTTTGGCACCGTGGCAGCTGGTACATGCTGACAGCATTCGATTAACATCTTGCTGTATCATTCACAAAGTTGCCCTCCCTACAGTGAGACAGGCATACTGTTTTTGTGTCTGTGCTAAAGAGCCCATCCGAATAGCAGTAATAAAAGCCTCTGGATGGTATGGATGCTGTGGGTAGATGCAAGGTGAGTGCTAAGAGAGAGAGCAAGCAGCTTTGAGAAGCAGCCTGACTCAGTCCATGAGTTGGTGCTTGCGTGCCAAGTGTCCATGCTGCAGTGTTTCAATTCCAGTTTCTGGTATGGCCTTCAAGACAAGCATTTGGTAGTGATGGCCATGATGGGCTGGCAGATGCCAATGCCTGTGGAGGAAGGGTACAGCTGTGCCTATGGATTGTGCCCTGAGATAGAGTCATAGAGATGTACAGCATGGAAACAGACCCTTCAGTCCAACCCATCCATGCTGACCGGATATCCCAACCCAATCTAGTCCCACCTGCCAGCACCCAGCCCATATCCCTCCAAACCCTTCCTATTCATAGAACATAGAACATAGAAAAATACAGTGCAGTACAGGCCCTTCGGCCCTCGATGTTGCGCCGACCAAAGTCTACCTAACCTACACTAGCCCAATAACCTCCATATGCTTATCCAATGCCCGCTTAAATGACCATAAAGAGGGAGAGTTCACCACTGCTACTGGCAGGGCATTCCATGAACTCACAACCCGCTGAGTAAAGAAATATACCCATCCAGATATCTTATAAATGTTGCAATTGTACCAGCCTCCACAACTTCCTCTGGCAGCTCATTCCATACACTTATTAGATTAGATTAGATTACTTACAGTGTGGAAACAGCCCTTCGGCCCAACAAGTCCACACCGACCCACCAAAGCGTAACCCACCAATACCCCTACATTTACCCCTTGCCTAACACTACAGGCAATTTAGCATGGCCAATTCACCTAACCTGCACATCTTTGTGACTGTGGGAGGAAACCGGAGCACCCGGAGGAAACCCACGCAGACACGGGGGGAACATGCAAACTCCACACAGTCAGTCGCCTGAGACGGGAATGGAACCCGGGTCTCAGGCGCTGTGAGGCAGCAGTGCTAACCACTATGCCACCGTGCCGCCCACACGTATCACCCTCTGCGTTAAAAAGTTGCCTTTTAGGTCTCTTTTATATCTTTCCCCTCTCACCCTAAACCTATGCCCTCTAGTTCTGGACTCCCCGACCCCAGGGAAAAGACTTTGTCTATTTACCCTATCCATGCCCCTCATAATTTTGTAAACCTCTATAAGGTCACCCCCTCAGCCTCCGCGCTCTAGGGAAAACAGCCCCAGCCTGTTCAGCCTCTCCCTCTAGCTCAAATCCTCGAACCCAGGCAACATCCTAAGAATCTTTTCTGAACCCTTTCAAGTTTCACAACATCTTTCCGATAGGAAGGAGACCAGAACTGCACGCAATATTCCAAAAGTGGCCTAATCAATGTCCTGTACAGTCGCAACATGACCTCCCAACTCCTATACTCAAAACTCTGACTGATAAAGGAAAGCATACCAAATGCCTTCTTCAGTATCCTATCTACCTGCGACTCCACTTTCAAGGAGCTATGAACCTGCACTCGAAGGTCTCTTTGTTCAGCGACACTCCCTAGGACCTTACCATTAAGTGTATAAATCCTGCTAAGATTTGCTTTCCCTAAGTGCAGCACCTCGCATTTATCTGAATTAAACTCATAATTTGAGGACTTTAATTCTCAGCCCACTACACTCAGCCACTTCTCAGCCCATTGGCCCATTTGGTCAAGATACTGTTGTAATCTGAGGTAACCCTTCTCGCTGTCCACTACACCTCCAATTTTGGTGTCATTTGCAAACTTACTAACTGTACCTCTTATGCTCGCATCCAAATCATTTATGTAAATGACAAAAAATAGAGGACCCAGCACCGACCCTTTTGGCACTCCACTCATCACAGGCTTCCAGTCTGAAAAACAACCGTCCATCACCATCCTCTGTCTTCTACCTTTGAGCCAGTTCTGTATCCAAATGGCTAGTTCTCCCTTTATTCCGTGAGATCTAACCTTGCTAACCAGTCTCCCATGGGGAACCTTGTCGAACGCCTTACTGAAGTCCTTATAGATCACATCTACCCCTCTGACCTCATCAATCCTCTTTGTTACTTCCTTAAAAAACTCAATCAAGTTTGTGAGAAATGATTTCCCATGCACAAAACCATGTTGACTATCCCTAATCATTCCTTGCCTTTCCAAATACATGTACATCCTGTCCCTCAGGATTCCCTCCAACAACTTGCCCACCAACATCAGACTCACTGGTCTATAGTTCCCTGGCTTGTCCTTACCACCCTTCTTAAACAGTGGCACCACGTTAGCCAACCTCCAGTCTTCCGGCATCTCACCTACGACTATCGATGATACAAATATCTCAGCAAGAGGCACAGCAATCACTTCTCTAGCTTCCCATAGAGGTCTAGGGTACACCTGATCAGGTCCTGGGGACTTCTCTATTTTTATGCGTTTCAAGACATCCAGCACTTCCTCCTCTGTAATATGGACATTTTGCAAGATGTCACCATCTATTTCCATACAGTCTATATCTTCCACATCCTTTTCCATGGTAAATACTGATGCAAAATACTCATTTGAAATCTCCCCCATTTTCTGCGGTTCCACACAAAGACCGCTTTGCTGATCTTTGACAGGCCCTATTCTCTCCCTAGTTACCCTTTTGTCCTTAATGTATTTGCAAAAACTCTTTGGATTCTCCTTAATTTTATTTGCCAAAACTATCTAATGTGCCCTTTTTGCTCTCCTGATTTCCCTCTTAAATATACTCCTACTTCCTTTATACTCTTCTCAGGATTCACTCGATCTATCCTGTCTATACCTGACATATGCTTCTTTCTTTTTCTTAACCAAACCCTCAATTTCTTTCGTCATCCAGCATTCCCTATACCCACCAGCCTTTCCTTTCACCCTAACAGGAATATACTTTCTCTGGATTCTTGTTATCTCATTTCTGAAGGGTTCCCATTTTCCAGCCGTCCTTTACCTGCGAACATCTACCCCCAATCAGCTTTCGAAAGTTCTTGCCTAATACCGTCAAACTGGCCTTTCTCCAGATGTTGTTATCCAGTGTCCAGCATGGAGGTCATTCAGACCTTGGGCTCAACTGAATCCGTCACATATACAAGTTTGGTTTCCTTGTTGAATTTTGCTGACCTCTAGCTTTGTCGAGTTCAATGAGGTGGGAGGTTGAATACTTTGGCAAGGAGAATACAAGCACTGAATGTTACAAAAATGGAAATAAAAGACTGCAGAAAGCTTCAGCGGAGCGAGATTTGGAAGCCCTTATACATAAATCACAAAGAGCTAGCATCCAAATTAATAGGGAAGGCAAATGGGATGTTGGTCAGTCATTCTAAGGGAATGGAGTATAAAAATAGGGAAGTCTTTCTAAAATAATACAAACCACCTTTTAGACTATACATCGAATAATGTTCATAGTTGTGGTTCCCTGATCTAAGGAAAGATAAACAGTCATTAGAGGCTGTCCAAAGAAGGTTGTTCCGGAACAGGGAGGAATTGTCTTACAAAGAGAGATTGTGTAGTCTGGGTCTGTACTCACTTGCGTTTTGAAGAAAGAAATGATTTACAAGAATGCTGCCAGGATTGGGAGGTTTTGATCGCTAGGGAAAGGCTGAATAGGCTAGGGCTGTTTTCCCTGGAGCATTGGGAATGAGGGGTGACCTTATCGAGGTTTATAAAATCATGAAGGACACAGATAGGAAGAATAGGCAAGGCCTTTTCCCCAGGGTAGGGGAATCCAAAATTAGAGGGCATAGGTTTTAAGGTGAGAGGGGAAAGATTTAAATGGACCTAAGGTGCAACTTTTTCATGTAAACAGTGGTGTGTGAATGGAATGAGCTGCCAGAGGAAATGGTGGAGGCTGGTACAAATACAACACTTATACAATTACAACAGTCATAGAGTCATAAAGATGTACAACACGGAAACAGACCCCCTCGGTCCAATTCGCCCATGCCGAGCAGATTTCCTAACTTAATCTAGTCCCATTTGCCAGCATTTGCCCCGTATCCCTCTTAAACCCTTCCTATTCATACACTCATCCAGATGCCTTTTAAAAGATCTTTTCCCCAGGGTAGATGAGTCCAGAATTAAAGGGCAGAGGTTTAGAGTTAGAGGGGAAAGATTTAAAAGATGCAAGTTTTTCACGCAAAGGGTGGTGCATGTATGGAATGAGCTGCCAGAGGATGTGGTGGAGGCTGGTACAATTACAACATTTAAAAGGCATCTGGATGAGCATATAAATAGGAAGGGGTTTAGAGGGAAATGGACCAAGTGCTGGCAAAGGAACTAGATTTAGTTAGGATATTTGGTCAGCATGGACGAGTTGGAGCGAGGGGTCTGTTTCCATGCTGTACATCTTATGACTTTTATAAACCTCAATAGCCTATTCTTCCTATCTGTGTCCTTCATGATTTTATAAACCTCGATAAGGTCACCCCTCATTCCCAAAGCTCCAGGGAAAACAGCCCCAGCCTATTCAGCCTTTCCCTAGAGATCAAAACCTCCCAATCCTGGCAGCTTTCTTGTAAATCTTTTCTTTCTTCAAAGCGCAAGTGAGTACAGACCCAGACTACACAATCTCTCTTTGTAAGACAATTCCTCCCTCTTCAGGAACAACCTTCTTTGGACAGCCTCCAATGACAGTTTATCTTTCCTTAGATCAGGGAACCACAACTATGAACATTATTCGATGTGTAGTCTAAAAGGTGGTTTGTATTATTTTAGAAAGACTTCCCTATTTTTATTCTCCATTCCCTTGGAATTACTGACCAACATCCCATTTGCCTTCCCTGTTAATTTGGATGCTACCTCTTTGTGATTTATGCACAAGGGCTTCCAAATCTCTCTGTGCTGAGGGTACTGAAGGATAAAATCCATTTACATTTGGAAAAGAATGGGCTTATTAGTGATAGGCATCATGGTTTTTTGCAGGGTAGATCATGCCTTACCAACGTAATAGAGTTCTTTGAGGAAGTGACCAAGTTGGTAGATGAAGGAAGGGCTGTAGATGTCATATACATGGACTTTAGTAAGGCATTTGATAAGGTTCCCCATGATAAACTAATGGAGAAAGTGAAGATACATGGTGTTCAGGATGTTCTAGCTAGGTGGATAAAGAATTGGTTGAGCAACAGGAGACAGAGAGTACTGGATGATGAGAGTTTCTCGAAATGGAGAAAAGTGACCAGTGGTGTTCCACAGGGGTCAGTGTTGGCGTCACTGTTGTTTGTAATATACATAAATGATCTGGAAGAGGGCACTGTTGGTCTGATTAGTAAGTTTTCAGATGATACGAAGATTGGTGGAGTAGCAGAATGCAAAGGGGCCTGTCAAAGAATACAGGAGAATATAGATAGACAAAAGTGTTGTGCGGAGATATGGCAGATGGACTTCAATCCAGGCAAATGTGAGGTGATGCATTTTGGGAAGACTAATTCTAGAGCGAACTACACTGTAAACGGAAGAGCCTTGGGAAAAGTTGATGAGCAGAGAGATCTGGGAGTTCAGGTGCATTGTACCCTGAAGGTGGCTGCACAGGTGGACAGAGTGGTCAAGAAGGCATATGGTATGTTTGCCTTCATCGGTTGGGGCATTGAGTATAAGGGCTGGCAGGTCATGTTAAAATTGTACAAGACTTTAGTTCGGCCTCATTTAGAATATCGTGTATAGTTCTGGTCGCCACATTACCAAGAGAATGTGGATGCTTTGGAGAGGGTGCAGAGAAGGTTTATGAGGATGCTGCCTGGTATGGAAGGTGCTAGCTATTAAGAGGTTGAGGGTAGGTTGGGATTGTTTTCATTAGTGAAAAGGAAATTGTGGGGGGACCTAATTGAGGTCTACAAAATCATGAAGGGTATAGACAGGGTAGGTAGAGATAAGCTTTTTCCGAGGGTGAGGGATTCAACAATGAGAGGTCATACTTTCAAGGTGAGGTGAAAAGTTTAAGGGTGATATACACGGCAAGTACTTTACACAGAGGGTGGTAGATGCCTGGAACACATTGCCATTAGAGTTGGTCGAGGCTGGCACGGTAGATTAATTTAAGGTGTGTCTGGACAGATGGATGAGTAGGTGGGGAGCAGAGGGATACAGGTGCTTAGGAATTGGGCGGTAGGTTTTGACAGTGGATTTGGACTGGCTCAGTGTTGGAGGGCCAAAGAGCCTGTTCCAGGGCTATAAATTTTCTTTGTTCTTTGTACTAAGAGATTTACCAGGATGCTGCATGAATGGGAGGGCTTGTCTTGTGAAGAAAGGTTGAATGAGCAAGGGCTTTTCGCACTGGACAGAAGAAGGAAGAGAGGTGACCAATAGAAGTGTACAAGGTAATGAGAGGCATAGAGCCAAAGACATTTCCCAAGGGCAGAAACGGCTGTCACAAGGGGTCACAATGTTAATTGATTGGAGGAAGGTATATGGGAAATGTCTGAGGTAGGTTCTTTATGCAGAAAATGGGTGCATGGAATGCACTGCCATCGTGGTAGTAGAGTCAGAGACATTAGGGACGTTTTAGCGATTGCTGGGCAGGTACATGGACAGCAGTAAATTGAGGGGTATGTTGGTTAGGTTGGTCTTAGATTAAAATAAATGCTTGGCACAACTTCGTGGGCTGAGGGGTCTATACTGTACTGCAATGTTTCATGTTCTATATCTGTGAATAAAAGAATAACCATTTACGACAGAGATGAGGAGCACTTCCTTCTCTCAGAGAGTGGTGAATCTGTGCAAGTCTTTACTGCAGAAGGATTAGATTAGATTCCCTACAGTGTGGAAACCAGCCCTTCAGCCCAACCAGTCCACACCGACCCTCCGAAGAGTAACCCATCTAGACACATCTCCCTCTGACTAATGCACCTAACACTGTGGGCAATTAAGCTTGGCCAATTCACCTGACCCGCACATCTCTGGACTGTGAGAGGAAACAGGAGCATCTAGAGAAAACCCACACGGATATGGGGAGAATGTACAAACTCCATACAGACAGTCGCCCAAGGCTGGAATTGAACTGGGACCCCAGTACTGTGAGGCAGCAGTGATAACCACTGAGCCATTGTGCCACTCACATTGATGTTGAAGCTGGCTCATTAAGTGCAGTCAAGGCTGAGATAGGTAGATTTTTTAATCATAAGGGAATTAAGATTTATTGAGCAAAGTAAAGTCAAGGATTATCAGGTCAGCTATGATCTCATTGAATGGTGGAGCAGACTCGATTGGCTGAATGGCCTATTTCTCCTCCTCTGTCTTATGTCTTATCAAGCCAGATTATAACAGAGATCAGCTTGGCCAGTTGTTTCTGAACTAAACTCTTGATATCAACTGTGTTGGTAATAAGTGCACAAGAATTGATTTTATTATTTGTGCATTTTGGAAGGAGATAATAAAGAGCTGGGAATGTTGATTTTCAAATCAATTAGAAATCAAACATTGTGCGGATGAAGCTCAGTGCACATTTCAGTTTTCATCGTTGTGAAATGATTTTGAACATTCCTTCACATTAACGGTGCTACATCAATATAAGTCATTAAAGGCTGCAAGGAAAAACCGAGAGAACTGCAGATGCTGAAAATCAGAAATTGTTGGAAAAGCTCAGTAGGTCTGGCAGCATCTTCAGGAAGGGTTACTGGACCTGAAATATTGACTCTGATTTCTCTCCACAAATGCTGCCAGACCTGTTGAGCTTTCCCAGCAACTTCCGTTTGAGTTATTAAAAGCTCCAGTCTAGTTTCTGGTTTGCGATGACAGACATGGAATGTGAAACAAACTGGTTATTATCCTCAATTGGATTACTGTCTCATAATCAGTAAATCCCCTTTTCAACAATTTCTAAAATTCCATTTTGACAAAACAAAAAATCCTGACATTGCTAAACCT
Source organism: Hemiscyllium ocellatum (assembly GCF_020745735.1). Classification (NCBI taxonomy): domain Eukaryota; kingdom Metazoa; phylum Chordata; class Chondrichthyes; order Orectolobiformes; family Hemiscylliidae; genus Hemiscyllium; species Hemiscyllium ocellatum. The sequence continues at coordinate 101,972,903 of NC_083408.1, read as the reverse complement.
CTCATGTTTGTCTTGGCGTGTTTAAAATTCGTGGGCTGTAACAAAAGTATATTTGCTACCAAATTGATTTTCTTTAAAAAATGAAACTGATGTAATGAAATACCTGTTAGCAGTGTATTATGGTGCTTTTCGGCTTAAGTCTACAAATGACTTTTTCTGAAAACTGTACTGGAGAAATGGCACAATTGTTTAATCAGGACCTTGGGCAAAGCCAACCTCCCAGCCACCCAGTTCAGGTTTTATGTTGGATTTTACATGATGTGGACAGCAATTCCTCCAGTTCAATCCACATAAGACTGTAAGAAAGTTGAAGGCTTAAACATATTCCTTATTGGAGACAAAACGACTTGTTACAATGCCTGTGCATGTATCAGCCAGTAGTTTATATAGACAAGGTCACAGTATCTGGGTCAGTGCATCAATTGTATCTGGGTCAGTGATAGACTACTCCAAGCATTGAATTTCAGATCATTTTGATGTTAGGTAAACAGCAGGATAATGATATTTAAAAGTTACCCTGTCGAATAACATTAATCATTGCTGCCTCGGGGAGCTAATAAGATTTTGCTTATTGAGAAAACAAACATACTTGCATTCCCACTGTGCAGTGAAAAATCAGGCAAAATTACACAATAATCACTTCTTTTGGCTTAGGGATAAAATTACAATTTTCGGTTAGACTACAGATGTATGAAGTGAGAAATGGATTCAAAGTGTAATCGTTGTTCATTGGGAAAGTAGTGGTTACATGGAAGCCATTGGTAATTTTAAAAAATGCCACCCAGCCGAATGATCACTGTTTGAAGAGCCAGATGGTGGTCACTCAAGCTTGCAAACTCAAGTTGGCAGGTAGAAAACCTGGATCTTTCAAATACCCACTGGGTGCATGGAAATACTTGTAAGTTCCAACGTAAGAAATAAGTGAGGTGTGTTCGCATTTTGTTAAAGGGTCCCATGAACAGAAACATTTACTAAAGAAGCTAGAATTGAGTCATATCTTCTGCCTAGAAAAAGGTCCTTCAGCACATTGGGTCCTTGCCAGTCGAAAACAACCACCTAACTATTTTAATCTCATTTTCCAGCACACAAACAGAAGCCGGAGTTAATGTTACGGGTCCAGTGACTCATAATCCAGCACTTAGCCCATAGCCTTGTGTGCCTTGGCAATGCAAGTGTTCATCTGAATTCTACTTAAATGCTATGAGCGTTTCAGCCTCTACATCCTTACCAGGTGGTGAGTTTCACATTCCCACCTTCGTCTGGGTGAGAATGCTTTTCCTTACAACTTCTCTAAACCTTCTTCCCCTTACCTTGAACCTATATCCTCTGGTCCTTGATCTCTCCACCGAGGGTATGTGTTTCTTCCTGTTTATTTTATCTATGTCCCTCATATTTTATAAATCTTAATAAGGTCTCCTCTCAATTTTTTCTGCTCTAATGAAAACAACACTAATATCTCTACCAAGTGAAACTCTCCAGCCCAGCACCATCCTGGTAATGCAGACATTTACTAGAAAGGAACCAAGTAGAGCCATACCAAGTGACCAATGCACTTTCAAGTGGAGAAAGAGTGACCCTTCACGTGGGTTTGAGTATCTGTAAGGTTGTTGTTAAGGGAAAAAGGGTTGAATTGTTTTTGCTGTTCTTTGTAGTAAGATAATTTCTAATTATTTTTATACCATGTCTTTTCCCTTTGTGTGTAATAAACATTGATGATTTTTTGTTAAACATACATCGATAGAACCTTAAGAATATGTTACGACTGATCCCTATGGTAACCAAATGACAATGATAAAATTATGATCTATCAAGCCAACTTTCATTTTAGGATCTGATTTATCCAATACTGCCATCAGCTTCCAGAGGTAGGCTGTTCAGACAGCCTGCTTTGATGCACAGAGTCTGTGTGAGAGGTAAATAAAAAGAGACGAAAACCAAAGATTTAGATTAGATTCCCTACAGTGTGGAAACAGGCCCTTCAGCCCAACAAGTCCACATCGACCCTCTGAAGCGTAACCTACTCAGACCCATTTTCCTCTGAGTAATGCACCTAACACTACGGGCAATTTAGCATGGCCAATTCACCTGAGATGCACATCTTTGGACTGTAGGAGGGAACCAGAGCACCCGGAGGAAACCCACACAGACACGGGGAGAATGTGCAAACTCCACACAGACAGTCACCAAAAGCTGGAATTGAACTTGGGACCATGGTGCTGTGAGGCAGCAGTGCTAACCAATGAGCAACTGTGCTGCACTACTAAGCCACTGTGTTGCCCACATCACATCCATTACAGCTCTTCACCTCTCATACACCCTCAATGCCTCATTTATATCAACTCATGTCATCTTATTGCCCTACCCACACCCCCACGGGTCCTCATATCCTGAGTCCTGGCTATGTCCCCCTGAGTCCATTGCTTCTAATACCCACCAAGACACCTTATGGTCTTCCCACTACATGGTCCCTCATACATTCCATGTCAACCTATTCCCGACTCATCCCATGTTTCTGCCCCCACTGGTCAACCTTTAACGTTCTCTCTCCATGCCAATTCACATGGAGCCCACCATGTGCAACGCTCAGGAGCCCTGCTGACGTAAATGAAACCTGTGTCTATTGATAATGTCACTATTAAAGGGAGACACGCTTGTTGACAGAAGACTATTCAATACACTGGGATTTTTTCGATGCTAATGAGAACAAATATTTCTATTCCAAAAACACTTGGGGCTGGCAATCAATCTGCTTACCTATCAGTCATTCTATGTGAAAATCTTAAGCTGGACAATCAGTTATGCAGCTCAAATATCAACAAGCACAATGCAACTGATATTATTTCAAAATATAGGCACATTTGCTTTTAGATTTTGAGTCCAAAGAAGTAAAATCCCAGACCAGTTTGATAGTCATCTCTTAGCTTGAGAAAGGAGGTACTGGCACTCAAGGGGGTGCAGAGGGGGTTCATGAGGATGATTCTGAAGTTGAGGGGACTTACGAGGAGAGTTTGAGTAGACTAGGACTATACTCATTGGAATTGAGAAGAACGAGGGAGGACCTTATTGAAACATGCAAAATTGCGAAGGGAATAGATAACACAGAAGCAGGGAGGTTGTTTCCATTGGTGGGTGAAACTAGAACTAGGGGGCATAGCCTCAAAATAAGGGGGAGCAGATTTAGAACTGAGTTGAGGAGGAACTTCTTCACCCAAAGGATTGTGTTAGATTCTGTTATTAAAGGATGTAATACCAAAACATTTAGAAATATGTAATGTAATCAAGCAGAGTCAGCACAGATTTTAAAAGTGAAATTATGTCAGGCAAATTTATTAGAATTCATTGAGGGGGTAACAAGCAGGATAGATAAAGGAGAACCAGTTGAAGTAATAGATTTGGATTTATAATGGGTGTTCAATAAGAAACCGCACACAAGGCTATTTAATAAGGTAAGAGCCCAGGGTGTATATTGTATGGATAGAGCATTAGCTAACTAATAGAAGACAGAGAGTTGGGATGTTGTTCTCAGAGTGATAACATGAAACTGTAATTAATGATTTGGATGATGCAAATGAATGTACTATTGTTACATTTGTGGATGACACAATATCAGGTGGGAAGTCAGGTACGGAGGAAGACACAAAAAAGTCTCCAGAGCTCTAGGGACAGGTAACGTGAGTGGGCAAAAACTTGGTAGATGGAATATAAAGTGGGAAAATGTGAGTTTATACCCTGTGGCAGGAAGAATGGAGGAGCATGACATAATTTAAATGGAGAAAGATTGTGGAAGGTTGCAGCATCGAAGGATTTGAGAGCCCTCATTCATGAATCACAAAAATCTAATGTGCAAGTTCAGCAAGAAGGCCTTTATTTCAAAGGGAATAAAAAATAAAAATAGGGAAGCCTTAATAAAACTATGTAAGGCACTAATAAGGCCACAGTTGAAATACCGTGAACAGGTTTGGTCCCCTTATCTCAGAAGAGACAGATTGAAATTAGATGCACTCCAAAGAAGGTCCATTGAGTTAATCTTGGACCTGCAGGGATTTTCTTATGAAGACAGGGTGAGTAGGTTGGGGCGATACCAGTTGGAGTTTGGAAGAATGAGAGGCTGCCTTATTAAAACGGACAAGATTCTCTGATTTCTCTCCCCAGTGGCTGACAGACCTTTTCCAGCAATTTCTGTTTAAGAATGTATGGGGACTTGACAGCGTATTTGATATCTGCAACAAATACAAAGTTTTGAATAGGACTTTGGGCTGTTAACTCAGTTCAGATGGTTAGACTGGAGATGCCAATCACAGTAAATCATGTCATTCACAGAAATCTAACCACTACAACTGAAAGAACATTTGGTTTTGTAATTCAAAGACTACCATGGTAAGATTTTCAGAAGATGTATTCTAGCTCTGACTTGAGACTCTCTGGGGTTCTTGCCTCTTTTGGAACATAGTCAACCATTTCTGCATCCTGATAGGGTCCAACTCTGCTGGAAATCTTGGGGACACTTGCAGGGTCTGGAGCAGGGCATAGATCAAGACTCAATGGCAGACCCAGGGCTTTTGGATCCACTGAGCTTTGACTTGGAGGCAAGGCCATTATGTAGAGGACTGTGGAAAACTGTGTGCATTGCAGCTACTGACTGCTGCCATTTCTAAGGGGTTGCTTAGTATCTGATATTTCCCATGAGTGATGATTGGAACCATCACCAATGGATCCAGGCATCCAGATGTTGCCATCTCCATGGCTAAGGCATAATGAACGACCACAGGCACCAATGAGGGACACATCTATCCAGAACCCTAAGACTCGAAACAACTTCCAGCAGATGTTAACCAGCCTCTGAATGTAGAGTTTGCTGCAAAAGATACTGTCCTGATTCAAAGAAAGTGCAGGAGGGCCACAGTTTCTCATTTTCAATGGCAGATTGAGTCACAGGGTCATAGAGATGTAGAAGGTCATGGAAACAGACCCTTCAGTCCAACTCGTCCATGAGACCAGATATCCTAAATTAATTGAGTCCCATTTGCCAGCATTTGGCCCATAGCCCTGTAAACCCATCCAGATGCCTTTTAAATGTTATAATCATACCAGCCTCCACCACGTCCTCTGGCAACTCATTCCATACATGCACCACCCTCTGCGTGAAAAAGTTGCCCCTTAGGTCCCTTTTAAATCTTTCCCCTTTCATCTTAAACCTATGCCCTCTAGTTTTGGACTCCCCCACCCCAGGGAAAAAACCTTGGCTGTTCACCTTATCCATGGCCCTCATGACTTTATAAGCTGCTATAAGGTCATCACTCAACCTCCGATGCTGAAAGGAAGCCTTCAAAAACTGAGCTAATGAGAGTCGAGATCCTGCGGATGAATGTTACAGATTGCTTCTGCTGAATCGGATATCCCGGGATACAGTGAGAAATTGATATGTGCTGACGAATTTGAGGTTCACTGCGCTGGAGACATTAAATGGTGAGAGTACCAATCACAACATGACCAACGTCACTAATAGGAAAGGATTCCATTTTGTCAATGGTTTTCAGCTTATCTATGAACATCATGACCACATATTAGAAGTCTGGCCCCTGGTACTCTGGAAGATGATGCATCTATCGTTAATCCCTCTCAGGTTCCTGCTTCATTCCAAGATCCTTCCAAGGATGCAAGAGCAGGGCAGCACTTCACAATTAATCTTGCTTGGTTGCAAGGACATGGAAGTCTGAGTATTCGTCACAGTTATCTCTCGTTAGTGCAAGGACTCCCACCCTCCTAAGAAAGGGTGAGTAGGCCATCTGCTGTGGAATTCTTCACACACACAAATTATGAAAGACAAAGCCTAGCTTGCAGTGTTTGAACTGGTGCACAGCTGGGTTTGGGACATAGCATAGTACAAAACTGGAAGATCCATAAGACCATAAGACATAGAAGCAGAAGTCGGGCATTCAGCCCATCAAGTCTGCTCCACCAATCAATGAGATGTGGCTGATCTGATCATCCTCAACTCCACTTTCCTGCCATTTCCTCAGAACCCTTGATTCACTTATTAATTAAAAGCCTATTTACCTCAAATAAACTTAATAACCCACTATAGCCTTCTGTGGTACAGAATTCCTACACTCTGAGCGAACAAACTCCTCCTCATCTCAGTCTTAAATGTACGACCTCTCACTCTGAGATCATACGCTCTGGCCACAGACTCTCCCAAAGGATGAACAACTGTTCCAAATCTATCCAGTCAAGTCCCTAAGAAGCTTGAATGTTTCAATAAAGTTAGCTATTATTCTTTTAATTATCATTCATGTAGCAACAGGTACTGCTGCTGCTGAGAGCAAGAGGAACATCATGGTGGCCTGGCAAATATTAATGAGTGAGCACCGTAAAATTGGACAAGATGATCTGGTGGAGCTCAGAGAGAGAAACCCACAAAGAAAAAAATGACGCTTGCAGAATTTTGCAAAAATGTAGTCCTCAATGTCTTTTCTGTGCATGATACTCAACAGAGGCAACTATTGTATTAACAGTTTTTAGAATGACATTTGAGCCAATGACAGGCAAGAATACAAAGCCTGTGCCATAGAAATGTTAGGGTGTTATACCAAGTAAACTACTTTACATCTGTTATTGTTTAACAAAATCCTGAAAAGTAAAACAATGCAATGCCCAACTGTCATCGTTAAAGCAGCTTTACACCAAATTAAAAAAAAAAGACACTTCCAGAGGCAAAGAGAAAATTAAGGAACTCTTTCAAGGAAAGCAGATTTCAACATCCACTCATTCATCATTTACTTTATTTTTACAAATTCAACAAATAGAAAGTACAGCTGGTTACCCAGACTGTTTACTGACCCTGACTCCGAGATGAAAGAAACTCAACGTAACACGTCAGTTTGTATATAGTTTTGACAACAATTTTCAGTCAATGTTTGATTAAGTACTGAAAACCTGAGGAATGGTGGGTCAATTTGAAGTAACAATGCACTGTTTGAGAATGACTGTACTTTCCCTGATCTTGAGAACGGCTGTTAGTGGCGTAGAATGCTATCAGCCAATGTGAGTAGAGATTGAAATTTTTAGCGTAATTAAATCTGGTACTAAAATTGATGTAAGCTTTTAGATGGTTAAAGAGAAAACCAACTATTATTAAATCTATAAAACAATGCAGGATTTTGAACAAGTGTCTACAATTTCACAACCACCATGTGCAAGATAACATCAAGGTTATACCATTGAATGAATAATTACAGAGGCATGGATTTAAGATTGTAGGTTACGTGTCACTACTAAGCGATGGGAACATGAGCCTTGTTTGCCACTAACACAGTGTTGCTGTTAGCTAAAAAGATGTTCTGTCTATTAACAAATGAATAATGTGGCATATGACTTTCAGTACCAGTGCGATGCTAATTAGTTAGGCTGCGTGTCCTAGAGATTGGTGGATTGCACCAAACAGCATATTTCTTTAAATATTTGTAACAAGCAATATATTGACCATATTCAACTAGCTCACATCTGCAAAACTCACAATGCAATATCTAGCTTTAGATGTGATCCTGCAATTGGACAACATTTGCTGGATAATCCTAAATGTGCAAAGAATTACACTGACAACCAGTAGGGGAATAGCAGTCAACTTGCAGAGTGCACATGCAGAAGGAAAAAAAAGGTCAGAGGGAACATAGTACACATAACCCTTTTCTTTACAGACACGCACAGTGCCTGTTTCAACACAACAAAATGGATAATAATAAAAAACAATGATAGAAAATGCCTGGTTAACATTTTAAGAAAAACGTGGCTATTAACAATCAATTCAAAACCATTAAACTATTCCAAGTATTCTCGATTTCTCAATGAACCACAAGTGGGAAAGGACAAAGAGAGATTAGTGTTTCTTCTGTTAGCTGCCCAGTTTTCTGGTGCTGCACACAGTGATTAAGCTGACGATTAACTGTTGGTGATGTCCATTTTGTTGAAATTGAACATAATGTCAAAAAACATGGCTATTAACAATCAATCTGTATGAATGTATGTTTTTCCATGGCAATGTCTCTACCAATTAGAATCCAATTACAAATCAATCAGCACTCTCCATTCAGGCGTTTTAAATATTGCTTTTCCTCTTGATTTGGTATTCTTGTGAAATGTTCTGATATACGTTAGCTTCAACGAACTGTTCTGTTTGTGATTCATAAAACAATTTTTTGGGTCAAAGAATAAATACAACTATGTTAAATAATCCATTTCTCAGTCAACTCTCATTGACTCATTTTAAGTGTACTTCTAAAGAATTTGGTGCCGTGATAAATGAAATCCTGGTTGACAGTTTTCCATTTCTTCACACGATATATTAACTTCCAACAACTTCAAATGCTAAGAAACACACATTTTTGTACTATGTAACATTTGGCCAAAGAAATTTGCTATTAGAATTTCTGTAAAACATTGGCCAATAGAGAGATGGACATTATGTTCATTTTCAACAATATGGACATCACCAACAGTTAATCATCAGCTGTGTGCAGCACCAGAAAACTGGGCAGCTAACAGAAAAAAAATTAATCTCTCTTTGTACTTTCCAACTTGTGGTTTATTGGGAAATCCAGAACACTTGGAATAGTTTAATGGTTTTGAATAAGGCTTGAACATTCATGACCAACTTACACTTACCCACACATCCTTGGCCCCCTGGTGGAATCTCAAAACCTTGGTCACAATGGCAACGAAAGGATCCATCTGTATTTTCGCAATATCCATGAGTACCACAGATCGTTCCATTCATACACTCATCAACGTCTGCACAAACCAAAAGAATTGGAATTAATTACTGATGTTCAGTATTGTTCAGCCATACTGAAAACCTAATTAGTAGTGATTACTGGATTCAGGGGTTCATTCTTCAGTGCATTATGATGACCCTACTCATAGATGCAGGTTTGCTTGCTGAGTTGGAAGGTTCATTTCCAGACATTTCATCACTCTTCTAGGTAACACCTTCAGTGGGTCTCCAGGTGAAGTACTGCTGCTGAGCCCTGCTTGACATCACCACAGGAAATGACATCACCAACCCAAAGAAGCCCAAATATATAAATAGAAAGCAGGAATCAGCAGCAATACTTTGCTAGGAGGCCCACTGAAGATGTTACCTAGTAGGGTGATGAAACATCTGGAAATGAACCTACCAGCTCAGCAAGCAAACGTACATCCAGAACCTCAACCTGAGCTACAAATCTTCTCAAAACTCACTAAGATTCTATTATAAATTGACTGGGTTAATGATACTCCACAGATAAATTTATGTTCTTACTGTTTATAATAGCAAGAAAACCAATGAGGAGGTCCAATGGATTTCAGATCTATTGATCGCTACTTGATCATTTAGGAAGATTAAAGTTACCACTGTCAGGGCAATGACATTGACTTTGGCCTCTTCCCACATGACAGTAATCCTGGGTTAAATGTCTATATTCATTTTTCTTATTTTTCTCTCCCAAAATGTATGAACTTCAAACCTATTCAAGATGAGTCTTTGTTTGATCAGATGGTTTACAAAAAGGACCAAAATGAGTTAAATCATGAGGCAATTGCCAAGGTCTACAACCCTAATTATTTTATCGAATTATATTTTTCAACCATTAATGAACATCTGTTTGGTATTTCTAGGGAGCACTATCCACTTGAGTCCTGTTTGACAACAGTGATTTCTTTATAAGTGAAATGCATACACTTTCTCAGTAACTGCTTAAGAACGTTCAAAAAGATTGGATGGAACTTAATTCTTGCTGAAAAGAGATCATTTTTCTCAATGCATTGTTGAAATATAAGGTTGATGGCTCAATAGCACCTGCAGCACAGAACCTCCAGCTGCAGATTATCATTTGGCAGGTAAATCCTCAAAAGCAAAGTTCGACAATACCAAATACTAATGCTTAATAGGAATTCTCAAAAGACATGGCAGAGAAGCATTTTGACAATCATTAAAGTTCAAGACAGTTCATATAAACTATTAAAAGGGCCACTGTTAGGTATTTTACTACATTCTGTAACCATAATAAATTGTAACAGCTGCACATAGTTGGAACAAAGCTTTTGGTTTCATTGCTAATATCAACATAATGTCAGCACTATAACATTCATCAAGGATGTGGCTAAGGTAGTGCTAAACTCCAAGAGTCCAATTTTAACTCTGGATAAATGAATGAATTGTGAGTAAGTTGACATCTTGTACTTAAAACAGGCTATATTATATTTTGGTTGTTTCCAATCTATTCCTTACACACAGTACATTCATGTATCACTCTAATAAATGGAAATGTCAGCTTGCCTAACAGCACTTCAAACCACAGTGACATTGTACAGTGAGTGAATTAAAAATATACTGCAATCAATTCAAAGGGCCTTTATTGGTCAGCACGTTGAGTATAGGAGTTGGGAGGTCATGTTGTGGCTGTACAGGACATTGGTTCGGCCATTTTTGGAATACTGCATTCAATTCTGGTCTCCTTGCTATAAAAAGGATGCTGTGAAACTTGAAAGAGTGCATAAAAGATTTACAAGGATGTTCCAGGGTTGGAGGGTTTGAGCTATAGAGAGAGGCTGAATAGACTGGGACAAGTTTCCCTCCAGCTTGGAGGCTGAGGATGGCCTCACAGAAGTTTATAAAATCTGAGGGGCATAGATAGGATGAACGGCCATGGTATTTTTTCCCAGGTTAGGGGAGTCCAAAACTAGAAGGCATAGGTTTAAGGTGAAAGGGGAATGATTTAAAAGGGACCTAAGGTCCAACTTTTTCATGCAGAAGGTGGGCTGTGTATGGAATGAGCTGCCAGAGGAAGTGGTGGAGGCTGGTATAATTACAACATTTAAAAGGCATCTGGTTGGGCATATGAATAGGAAGGGTTTAGAGGGATATGGGCCAAGTGCTGGCAAATGAGACTATATTAAGTTAGGATATCTAGTTAGCATGGACAAGTTGACTGAGGGGTCTGTTTCTGTGCTGTACAACTCTATGACTATAAGTCAAATATAATTCAATATCATACAACCAAACATTTTATATTCCTGGGAGTGTTTTGGAATGAATATATCTTCAAGGATGATTGGAACATTATTTATTACAGATGACAATTTCATGGCAGATTGCTTTTCCTGTCACACTTGTGTGAAATGATAGTAGTATCCTATAGGATACCACCAAGGCAAAACATTATTATAAAAAAAGTTGGAGTCTTGTTCAGATTGAAGAAACATATATTAATTATTTCTTATTAAAGTGTAAGCACATTGTTGGAAACAACTTGTAACCTAGCTAGCACTAGAGTGTGGTGAATTCACAGAAACATAGCAACCTGGAGGAGGAGCAGGCTATTCAGCGCTTTGAGCTGGCTCTGCCATTCAACAGGATCTAACTCAACAAGGGGTTCCTACTTCCCCCCCATAAGCTTTGATCTCCTTCACCTCAAGTTCTATATATAAATCATTCCTGAAAACTTACAATATTTTAGTGATGACTCCTGTCAGTAGTAGCAAATCCACCAACTCACCACTCTCTGGTGAAAGATTTTTCCTCATCCCAGTCCTAAATGATTTACCCTGTTATCCTGAGACCGTGACCCCTGGTTCTGGGCAACCCAGCACTCCGGAACAGCCTTATGTATCTACCCTGTCTAGTCCTGTGGAATTTTATAGGTTTCTATGAGATCTTGCTTCTGAACTCCAGTGAGTATAATCCCGACTGATTTAACGTCTCCTCATACGTCAGTTCCGCACTCTTAAGAATCAATCTGGTAAACTTTTGCTGCATTCCCTCTATATCAAGAACATCCTTCCCGAGATAAGGAGACTGGAACTGCATACAATATTCCCAGTGTGGTCTCACCAAGGCCCTGTACAATACCCCTATTCACTAATTTGTTATCCATTAATGACCTTGAAAGCCATTAATTATCTTGTCATAAAGGCAATTAAGAACAGATAACAAAGATTGGCCTTGCCAGTGACACTGAACCTGAACAAGAAAGAAAAAAGAACTTAATTAAACTAACCTTAATCAAATTCACTAGTTGGGAAAGTGAAGGGATTTTGTATAGCTCTGCGTTTACACCTATTCCATAATATTTTTTACTAGATTTAAGATTTGTTAAGCTACTGTTGCAACCAATTGTGTCAGAATGCCAAAAAATGTATTCAGTTAAAATTGAACCCTTTGATGCAGTTAAGTTAGTGTCATACAGCACAGAAATGAACCCTTCGGTCCAACCAGTCCATGCTAACCATGTTCCCAAATGAAAGTAGTCCCACCTGCCTGTGCTTAGTTCATTTTCCTGTACCCATGTACCCTTCTAATTATCTTTTAAATATTGTAACTATGCCTAATCCACCACTTCCTCTGGCAGCTCATTCCACACACAAACCACTACTTAAGTAAGAAAATTGACCCACATATCCTTTTTAAGTCTTTCTCCTCGCATCTTAAAAATATGAGCCCTAGTTTTGAACTTCCCCACTTTTGGGAAAAGCCCTTGTCATTCACTTATGTATGCCCCTCATGATTTTACAAACTATGATAAAGTCACCCCCTAACCTCCAACACTCCAGTGAAAATTGTCCCAGTCTTCCCAGCCTATTTTTCCCTCTTGCCAACATAGGATTGTCAAGAGGATTATGTTGGTGCCCTCTATTTTAATGTGGGAATGTTTGTAACATTCTCCCTGAAGAGTTCACAAGTAAGTCCTTGGTACAATTCAAACCCAATAGTCTCCTTCTCTCCAAGAAGATCCATTTGAAATCCATCCTCTCTAGAGACTGAACAAGTTCATTTTCTTCACTGTATAACTAATGCTTGTGTTAACTTTGTGAGTCACGTCTTTGGTATTTTGAATTGGATTAAACATTGACAAGTTTAATATAATGGAACACTTCTGTAAACTGCAAAGGACTTTCAGGTCTCAAACGATCTCTCCTTATTATTCCATGTTTGCACAGGATGTATATGTCTGTCTGTAAAATAAGCAATAAACTCATGCAACAGCATGTTGCATATATGCTCACATTATACATAGGTAAAAGACTGAGAGCAGAACATGACCTCATTCTGTCTGCCATCTGTATTTGCCCATTAATATCTTTAGTTTCAATACTTTCTTTTATTAGCAACGAATGACACGTGCAAAAACAGTATGGAATAGTGGGTACTCACATTCACCATTACACAGTCTGAGCTTTATGGATCCAATAAAGCATCACATTAAAATAACAAAGTGGTCAAAGCACAGGAATGGAAGCAGTCTGTGAACAGTTAATGGTTTACCCCCTTGATTAATAAATATAAGGCAGCATGGGAGCAGCTTAAATATGTAAAAGAAAGGAAATTAGAAAACAGGGAAAAGTACAAAAGTACCCAAATTTATACTGAAAAGAAAATCACAGATTTCCTCCTAGCTTTATCCTTCCTCTGAGCTAGCAGAGCAGTTTTAGACCTGCCAATCTAAACATTCTTCAGAGTTGGTTGTTGTCAATGCTGTTACTTGACAGTAAAATTAGCCGTTGTGGATCGGAGGTGACTTGGCAACTTTTCTTTGCCCATCTAAACCATCCATATTCCTATTCGTTACTCTCCAAACTGAACACACTTAATAAATCAAGTGAGGAATAATTGTAAGAATAATAGAAATTGGAGCAGGAATAAAGTATACAGACACTCAAGCCTGCCCTATCTTTCAATAGCCTTCATGGCTATCCTCTGCCTCCTCTGCATGACAATCAGTGATTCAAATCTCTCATCATCTGAATTGAAAGTGTTAAAGTGTTGATACGTTTAAAGCAGGAAGACTACAAATACTGGCTTGACTGAAACGTGAATGTTTGGACTTGGTCAATCTAATGAATATCATATGCACAGAGCACTAACCCAGTCGCAAAAGTCAACAGGCATTATACAATTCCCGAAAGGAGCATTAGACAGGTTTCCTTTAGGAACTGGAATATTTTTTCTTCCAAATTTCAAAGCTGTCAGTAATTTATATTCTACATGAATATAAAATACAGCTTTGGTACTGTTCATTAATTTTAGATCTTTTAGAAGTTGGATATTTACTTAATGCTGGCAGCACTGTGGGGCTATGTTGAGGTCACAGTAAATTCTAGAACCGAGAGAATTTGTAATGCGCATTTGTTGAGTGAGAGGTATTTCAGAAACTTCAGTCACTGTTGCTTCAACAAGAGTTAACTTCAGTTAATTTAACCTTAAAAAATTTCTCCAGGTATATAGTAGATTTGTACTAAGTATGAAGTCCATCTGCACTGATAACTATCAGACAGTTTAATTAAAGCTGAAATTATGCTGCTATGCTGCCATTTTTGATTTAATGCAAGGCGGTTTTAAGCAAATATCAGCATTAAAATGGCATTATGTTTTGAGTCGCTTCCTAATCTGTTCCCAAATTGCACTAAGTTCTAGCAATGTGGGACTCTCTCCTTGAGAGATGACTAAAGCTGCCTAAGTTTTAAGAAGTTCAATATACCTTCAGTCTAGACTTTTTAGATTAGCTTCCCTACAGTGTGGAAACAGGCCCTTCGGCCCAACCAGTCCACAACGACCCTTCCAAACAGTAACCCACCCAGACCCATTTCCCTCTGACTAATGCATTTAACACTTTAGCATGGCTAATTCACCTGACCTGCAAATCTTTGGTCTAATATGAGGTTAAAGTGAGGGGCATGGATAGGATAGACATAAATAAACCCCTCTCCTTGATGGAGGGATAAATGACTAGGACATAGATTTAAAGTAAGGGACAAAAAGTTTAGAGGGGATGTGAGGAAAAGATTTTTCACCCAGAGGATCATGGGAATTTAGAACTTACTGCCTGTGAGGGGTAGAGGCAATAACCCTCATAACATTTAAGCAATATTTAGATGTGCACTTGCAATGCCAAGGCATACAAGGATATGGACCAGGTGTTAGAAAATGAGATTAGAATAGTTAGGTGGCTGTTTTTGACTGGTGCAGATACAAATGGGCCAAAGGTCCTTTTTATATGCTGTAGACCT
Organism: Hemiscyllium ocellatum; assembly: GCF_020745735.1. Lineage (NCBI taxonomy): Eukaryota > Metazoa > Chordata > Chondrichthyes > Orectolobiformes > Hemiscylliidae > Hemiscyllium > Hemiscyllium ocellatum. The sequence continues at coordinate 101,957,861 of NC_083408.1, read as the reverse complement.
CCATGATTTTAAATACTACTTTAACTTCATGGAATGTGCCAGGTCCATTTGGTTATAAAGTTTCCCTAATGCGTTTAATCTCAGGGTGGAAAGATGCTTTAACATAAAATTGAACTTTGTTGGGGAGCATAGTTTTGAGTATGAATCAGACGTGCATGCAGTACAGTAGTTATGACTATGAGACCGCTAACCAATAGACCATAAGACCATAACTTATCGGAGCAGAATTAGGTCATTTGGCCCACCAAGCCTGCTCTGCCAATCAGTCATGGCTGATGCATTTCGCAATCCTATTCTACTGTCTTCTCCCCATAACTCTTGATCCCCTTATAAATTAAGAACTTATTTCTCTCTGTCCTAAGTACAATTCAATGACATAGCCTCCACAGTCTTCTGTGACAAAGAGTTCAACAGATTAACCGCCCTCTGGCTGAAGAAATTACCCCTCATTTCAGTTTGAAAGGATCGCCCCTTCAATTTGAGGTTGTACCCTCTGGTCCCAGTCTCTCTGACTAATGGACACATCTTTTCCATGGCCATGCTATCCAGGTTTCTCAGTGTTGAGTAAGTTTCAATCGGATCCCGCCTCATCCTCCTCAAATCCATAAACCCAGAGTTCTCAACCACTCCTCATATGACATGACCTTCGTCTCCAGGATCATTTTTATAAACCTCCACTCAACCCCTCCAATGCCAGGATATCCTTCCTTAGATATAGGGCCCAAAACTGCACACAACATTCCAAATGCAGTCTGACCAGAGTCTAATACAGGTTCAGCAGGACATCCCTGCTGTTGTATTTTAGCCCTTTGAAATGAATGCTGACTTTCCATTTGCCTTTCTAACTAACAAATGGACCTGCATGCTAAACTTATGAGAGCATTGAACTGAGACTCCCAAGTCCCTGTGCTTCAGCTTTCTGAAGCTTTCCCCACTTCGAAAAAAGCCTATGCCTCTACTCTTCTACCAAAGTACATAACCTCACACTTGCCCACTTGCCACTTGCCACTTGCCACTTATTTGCCCACTCTCTCAGCCTGTCCAAGTCCATCTGCAGCTTCCTCACTTCCTCAACACTTTCTGCTCCTTCATCTATCTTTGTGTCATGTGCAAACTTAGCAACAATGCCTCCAGTTCCTTCGTCCAGATCATCAATGTATAACTTGAATAGTTGTCGTTCCAACAGGGACCCTTACTAAACTCCACTAGTCACCAGGTGACATCCTCAAAAAGACCCCTTTATTCTTATTCTCTACCCTCTGCCAGTCTGCCAATCCTCTATTCATGCCAGTATCTGCCTCTGCCATCATAGTCTCTTCCCTTATTAAGCTACCTTCTGTGTGGAACCTTGTCAAAGGCCTCCTGGAAATCCAAATAGATCACCCTTACTAGCTCACCTTTATCTTACTTTCTTTGAACGTCCTCAAAGAAGCCTCATGGATTTGTCAGGCATGATTACTTTACACAGAGGGTGGGAGGTACCTGGAACACGTTGCCAGCAGAGGTAGTAGAGGCAGGCACAGTAGATTATTTTAAGGTGCATCTCGATAGATGCATGATTAGGCAGGGAGCAAAGGGTTACAGATCCTTGGAAATTGGGTGATAGGTTTAGACAGTGGATTTCAATCGGTTCAGGCTTGGAGGGCTGAAGGGCCTATTCCTGGGCTGTAAATTTCCTTTGTTCTTTATGATCTTCCCTTGATAAAGCCATACTGACTCAGCCCATTTTTTTACCATGCACATCCAAGTTCTTCACAATCTCACTCTTCATGATGGCCTCTAAAATCTTACCAGTGACTAAGGTTAGGCCAACCAGCCCATCTTTTGCCTCCCTTCCTTCTTAGCCTCCATCCTTTCTTAAACAGGGGTGCTACACTAACCATTTTCCAGCCCTCTGACACTCTCCTTGACTCCAGTGATTCCTGAAAGATCACCACCAATGCTTCCACAATCTCTTCAGCTAACTCCTTTAAAATTCAGGGGTGCAGTCCATTTGGTTTGGGTGATTTATCCACTTTCAGACCTTTCAGCTTCCCCAGCACCTTCTCCTTAGTGATAGTCATTACACTCACTCCTGACCCCCCCCCCATTCCATTAAAGTTCCAGTAAGTTGCTAGTAACTTCTATTGTGAAAATTCATGCAAAGTACCTGTTCAGTTCCTCTGCCATTTTTTGTTCCCCATTACTACTTATCCAGCCTCATTTTTCAGCGATCCAATGTCCACTCTTGCCTCTCCCTTACCTTTTAGGCATTTATTTAAAAACTCTTGCAATACTCTTTGATATTACTCGCTAGCTTACTCTTAGATTTATCTTCTCCCTTCAATTTTTTTTATATATATCCTCTGTTAGTTTTAAAGGCTTCCCAATCCTCTGGCTTCTTACTGATCTTCACCACATTGTGTGCTTGTTAAAACTTTTATGCTGTCCCTGACTTCCCTTGTCAGCCATGTTTGCCTCATCCTGCCCTGAGCATGGTTCTTCTTTCTTGGGATGAATTTCTGCTGTGATCCTGAATTACCCCCAGAAATTCTTGCCATTGCTGTTCCGATGGTTCCCTTGCTGGGCTCCCCTTCCAAAAAACTCTGACTAGCTCTTCCCTCATGTTTTTATAATTTCCTTTACTCAATTATAACACCATTACATCTGATTTCAGCTTCTCCCTCTCAGAGTGCGGGGCAAATTCGATCATATCATGGTCATTGCCCCCTAGAGGTTCCTTCACCTTAAGCTCCCTGATCAAGTCTGCCTCATTACACATCACCAAATCCAGAATTGCTTGTCCCTTATTGGGCTTTAGATTAGATTCCTACAATGTGGAAACAGGCCCTTCGGCCCAGCAAGTCCACACCGACCCTCCGAAGAGTAACTCACCCAGACTCATTTTCCTCTGACTAATGCCCCTAACAATATGGACAATTCACCTGACCTGCACATCTTTGGATTGTGGGAGGAAACCGGAGCACCCAGAGGAAACCCACGCAGACACAGGGAGAAATGTGCAAATTCCACACAGTCACCCGAAGCGGGAATCGAACCCGGGTCCCAGTACTAACCACTGAGCCACCTTGCCATCCCACAAGCTGCTTCAAAAAATTATTTTGTAGACATCCCAAGAATTCCTTATCTTGAAATCACTGCCAACCTGATTTTCCCACCTGCATATTGAGGTAATAGAATCATAGTTCTCCCATGATTATTGTAACAGTGCCTTTCTTAATTGCCATTTCTGTCTCCTGGTTTATTTTCTTCCCCACCTTCTGACTACTGTGAAAATGCCTGCACTTATCTCCCATCAGGCAGGCATTCTTCACCTCTACCCACACAGATTCAATGCTTTCTGATTCCACATTACTTCTTGCTATCAATGTAATTTAATTTCTTACTATCAAGGCAACCCTGCCTCCTCTGCCCAAATGTCTGTCCTTTTGACAGAATGTGTATCCCCCGAGGTAGTAATCTCAGGATTACTACTACCTGAACCATGCATCAAACTTGGATAGAATAAATCAAGACAAGGAGTTAAATTCAAGGCTTGAAGTTGGGTGTGGGAAGAATGGGTTTCAGTTCACTGAGGCACTGGTCCCAGTACTGGGATAGGTGATGGGAATTGTGGATGGGTAGCCTCACTTGAAGTATGCTGGGACCAGAAATATCAAAAAGGTGGGGCTGTAGAGAGGGCTTTAAACCAATTGGGGGGGGTGGGGAGGTTTAGAAGGGGAAATGTGCAGTCAAACATGGCATCCTTATTACTGGGGAAAGGATGGAGACCAAGGGGATATGGCTGTACTGCAGAGCAAATATTTTTATAATTATACCAGAGTGGGACAGGAAAAGTTAGAGTGTGCAAGCATAAAAATAAAAAAAACTGTAAATATTGCTAAAGGTGGAAAAAAGTGGTTACAAGGTTAAAATAATAGTGAATTTCTTAAATGCTTCTGGTATTCAAAACTAAATAACTAAACTGCACAAATAGAGGTTAATGGGTATAATCCTGTAGCCATTCCAGAGATATAGTCACAAAACCAGGGGGTTCAAGCATGGGCTCAGGTATTTCAAAAAAAGTAATGCATGTTCCAGTTTACAGCCAAGTGTGATTGTGATTTCTTCATTGCTTCTGTTAGTGTATAATGACAAGGAAGTACCATTATCTGCCATGGAGGGTAGGGGCACTGGTCTGGCATGGGATGCTTCAGGTGGAATGTATAGTGAAATAACTCCACAGTTACTCTCGGTTACCAAGTCACCCTTTATTTACACATGAACAGTCCTTGATTGTAATACCGTGTCATACAGAGTCAGTTTCCTTGACCCTCAACCCCTTTGTTCGCCAGCCGGGGATCCCCGATTGGACCAGGTCAACAGCCACTATCTGGGAACTCCTATTCCAGCGGGCTGACCTAGTTACAATCGCTACAGATAGGGATGTGCAGAGTGTGTTGCGTTGTGGATGGATGAAGGGTGATGTGCTATGTGGGGCCTAATTGCTTTTATTGTGACTGGAAGTAAGTCCCACAGCACAAGAGGGGGCATGTCCGAGCACTTGGCAGCACCTGTGGCTCCCTGCAATCTCTTTGCCAGCCTGATGCAGCTCATATCAGCCCTCAGTGATGAGGAACCCCGTGGTTGACTGCACTTTCTCTTCAGGCAGGCATTATCGAAGCCAAGAGTTGTCCTGACTCCACCACTTTATGGTTTGGTGCTATGATGGTATTTGATGGAAAAAAAACCTATGCTCTGATTACATACCTTTTCGGTCAATAGACAATAGGTGCAGGAGTAGGCCATTCTGCCCATCAAGCCTGCACCACCATTCATTATGATCATGGCTGATCATCCTCAATCAGTATCCTCCATAACCCTTGATTCCACTATCCATGAGAGCTCTATCCAACTCTTTCTTAAACAAATCCAGAGACTGGGCCTCCACTGCCTTCTGGGTCAGAGCATTCCATACACCCACCACTCTCTGGGTGAAGTTGTTTCTCCTCATCTCTGTCCTAAATTACCTACCCCTTATTTTTACTCTGTGTCTTCTGGTTCGGGACTCACCCATCAGTGGAAACATGCTTCCTGCCTCCAGAGTGTCCAATCCTTTAATAATCTTATACGTCTCAATCAGATCCCCTCTCAGTCTTCTAAACTCAAGGGTATACAAGCCCAGTCGCTCTAATCTTTCAACATAAGATAGTCCCGCCATTCCAGGAATTGACCTCGTGAACATATGCTGCACTCCTTCAATAGCCAGAATGTCTTTCCTCAAATTTGGAGGCCAGAACTGCACACAATATTCCAGGTGTGGTCTCACCAGGGCCCTGTACAGCTGCAGAAGAACCTCTTTGCTTTTATACTCAATCCCTCTTGTTATGAAGGCCGGCATGCTATTAGTTTTCTTCACTACCTGCTGCACCTGCATGTTTGCCTTCATTGACTGGTGTACAAGAACACCCAGATCTCTCCGTACTGCCCCTTTACCTAACTTGACTCCATTTAGGTAGTAATCTGCCTTCCTGTTCCTCCCACCAAAGTGGATAACTATACATTTATCCCTATTAAACTGCATCTGCCATGCATCTGTCCACTCATCTAGCCTGTCCAGGTCACCCTGTAATCTCCTAACATCCTCCTCACATTTCACACTGCCACCCAGCTTAGTATCATCAGCAAATTTGCTAATATTATTATTAATACCATCTTCTATATCATTGATATATATTGTACAAAGCTGCGGTCCCAGCACTGATCCCTGTGGTACCCCACTGGTCACTGCCTGCCATTTCGAAAGGGAGCCGTTTATCACTACTCTTTGTTTCCTGTCAGCCAACCAATTTTCAATCCAAGTCTGTACTTTGCCCCCAATACCATGCACCTTAATTTTGCTCACTAACCTCCTATATGGGACTTTATCAAAGGCTTTCTGCTGTAGGGGAATGGGTCTGGGTGGGTGCGCTTCGGCGGGTCGGTGTGGACTTGTTGGGCTGAAGGGCCTGTTTCCACACTGTAGATAATCTAATCTAATCTAATCTAATCTAAATAATAGGCTCCAGCATCTTTCCCACCACTGAGGTCAGACTAACTAGTCTACAATTTCCTGCTTTCTCTCTCGCTCCTTTCTTAAACAGTGGTACAACATTAGCCACCCTCCAATCTGCAGGAACTGATCCTGAATCTACTGAACTCTGGAAAATAATCACCAATGCATCCACGATTTCTGGAGCCACCTCCTTCAGTACCCTGGGATGTAGACCATCAGGTCCCAGGGACTTATCAACCTTCAAATCTAACAGTCTCTCCAACACCAATTCTTGGCAAATATAAATTCCCTTCAGTTCAGGTCCTTCAGCCACTGTTACCTCTGGGAGATTGCTTGTGTCTTCTCCAGTGAACACAGATCTGAAGTACCAATTCAGGCAAGACAAGGGTTGCTAAATTAAAGAAACAGCCACCAACTTCAGAAAGACAGCAAAGGCTCAATTTAGTATATTTCATAATGTCTAAGACTAAGAGGGCTTGAGTTTCAGAACCATGAGATCATGCTGCAGCTGTACACAACTCTGGTGTGGCCACATTTGGAGTATTGCATACAGTTCTGGTTACCGCATATAGGAAGGATGTGAAAGGATTCAGAAGAGATTTTCTAGGATGTTGCCTGGTGTGGAGGGAAGGTCTTAAGAGGAAAAGCTGAGGGACTTGATGTTTTTGTCAGAGAGAAGAAGGTTGAGAGGTGACTTAATTGAGACATATAAGATAATCAGAGGGTTAGATAGGGTGGACAATGAGAGTCTTTTTCCTCGGATGGTGATGGTTAGCACGAGGGGACATAGCTTTAAATTGAGGGGTGATAGGTATAGGACAGATTTCAGAGGTAGTTTCTTTATTCAGAGAATAGTAGGGGCGTGGAACACACTGCCTACAACAGTGGTAAACTCGCCAACTTTAAGGGCATTTAAATGGGTATTGGATAGGTATATGGATGGCAATGGAATAGTGTGGATTAGATGGGCTTCAGATCACAACATCAAGAGCTGAAGGGCCTGTACTGTACAGTAATGTTCTATGTTCTATGCTTTATTTGTCAGCAACAAACCAAGTGGCTGAATTCTTCAGAAAAACAACGAAGAGCTAGTGAGTATTTAACTAGATACTAATCCAAACCAACCAGACCGATACAAAGATAGAAAATAACAGAAACTCAGCAGGATCTGGCAGCATCTATAGTGAGAGGGAGACAGAGTTAACATTTTGAGTCTGATATGACTCTTCTTGAGACTTGAAGAGGAGGAGAAAATGATGTTTTATATTCTATCGACAGAGTGTGAGGAGGAGTGAGTGGAACAGATGGTGAGGGTGTAGGGCAAAATAGAAAGGGAGTACAAATGGTGATGAAGGAGAGATTGGGATGTAAAATAGGTGTTAAGTGATTGGTGTGGGAAGGAGTATATGGGTCCTTTCTGCTGAGGGGAAAGGCAAAAGGATACAAGTAAGACACAGGACTGGGAGTTGTAATCAAATGGAAGACAGAGGTTACATTCTGAGATTGTTGAACTCAATGCTGAGTGCTAAAGGCTGCAAAGTAACTGACTGATGTAGTGCCAACAAGTCTTATAACACAATGTACTAGGGTTTTGTAGCTTTTCATTATGCAGAACAACTTGGAGGGGATACTGAAAACAACAAGAATCTAGGATAATTTCTGATGCCGTTTCCAGGTTTCTTACTGCAGAATTTTCCAATGCAAAGATGGAACAAAAAAAAATTGCTGTTGCCATGACGAATGAATAAACAGATATTGGTTGACTGTTCCAGTGATGGGATCGTTTCAATTTCAGGGTGGGAAAGAAAACTGTTGATTGAACAACTCTGGTTATTGTTCAGTCACAGATGTCAGATGGCGATACAAAGAAAAAGCAGCTTGCTTTTCACTTTTGAATTCATGTTTTGCATCATTTGAAAGAAGTTCGAATTTCACTGACAAATTACTCCTAGACATGTATAGGCTCATTTTGCACAGAATTGTGCATAAAGATGCTACTTTTATCTTTGACTGAGGTGTAATATAGGTGCAATGATCAGGTAGTTTTGGTTCATGTGCGAAGATTGTTGAAATGCGGAGGTGCAGTGAGCGGAGAGTGACTGCGCTTGACTTCAAGGAAACATTTTCCCCTTTGAAGAACCCTCATAAAATTCAAGTTAATTGTAACCATGCGGGGGGGGGGGGGGGGGGGGGGGGGGGTGTTGTCACTAAAATGAAGTAAAGAACTGCGGATGCTGGACATCTGAGGCAAAAGCTGAAATCACATGAGAAACTCAGCAGGTCTGACAGCATTGTCAGGGTGAAAGCAGAGTTAACATTTTGGGTCAAGAATGTGAAATGAGGAAGGGCTTATGCCCGAAACATCGATTCTCCTGCTTCTTGGATGCTGCCTGACTGGCTGTGCTTTTCCAGCACCACAATCTTGACTGATCTCCAGCATCTGCCGTCCTCACTTTCTCCTACAGTTAAATAGATTGTCTAAGAACTCTAGGACTAACAAAGCATGTATTACTTTGTGGAAATAGTCTAATTCCATCACATCATTCTTAATTCTTAAAGAATGCTCACCAATGCATTCTCCGATCGCTGTACGTTGGAAACCAGGTTGGCATCTTACGATGCACTGGTAGGACCCAACCGTATTCTCACATTTCCAGACTCCACAGACTGAGCTGCCATATAAACTGCATTCATCGATATCTAAGTCCACAAAAATACAAGCAAAGAGGTTGATCATCATTAGAAGGCATTAATATATTGCTTAATAAATGTGCATATTCTTAAAAGGACTTACACTTGTTTAAAGATTAATGTCAGAAGAGTATGTTTTGATTCATGAGCACTGGCACCAGTGCTGGGTATGATGTGGAGGTGCCAATGTTAGACTGAAGTCACCTGACGAAGGCATGTGACTTCTGACCAGTATTGGGGTAAGTGGGGCTACCATGAGATGTTCTAGATCTGAAGTACGCTGGAGACATAGTGTTCTTGCAAATTGTATAACTAGGGAAATACAGAGGATTTTAAAAGTAACTAGCGGGGGTAAGGTATCAAATATGGAGAGGCACAGTATATGAAAGAAATAAGGCAAATCAAGAAAATGGTTATGTGAGAAATGAGAGTTAGAGGTGGCGGGAAAAGTCAAAGAAAAGAACATAGCAGCCCATCAAAACTAGATGTTATCAAGATAAACAAAAGAAAATCGAAAGACTTTTGCATGGACAAGAAATATTGGGTGCTTGTGATGAATGGACAGGAATGATCATGGGTGATTTTACATATAAACTGGAAAAATAAGATTGGCAGTAGCAATTTGAATGAGAAGTTCACAGAATGATTTAGGCATAGGTTCTTAGAATAGCATATTCTGGAACTGACTGGGCAGCAAGTTATTTTAGACTTGGCGAGCTGAGTCACATGTTTTTTTATTAGATTACCTACAGTTTGCAAACAGGCACTTTAGCGCAACAAGTCCACACTGACCCTCCGAAGAGTAACCCACCCAGACTCATTTCCCTACATTTACCCCTGACTAATACACCTAATGCTATGGGCAATTTAGCATGGCTAATTCACCTAACCTGCACATTTTTGGACTGTGGGAGGAAACCCACCTAAGCACGGGGAGAATGTGCAAACTCCACACAGACAATCGCCCGAGGCTGGAACCTGGGTCCCTGGCGCTGTGAGGCAGCAGTGCTAACCACTGTGCTGCCCCAAAGGGATTGGACAGTTTTGGATTAGGTAACAATTTCACTGCTTTTCACAGGTTTGTTTCTCTCCACCAGCCTCGGGAGATCTCTTGCTGTGTCTTATCAAACCTGCCTCATTAACTACGTACCTGCCCCATGGCGCCCCTTCGCTCAATTCTACAGGCTCATTTTATCACCCTAGGGGAACCTGCCACACACACAGGCTATCTGTCAAAAGATTGGCATCCCTGTCATCGATGCCATTTTTAAAAGGTCACTGTGCCTAGACAATCACTGACATTCCATAACTGCCCTGCTTTTGAAGGGCAGCCATTCCCCAGATGGCACCATGATACCTCAACAGGGATCTGGAAATCCCGGAGAACAGGGTGGGGCAGATGAGGGCTATCTCCTTCCCAGAGGACTGGCAGAGGAGGTCATGCCAGGAGACCCTGGCAGCCTGATCCAAGGTTGACTCTGGGTCAGTGCTGCATCTATAATCCAGAGGAATAAAAGATCAAATTGCCATGGTCCCCAAGGACCATTGCACTGGCTCTCTCTCTCTCCCCAGTGAGAGATAGAGAGAGTGATCAGTGGTGATGGTTTAATGGAGGATCACTTTAGCCTCAGCCTGTGCAGGAATTGGACCTACACTGTTGACATCACTTTGCATTGTAAACTGGCCATCCAGCCAACTGACCTAGTGGAACCCAACCATCCCCACCCCCACCCTTCCAACCACAGTGAGGACACAGTGTCACACAAAGAACAATGGTTTTCACTGCTCTGCCAGAGTCAATACCACATTCCTCCCTCCCACACTCATTCTGTCTCTGTTATCACATCCACTGTTCATGATCTGTCACCCTCACTGTTGCCTGAAGATAGACTCTGATGTGACAACAAACTGTTGGAGACAATTGAAACAAGTGAAAGGTAACAGAGATATGTTTTGTCATTTCAGGCATCCTTTTATAATTTTCTGCAACAGATTTTTAAGTTTTGCAAGTGGCTGTCCACATGTTTCCATCTACAACATAACTAATATAAAATAATCATTACTGTACAATTTAATAGACAACATAGGTTGTTAATAAAACACGAAAGTCTAAAATAAAGCAGTTAATATCTGTAAATTGATTCTTACCTATACATTGTTCTGCTTCAGGTAAATGTGTGAAACCTGCGTCACATCTACATATATACGATCCATCGGTATTTATGCATTGTCCCCCTGAACATTTAGTTTCGTCACTGCATTCATCCACATCTGCAGGATAACCAATATAGTTGAAGCAATGAACTTAGGCAAAATATCTAAATGGACAGTTTAACATGAAATATCATGCTGACAGGGAAAAATGTACAATATGTAGTAGATAGAAATAAGGGATTATCATATATTTTCAATTGAGTAGATTCCCTACAGTATGGAAACAGGCCATTTGGCCCAACAAGTGCGCACTGACCCTCTGAAGAGTAACCTACACAGACCCATTTCTCTCTGACTAATGCACCTAACACTTTGGGGCAATTTAGCATGGCCAATTCGCCTCACCTGCACATCTTTGGATTGTGGGAGGAAACCGGAGCACCTGGAGGAAACCCATGCAGACACGGGGAGAATGTCTGCGTGGAGTTTGCACAGTCATCCAAGGCGGGAATCAAACCCGGGTCCCAGGTGCTGTAAGGCTGCAGTGCTATCCACTGAGCCACCGTGCTGCCCTATATTCCATATATATTGTTTAAAAAAACCGAGTCTAATGTTGAATTGAGTTAGTTGGCTTATAGGCTCAATATTCATCATTTCTATTTGATGCAGAATAGCCAGAAATGAAGCCAGCACAATGCTGCTGCTTTGTCTGCAGTTGCACTTGTATTTAACAAGTGAAATACACCACATGGCCCTAAGTATAAAACTGTACTTGAAAATCTAATTGCAGGACATCATTGTGATGCTCATCAAGGCTGAATGGATCTGAGCCTGAAAGAACTGCTCCCTAACTAGTAAAGTTTAGCATTTTGTATTTGCCGCCTGTAGACTCATGGGGCGTTAGAAAAGGCAATTGTGTGCAACCTCAAGCATTTAGTTCCATGTTTTAATTTAGTCTTTTGTCTTGTAGTGCCTTAAAAACAGTAAATCTCTTTTAAATCATATAACAAGCATAAGTATTGCTTTGGCTCTGTAAGTTTAAGAATTAAGTTCTTATAACTATGCAGTTCTATTTTTTACTGTCTTCTTTGAACGTATCCTGCTGTATTTTGTAGGCATATCTTGCTACTAGCATTAACATACTGATTTTACACATGCTTTGAGCAGGCATAGCTATGGAGTGATTTTGGTTTTAAGAGTCATAGAAACCTACATCACAGAAAAGCCTCTTCAGCCCATCATGTTTGCACAGTCAAAAATGGCCATTTACCTATTCTAATCCCATTTTCCAGCATTTGACTCATAATCGTGTATGCCATAGCTCCACAAGTTCATATCTAAATACTTCTGAAATTAGATTAGATTAGACTTACAGTGTGGAAACAGGCCCTTCGGCCCAACAAGTCCACACCGACCCGCCGAAGCGAAACCCACCCATACCCCTACATTACCCCTTACCTAACACTACGGGCAATTTTTAGCATGGCCAATTCACCTGACCCGCACATCTTTGGACTGTGGGAGGAAACCGGAGCACCCGGAGAAAACCCACGCAGACACGGGGAGAACGTGCAAACTCCACACAGGCAGTCGCCTGAGTCGGGAATTGAACCCGGGTCTTCAGGCGCTGTGAAGCAGCAGTGCTAACCACTGTGCCACCGTGCCGCCCACTAAATGTGATGAGGATTTCTGCCTGTACCATCCTTACCCTCTGGGTGAAAACATTTTCCCCCACATCTTAACTTTCTGCCCCTCCCCTTCTATTTATATCCCTGGATCATTGATCCCTCCATCAAGGGGAAAGGTTTCTTCCTGGCCAAACTATCGATGCCCCCACCAATTTGATACATCTCACTAGTGTCCCCTTTCAATCGCCACTGCTCTAAGGAAAACAACTCCAGTCAATCCAATCTCCCTTCATAACTGAAACTCTCCAGGCCAGGAACTATCCTGGTAAATCTCCTCTGCATCCTCTTCAATGCTATCACATCCCTCCCATAATGTGGATTCCAGAACTGCACACAATGCTCTAGCAATGGCCTAGCCAACATTTTGTACAGTTCCAGCATAACGTCCCTGATCTTAATTCTATGCCTCGAGTAATAAAGGTAAGTATCTCGTTTGCCTTTTGAGCCACTTTATCTACCTGTCCTGATACCTTAAGGGACAGGTGGATATGCACACCAAGGTCCCCTAATCTTCGGTACTTCTCAAGGTCCCACCATTCATCATATATTCCTTTGGTTATTTGACCTTCCCAAGTGCATCACCTCTTATTTATCCAGATTGAATTTCAGTTACCATTGATCAGCCAATCAGCCCAGCCTATCTATATCTTCCTGTACTCTAAGGTCATCCTTCTTGCTATTTAGGGCTGTTTGCAAAACTATGTACCATTTTGCACTCTTCTGCTATTTTTTCACCAACTTGTGCAAAGTCACTGTAAAAATTTACACCCCACTGAAGACGTGCTTTTCACCAAAATACACTGATAACTCCAATAAAATCAAAATGCGGCAAATTCTAGAAATCTGAAAGAAACACAAAGAAACTCAGTATCAATATTTTGAGTCTGATATGACATTTTCAGACTCAAAATGTTAACTCTGTTTTTCTCTCTTCACAGATTCTGCTCAGCCAACGAGTTTCTCTAGTGTTCCCTATGTTTGATGTGCACTTATAACTAGTTGGCTTCATGAGAATTCTTCAGGACATGCAATATTGGCACCTGGACATCAAGTAGGCATTTGAAACAATGAGCCCAGAAGTTCATCATCTCAAATAACTGGACAAAGAAACTATCGCAAGGCACCCATTATCTTATTAGAAGGCCATTAAATCTAATGAAAGGACAGGAGAACCCTAATGAGAATGACAGTTCCGCATATATCTGATACCATAGGGTATCAGCCAGGAGTTAACAGAAATGACATCTGTAGATGACTGTCATCCTTCAGAACCCTATTACAGAGTGAACACACACTACCTAAACCAATCAGAAAGAAATCCTGCACTTTCTGTATCAAAGTCTAGAAAACCACAGATTATAAATTGGGAGAGTTTTATGAGCAGACAGAAGAACATTTAGCTGGTGTCAGTTCGAAGGATTGTGGATTGATTTAGTTTTTTGCTTGGCGAAAATTCCTCTCAGTTGGAAATATCTTGGATTTGGTTTGTAGGTGTCCTAGTTGAAGTTGGATATATGATGCATTTCTCCTGGAGAAAGCTGTTAATTTAGAAAAGTAAGGAAATAGATTACCTCAGTATAAAGGTTTAGTTTAAAGGTTCCACACCTTAAGTGTTTGGTTGAAGAGGTTAGTCAAAGCTGAGACAGTCTAAGCTCAGTGCATGAATGCTCAAGGATCGCAGAGGGTGGTTCACATGTGAAATGAAATGCCAGAGGAAGTGGTAGATGCAGGTACAGTTACAACATGTAAAAGACATTTGGGCAGGTACATTAAAAGGAAAGGTTTAGAAAAATATGAGCCAGGTGCAAGCAAGTGGGAATGGTTTAATTTGGGAAACTTAGTCAGCATAGATGAGTTGGACTGAAGGGAATGTTTCTGTGCTCTATGACCCAATGACTCTAAGAGGATATCAAACTCTCAGGATCAGGAGTTGAAAGCCACATTTAAGTCAAACTATAGATATGATAGAGAAGGAAATTCTCTCTGGTGGTTAAGTACGTAAAGGATACTCTTGGGACAATTCACATTCTGTATTTTGACTGTGTGTCTTTAAATCTTCCAAATTGTATTATACATACATTTTTGATTTAATGTATTCAATCTTCTTTTCCTTCATGTGAATTAACTTCTGTTTTATTGTTAAAACTAGATCTGCAGCATGGGTGCTTATAGTTCAGTGAAAGGCAATCTCTTCACATTAAAAAAAACATAAATATGATTCATCAAGCCAGATTTCAGCCCTGGACTCTGACTCATTCAGGAATAACATCAGCTGGGATTAAAGCAGATTCATACTGACTTCTAATACTACACTTTGTCCAAGTCAAACCAAATATGAGGGTACAATGAGCTGCTAGCTAAGGGTTTAAAACAAATAACATTTTGCAACTGAAATAAAGGGTCAATCTATTAAATTAATTAATAATAATTGTTACAATGACATAGATGCTGCAAGTATACCCTTGGATTCAGTGGCCAGTTGATTCTGTAATTGATCTGAACATGGTGTTGACTAACACTGCTTTATAAGTGCTTGTTACAAGTCCTAGGAGAGTAACAAAACAATGCACTTAAAATGGGGAGGAAGATCCATGACTTGAATACATATTGTTTCAGTTTTTCTAATGCCAGATAAAGTGAATACTTCATGAGGTGACATGGTTTGAGACATATATTGCCTTAATTCACAATATTATGCTGTGTACTGGGTACCAGTTAATGTTAGAATTTCATAATTTAACCGATCAGACATATATTCATGGAAATTATACAAAATAAATTAAATGCAACACTATCCTACTATTTAACAGATTGTCTTATATAACGTAAATGGAATAAGTCTTCTGCCTCCTTCCTTAAAGTTACAGTGCACTTTGATGCCTGATTAATTTTGCTGTCCTGATTCCAAAGTCCAGTGTAGTTTTTTAAAGGTGTTAAGATTGTGTTTTATTCCTTTTCTTAATACCTGTCTTTTAAATTCATTCTGCATAAACGTGTTGTATTGCGAAGAGCGGGGAAACCCTGCTTTCTAATTTCCCTCACTTCAGGTTTGCTTTCTGTCAAATTGTTCAAAGAATCCAAACTATTTATCAATCATGGATTGGAATTTTCCTGTCTCCTGGAGTCCAAGTGTTTTGTGACGATGGATCAATGGTGCTTGATGTGCCCTACCTCAGAGTGACTTTACTCATCTGATCAGTTCCAAAGGGAAATGGAGCAGGGAGGAAGTGATGTCTGAGACCAGGCATTTTCACATGGTAAGGCTGGTTATTTGCTGATGTTAAATTGCACAGATGAAAGAGGATGGTGGGTTGTGTCCAGGGAACATGCATTGAACAGAGAGCACATGAAAAGGCCCCTCAGCCAACAATGCCTGTGCTGATCATGGTGCAATTCTAAGCTAATCCCACTGCTTGCTCATGGTCTGTATCTCTCTGTCTTCCCTGCCCTTCATGTGTCTGTCTAAATGCCTCTTCAACTTTGCTATTATAATGCAAGGATGTTTTTGTGAAGAACTAGTGGCAAAATGACCCGGACAAGCACTTGGTGAGCAGCAGCCATGTAGTATCATTGGAACAGGAGTAGACCATTCAGCCCCTTGAGTCTATTCTGTCATTTAATGAGATCATGGTTAATCTGTGCCCAACCCAGTGTGACATTTGTCTGATACCCCTTAGTACCTTCATTTAACAAAAACAAATCCATGTCAGATTTAAATTAATAATTCATCTAAAAGCAACTGCCATTTGTGGAAGAGAGTTCCAAATCTCTCCCATCTTTTATGTGTCGGAGTGCTCTCTCCCAAATGGTCTAGCTCTAGGTTTTGGGCTATGCCCCTCTCGACTGACATGTTGCGAATTGTTTGTCAGGGAAAGAGAAATGAACCTGAGAGGTTTGAATGGATGGAACAAGGTAGTCACCATTCATTGGTGAAATTCCAACCACCATTTATGGCATCAGGAAAACTTTTCTTGGTCAAGAATCTGATTTATTTTATTCATATCATTTTTTCCCCTTCCTTTCTTGCTCTTGCTCATAGAACACAGGGAGAGGAAAATTCTACCCATGGAGATGAGTGATCAAATTACTTATGGTTAGGTCTCTGAGGTCTCCAATTAGCTTAATAAATACTTTTCTTCTGAATTTCGATTCACGACCCAGCATGCGGTTTTCCTGAGAAACTAAGTTTTTCAGAGGAAGCTATAGCTCAAAGCAAATTTTGGCATAATTGGAGCTAAGTTCCATGGACAAAAACAACGAAAATGTCCTGAAATGTAACATAGCTCTAGGTGGTAACATCTCTTGTTGCAATAGCAGATCTAAAATATCACGTTTTGGCTATTTGACAGTACACAGAGTGCACATAAGTTTGGCCAGAGAAACATCCAGCATTGTTTTTTCAAGGCGTCTCTGGCAATCTGCTCACATCTACAATTACATAACACTAAATGAATTACCTCATGAAAGTTGCAGAGTGGGTTAAGACTAAACTGCTCAGAGGCAAATGTTCTGAAATGGCCAAGCATGTGTGTCTGCTGTTCCCATTTATATGTTGAAGTTGTGGTTTGAAGAAAGTGCTTTTTTTTATTATCGAAGTGTGTTCCCAGAAGCTTTCACAAGTTGAAACTTTAATGAGTATTTCCTTCTGAGGTTTACAAGGTGTTCACCATTTCATTTCTTTGACTGCTGGTATTTGCATTCACCCTCTAACACTCCTCAAATCTATGGGACAACTGTACAATTGCATGACATGTTAAATCTGGGATCACAAACAGTTGGACATAAACGTAGGCAAGTGTGAGATTATGCAAAGTGAAGAAGACAATCAGGGATTAAAGAAGATGGCATCAATCCTAAAACAGAGGAAGGAACAAAAGCAGAAGCAGGAAAAAGATTTGTCAAGCAGAAACATGAAACGAGGAAGTGTTTATTTATTTGTTCGTGGGACATGAGTTTTGCAGCTGGACCAGCATATATTGTCCATCCCTAATTATCCTGGAGAAGGTAATGGTGAGCAGCTTTCTTGAACTGCGGCTGTCAATGGTTTCAGGGACAACAACAATGCTGTCAGGAAAAGGGTCTCAGGATTTTTGCTCAGCAACAATGTCGGAATAGGGATGTATGTGCCAATCCAGGAAGATGAGAACAAGCATAGTGGTCCCATACATCCGCTATACTTCCTCTTTAAGGTGATTGGGTTTGTGGGTTTAGAACGTGCTTTCAAAAGTATCTTGGTCAGCTAGTCCAGTGCATCTTGCAAATGCTGAAAATGTGTTGCTGGAAAAGCGCAGCAGGTCAGGCAGCATCCAAGGAGAAGGAGAATCGACGTTTCGGGCATGAGACCTTCCTGAAGAACAGTGCATGCCCGAAACGTCGATTCTCCTTCTCCTTGGATGCTGCCTGACCTGCTGTATTTTTCCAGCAACACATTTTCAGCTCTGATCTCCAGCATCTGCAGTCCTCACTTCCATCTTGCAAATGGTCAACACTACTCCTGTCATGTAGCAGTAGTGAAGGGAATTGGCTTTGAAGGTTGTGGAGGGATACAGATCAAGTGGGCTGCTCTGTCCTGGACAGTGTCAAACTCCTTGAGTGTTATTAGAGTGAACCCCATCCAAGGAAAAAGTGAGGACTGCAGATCCTTGAAATCAGAATTGAGAGTGTGGTGCTGGAAAAGCACAGCTGGTCTGGCAGCATCCGAGGAACAGGAGATTTGACATTTCAGGCATAAGCTCATCATCAGGATGAAGGGCTTATGCTCAAAATGTCAATTCTCCTGCTCCTCGGATGCTGCCAGACCTGCTGTGTTTTTCCAGAATCACACTCACAACTCTGAACCCCATCCAGGTATCTGAATGGTATTTCATCCCATACCTTTGTAGATGGTGGACAGGTATTGAGGTGATGAGATGTGAGTTATTTGCCACAGAAACCCTAGTCTCTGACACTCTTTTGTAACCATATTGTCAAAGTTCAGCTTCTGGTCAATAGTAAGCTCTAGGATGTTGGTGGTGGTGTGTTCAGTGATGATAACATGATTGAACATTAAAGGAAATTAACAGAGATAAATTACTTTAAGGGTATAAAAAGAATGGAATTGATTTTTTGCACTAACCTGACACAGTGACCAATAACGTACAGCACTGACTTCAGAGTTCCATTTCAACCTATCATCTAAGCTCCTAATCAGATGAGATACTGGGATTGAAATTGGCTTTCAGCTATGGAATAAAATGGGTGGCCTCAAATTGGCAGTATAGATTACATTACCATGGCTGAATTTTCATTCTTACTGAAGTGATAAGCATACTATTATTGATTCTGTCCTACTGCCAAAGAGCAGAGTCACCTTCACTGCTAGCCCAATGGACTAAAGAATTAGAATTAGAATCCCAACAGTGTGGAAACAGGCCCTTTGGCCCAACAAGTCCACACCGAACCTCCAAAGAGCAACCCACCCAGACTCATTCCCCTTCATTTACACCAGACTCATGCACCTAACCTACCCGTCCCTGAACACTACAGGCAATTTAGCATGGCCAATTCACCTGACCTGTACATCTTAGGATTGTGGGAGGAAACCCATGCAATACACAGGGAGAATGTGCAAACTCCATACAGGCAGGCACCCAAGTGTGGGAATTAAACCCAGATCCCTGGCACTGTGAGGCAGCAGTGCTAGCCACTGAGTCACTACACCACTCCTAAAGAAAGTGGAAAGAAGAAAAAAAGAGTTTCAAATCATAGCAAACTGCAATGTGCAAATCATAGGAGATGTAACATAAACCATACAAACAGTTAGGCTGCAAAGGCTTGAATATAATTAATGATCTTACCTTCACAGCCTGTTCCATCAGTAGTAGTGGTGTAGCCCTGAGCACAGAGACAGTGATAAGATCCTCCTTCATTGTTTATGCACTCTCCATTTGGACCACAGATGTCTCTGGCCAAGCATTCATTAATATCTATGGAGCAGAGAACATACTGCAGGAAGTATGACACTAACAGTGGGCACCCAGAAGTAAAAGCAAGAAACATTGACCCTAAAACCAAGTTAAATAGAATTGGGACTTCTAACCATCCCCATTAATTATCCTCCGTTCTGAAGAAGAACTCTGTCTTGTCCATCACAGATGCTGCCAGGCCTGCTGAATTTCTCCAGTTATTTCAGATCTTCAGCATCACGGTTTTGTTTTATTTCATCCAACTATCTTTTCACAGTTTTCCTCATTGTTTGGGTCAGCTGTTTATTAGAGCCAAATGCTTTGGTCCAAATCTTCATCTTCAGATAAGGAAGAAAACAGCTAGCCCACACACCGGTGAAAGTTGTGTGTTTCTGTTTCCTCGTATAGAATGTTTCAGGTGGACTTTACAACATTTTGGATACACAAGAGCTCTTGCGAAGTCAGCAATATCATGAAAACCCAAAATCTTTAAGGAAACACCTAACAATAAGTAGCCACAATCCAACTGTAGTAATAAGCTGAAACATTCCTTTCATATATATTTTTGAAACATAGAGACAAGGAGCATGAGTATGTCATTAGGCTGATTACATCTGCTTCACAATTCAAAATGATTTTTGCGAATACACTTTCTCAAAGCCATATTCTCACCTACACCCCATGCTCCCTGATGCCTTTGGTGTTCACAAAATCTATCTTTTTATTTCTTAAATATATTCACTGACTTGGTTCCGTTGCTGTCTCATGTAGAGAATTCCACAGGTTCATCACTCTTTGACTGAAGAAATTTCTTTTCATTTCAGTGGCCTATCTCAGGTCCTGAGACCTTGTTCTACACTTTGCCAGGCAGGGGAAGTCTCAAGCAAAGGCCAACATATCAGTAGTCTTTTTTGAGGAGATTTGTAGCTCAGGTTGATGATAAGTCTGTCAGTTAGCTCGCTGAACTTGAAGGTTTGTTTTCAGATGTTTTGTCACCATACTAGTTAACATCATCAGTGAGAATCTCGGGTGAAGCGCTGTGGTATGTCCCGCCTCTCTATTAATAGGTCTTGGTTTCTTATGGTGGGTGATGTCATTTCCGGTTCTTTTTTTCCCCAAGGTAAGGTAGATGGAATCTAAATCGATATGTTTATTAGTGGAGTTCTGGTTAGAATAAAAAATGAGGTCTGCAGATGCTGGAGATCACAGCTGCAAATGTGTTGCTGGTCAAAGCACAGCAGGTTAGGCAGCCAGTTCTGGTTAGAATGCCATGCCTTTTTAAGAATTTTCGTGCATGTCTTTGTTTCACCTGTCCTAGGATGTGTGTGTTGTCCCAGTCAAAGTGGTGTCTTTTGTCTGTATGTATAGAAACTAGTGACATTGGGGTGTGTCTTTTGGTGGCCAGTTGGTGTTCGTGTGGCAAGTTTCCTGCTAGTTTGTCCGATGTAATGTTTTTTACAGTCCTTGCATGGTATCTTGTAAATGATGTTAGTTTTGCTGGTAGTATCTGATGGATCCTTTAGATTCATTAGTCATTGTTTAAGTGTGTTGGTAGGTTTGTGGGCTCCCAAGATGCCAAGGGGTTTGTGTAGTCTGGAAGTCATTTTGATAGGTCTTTGATGTACGGTAATGTAGCTATAATTTTTGGTTGCGTTGTGTCAGCTTGCTTGGGTTTGTTTCTGAGGAATCGTCAGAATCTGTTTATTGGGTACCCGTTTTTCTTGAAAACATTGTATAGATATTTTTCTTCTGCTTTTTGTAATTCTTGGGTGCTGCAGTGCAATGTAGCTCATTGAAATAATGTCTTGATGCAGCTCCATTTGTGGGTGTTGGGATGATTGCTTCTGAAGTAAAGTATTTGGTCTGTGTTTGTTGTTTTTCTATGGTTTGAAATGCACTGTTAACTGTACAGTCAACTGTCACATCTAGAAATGGGAGTCTGTTATTGTTCTCTTTCTCTTTTGCGAATTTTATGTCTGTCAGGATATTGTTGATGGTGTTGTATGCTTCCTCTTTTTGTTCCATTTTGTGAATGACGATGGTGTCACCTATGTAGCAGACCCAAAGTTTGGATTGGATAGATGGGAGGGCAGCTTGCTCAAGTCTCTGCATTACTGCTTCCACGATGCGAACATCCCATGGGTATTCCGTGGACTTGTTTGTAGGTTTTGTTATTGAATGTGAAGTGGGTGGTGAGGCACAGGTCCACTCGTTTGAGGATGTTGTCTTTGCTGATGAAGTTGGTACTGTCTGGTGTTTGTGGTCCTTGTTTTCCTAGTAGTGATGCCAGTGTTTCTTTGGCCAGGTCAATGTTAATTGATGTGAAAAGGGCTGCAATGTCAAAGGAGATCATTATTTCATCCTCTTCTATCTTGGTGTCTTTGATGTTGTTCAGGAATTCTTGGGTGGAGTGAATGGAGTGGCGTGAATCTTCAAATAGGTGTTTTAGTTTTTGGTGGAGTTCTTTGGCTAATCTGTATGTTGGTGTACCAGGTAGGGACACTATGGGTCTGAGTGGGGCACTAGGTTTGTGTATTTTTGATAATCCATAGAAGCATGGTGTGTTGGATCCATCTGGTTTCATGTTTTGGAAATCTGTCTTGTTTACCTGTCCTGATTTTTTAAGGCCCCTAGGCATCATAGTAACCCACAAACCTACCAACACATTTAAACAGCGACTAATGAACCTGAAGGATCCATTAGGATACAACCAGCAAAACTAATGTTATTTACAAGATACCATGCAAGAACTGTAAAAAAAAACTACATCAGCCAAACTAGCAGGAAACTTGCCACCAGGATACACGAACAACAACTGGCCGCCAAAAGACATGAACTGCTATCACTAGTTTCTATAAATACAGACAAAGAAGAACACTACTTTGATTGGGAAACATACACATCCTAGGACAAGCAAAATAAAGTCTTACATGAGAATTCTTAGAGACATGGCATTCTAACCAGAGCTCCATCAAAAAATACATCAATTTAGGCCCCATCTACCTTCCCTTGAAAAAAGAACCAGAAATGAGATCACCCACCTTAAAAAACCAAGACCTATAAATAGAGAGGCAGGACATACCACCAACACTTCACTGATATTGTTATCTAGTATAGTGATGAAATATCTGAAAACAAACCTTCAAGGTCAGCAAGCTAACTTACATACATGCATGGCCACTGTCAGTGACTAATGTGAATAGATGGGGGGCCCAAAGACCAAACCTCATGTAGCCCATTAGTTACTACCTTACACTACAAAAAGAACCTATGTTTTGTTTGTTTTATTTTAATTTATTTTTTGTTTCTTGTCTGCTAAACCAATCTCAGTCTATGTTAGCTATTTAACCTTAATTCAGTTTGCTTTAACTTTGCACATTAAACTCTGATTTGGGACATTGTAAAATGCTGTCTGGAAATCAATATACACCAAATCCACTGCTTCTCCCTTATCTATTCTGTTAGCTGTGTTCTGAAAAAGCTCAAGTAGGTTTGACGACCATGATTTCCCATTGATAAATCCTTGATGACTATGTCTAAGTGACTTGTTAACTTATCGTTCACAGTACATGTCCTATATAATCGTTATAATAGACTCCAGGGTTTTCCTGACCACTGTCAATATACTAACTAATTTGTAACTTCACGTTTTCATCCTCTCTGTTTTTTTTAAAAAAAAAATAGTGGGGTTACATTTGCCACCCTCCAATTTGCTGGGACTGTTGCAGAAACTATAAAATTTTGAGAAACTGACAACGGACATATCCATTACTTCAATGGCCACTTCCTTTAGTAGAATGGAACATAGATAATCAAACCCTGGGGAATTATCAGCTTTGAGTCCCAATAATTTCTCTCGCACTATTTTCAAATTTAGTTTAATTCCTTTTTCTTATGAGATTGTTGATTTCCTAACATTTCTGTGAAGATATATACTTTCATTCATGAAGATAGAAGTAATTATTTAATTGTCCTGTTTTTCCTTGTCCTACATTATCAAATTTCCTAATTTGTTCTGTGAGGGGCCTAAATTAGTCATCAGTCATATTTTCTCTTTATGTTGAATGCTTTTACATCCTGATTTTATGTTTCTTGCAGGTTTACTCTTATATTATTCTTATCTTAACTAATCTCTTGTTTTTCTTTGTTGAATCCTAAACTGCTTCCAATCAGAATTTTTGTTACTTTCCTGACCAGTTTTCAGAGGACACTGCCTTACTTCCACCCCCCTCCACAAACTGTGCCTTCAACTGCCCCCAAATTGAGTGGCAGTCCTCTCCACCACAATCCGGTCACTCTGGTTAATCCCAGTCAGGAAGCCGTCACTTTCTCAACATGGCAGTTAAACAGGACAGACTTCGCAAAACATGAAACCAGATGGATCCAACACACCTCGCTTCTATGGATTACCAAAAGTACACAAACCTGGTGCCCCACTCAGACCCACAGACAATCGTTAAGGTGGTCAGATGCAACCCCTAAATGGACAGTCATTGACTGTTTAATTACTGCTGAGTTGTGAAAGACTCCAGTGTACCTTTTTGTCCAGAAACTAATTGACAATGTGACAGGCAGGGAGTGAATATCTCTCCAGTGACTATCTGTCCAGTTATTTCTCCCTGCTGGGTATGGAAAGCTGCACTTGCCAGCTTCTAGGTATTTAACATTAGTTTTGAGTGAAACCTAGTTTACAGAACATTTCAAAATAATTCATGGACTATTGCTCGTTCTGGAATTTCCTGGTGGCAGAGGGGTAAAGTTTTACTTTGGCTGTTGGCTACATGCCCTTCTGATTGACACAGTGGAAGGGAAACAGGATGTACCTGCAATGGGCGAATTATTCCCTATCATTCACTTTCCCCGCTGAAATTGAATTTCACGTCTAGCCGATTTCACAAAGCGTGAAATATAAAAGACTTGTGCTCTTAACAAACTTGACTATTACTTCACAAACTCTCCATGACTTAATTAGAGTAACGGCTAAAGTGGCTGAATTGAATAATTAACTGAACTCATCTGTCAAAATGTTCTGTTGATAACTAAATAATGATAAAACAAACTATTGCTATCCAGTAAGACAGATATTAAAAATAAGGAAGCCAATAAATGTGCTCCTACACTGTAACTGCTTGTGATTGCTAGTGAGTCTTTCTTAAAGTAAAGTCTTTAGAAAGACAAAGCTATACCTGTGCAGGAGAGCTGAAGAACGGTTTCTCTTGGCAATAGCCAACCTACATTACAAGCTTTGCAATTCACCAAAATACTGAATTCTACATGAATGGAGACGACCCCTCACTAAATAAGCTAATTTTTTTCCACTTGGCATTATGATCCCAATCATGACCCTTGGATGATGTTCCCCAATTTATCAGTGATTTTTTAATTGTGATTTAATCTTAGTTTGATTTTGTTTTCAAATTGTGCTTATTTGCTTTAATCAGAATCTTAATTAAAACTACCTCATTAAGCCACACTGAAACACCATAGGTGTTGGGTACTTGATTATGGAGTGATTGAGATTTCAAAATAAGAATGTGATTTCATATTTATTCAAATTTTCTTTGCCACATTTTATGGAATTTCTGTAAAGCATAATATCTATTCTATGGATAAAATGGACACCTTGCAAATGGGGCGCACTTTGGACTTTTTACTTTGGACTTTAAAAGGTATATTATATCTTCTTGTCACTTTACTAACTTTCTTTACCTTAAATATGCTTAGGTCAAAAATTGCAATGAGTAAAACCTGGCCAACAATTTGACTCCTGGACTCCAACACATCAAACGTGAAAATATTAGCTGAAATATGTAATTTTTACAATATAACATGCATATTGTAATTGAGAATAAACATGAAATCTCATGCTTATTTTGAAATCTCAAATAGTCTTGTTACTTTTTTTTATTCATCCATTCATGGAATTTGGATATCTCTGGCTGGCCAATAATTATTGTGAGCTGTTTTCTTGATATACTGCAGGCCACAGACTGTAGGTAGACCCACTATGCCATTAGGGAAGAAATCCCAGGATTTTGACCCAGTGAAATATTTCCAAGTGAAAGTGGCAAGTGGCTTGGAGAGCAACTTACAGGTGGCAGTGTTCCCATGTGCTTGCAGCTCTTGTACTTCCGGGTGGAAGTGGTCGTGGGTTTGGAAGGTGCTAACGAAGGATCTTTGGCAAATTTCAACAGTGCATCTTGTAGATAGTACATACAGAGCATTGGTGATGGAGGGAGTGAATGTTTGTGATGTAGTGCCAACCAAGTGGGCTGCTTTGTCCTGGATGGTGTCAAGCTTGTTGAGTGTCCAGGCAAGTGTAAAGTATTCCATCACACTCCTGACTTGTGACTCACAAATGGTGAACAGAGTCAGGAGGTAAGTTACTCCCTGCAGGATTCCTAGCCTCTGTGGTAGCCATTGTATTTATATGGCGAGTCCAGTTCAGTGGTCAATGGCAAGATGCAAAAAATGTGACTTTGGCATGTCACATACTCTCAATTGAATGAATTGTCCGATGTTAAAAAAAAAACTGAGAAACCTGAGCAGTCAATTATGATTCAGTGCTCTGTCAGGTCAAAATGATTACTTATAAATGCTGGTATCATATTAACATGACTAACTTATTATAAGTATGTGTTCTTATCTTAACTGGTCTTACCTTGGCAGCCTGTACCATCAGAAGTAGTGGTGAAACCCCTGGCACAAAGGCAGAAATAGGATCCTTCACTGTTAACACATTCTCCGTTTGGACCACAGACATCCTTGCTCAAGCATTCATTCATGTCTACAAAAGTATATTCAGAGCAAAATTAGAAAAAAGATGGAAGACTAGATTAGATTACTTACAGTGTGGAAACAGGCCCTTCGGCCCAACAAGTCCACACCGACCCGCCGAAGCGCAACCCACCATACCCCTACATTTACCCCTTACCTAACACTACGGGCAATTGAGCATGGCCAATTCACCTGACCCGCACATCTTTGGACTGTGGGAGGAAACCGGAGTACCCGGAGGAAACCCACGCAGACACGGGGAGAACGTGGAAACTCCACACAGTCAGTCGCCTGAGTCGGGAATTGAACCCGGGTCTCAGGCGCTGTGAGGCAGCAGTGCTAACCACTGTGCCACCGTGTCGCCCAAGACAGTAGAAAATAAACTCTCAACAATTCAATAGAAAATGCAACAAGTTAATTGAATACAAAAAAACAGAAATTGCTGGAAAAGCTCACCAGGTCAGGCAGCATCTGTGGAGAGAAATCAGACTCAACATTTCAGGTCAAGTGACCCTTCCTCAGAATGGTTCTGAGGAAGGGTCACTGCATTCGAAACATTGACTCTGAGAAATCAGAGCCATCGTTTCGAATGCAATAACCCTTCCTCAGAGCGATTCTGAGGAAGGGTCTCTTGACCTGAAATGTTAAGTCTGATTTCTCTCCACAGGTGCTGCCAAATCAGCCGAGCTTTTCCAGCAATTTCTGTTTTTGGTTCTGATTTACGGCATCCGCAGTTCATTTCATTTCTTAATTAATTAAGTATGTTGGAACAGCAGGATGTTTCTTACATGACATTTTCCATTGCTTATTTTTATGTCACCATTTCACACGCTTCCTTCTAACTTTTTTCTTGGTGCACCCCTCCGCCCCGTGTCGTGCTTTATAATCATGATGTGGAGCAGTCTTGTTCAAATGTAATTTTTCGATCAAAACCTCACTTCCTCCACTGATTTATTATTCTGTGTTAATCACTTTCTTCAGTTGACCTGAATTTTTGTAATAATGGAGACAGACACTCTCCCAGAAATTCTACTCTCTTTTCTATTGCAGGTGGGTGGTTGGAAGAACACAGCAAGCCAGGCAGCATCGGGAGGTGGAGAAGTCGACGTTCCAGGTCTAACCCTTCTTCAGGACCATGGGTGGGTATAGGGGGAGCTGTAGATAAAGGGGGGTGGGGAGAGGGGCAGAGCAGGGTGGTGAAGTGGGGCTAGGTGAAGGCAGGTAGAGAGTACGGCCTGGTTGGTCAATGGGAGGAATGCATCCGGTTGGTGGCAGGGAGGAGTGGAAGGGCAGGGGAGGGGCTGGGAAAGGAGTTGAGGGAAGGGAAGAAAGGTTATTTGAAACTGGAGAACTCAATGTTGAGTCCTCCGGGCTGGGCGCTGCCCAGGAGGAAGATAAGGTGTTGTTCCTCCAATTGCGTGGTGGTTCGTTTTGGCAATGGAGGAGGCCAAGAATGGTCATGTTGGAAAGGGAGTGGTTGGGGAATTGAAATGAGCAGTGACTGGGAGGTCTGGTTGGCCCCTGCAGGCCCGGCTGAGATGTTCGGTGAGCCGTTCCCTAAGTTTACATTCGGTCTTGCCATCCTCCATTGCTAAAATGCTCCCTTTCCAACATGACCATCCTTGGCCATCTTCCAATCTTTCTCTTACAGCTCTCTCTTCTGAAGGGAGGCTGGATAAGCTTTGATGTTTTCTTTAGAGCACAGAAGGCTGAGGGGAGACCCGATAGAGGTGCATATGATTATATGGGGCGTAAAGATGGTGAATGGAAAGTAGCGTTTTGCCTTTGTTGAAGGGTCGATAACAAGGGGGCATAATTTTAAAGTGAAAAGTAGAAGGTTTAGAGAGGAATTTGAGAATCAGACTCCCTACAGTGCAGAAAGAGGTTATTCAGCCCATCAAGTCTGCACTGATCCTCCGAAGACTATCTCCATCACCCTAGGAAGAAGTGGGTACTGCAGATGCTGGAGATAGAGTCAAGATTAGAGTGATGCTGGAAAAGCACAGCAGATCAGGCAGTATCCAAAGAGCAGAAAAATTAACATTTCGGGCAAAAGCCCTTCATCATTGAACCCATTCCTATTAAAGGGCTTTTGCCTGAAATGTCAATTTTCCTGCTCCTCAGATACTGCCTGACCTGCTGTGGTTTTCCAGCACCACTCCAATTTTGATCCCCATCACCCTAACCAAACCACCCAGCCGACACATGCCTGGACACTACAGGATAATTTAGAAAGGACAATCCTGCACATCTTTGGGAGGAAACTGGAACACACAGGCGGAAACCTATACAGACGTGGGGAGCACTCCATCTAGACAGTCGCCCGAGGACGGAATCGAACCCAGGTGCTGTGAGGCAGCAGCGCTAACCACTGAGCCACTGTGGCGGAAAACCATTTTTCACCCAGAGGGCCTGGAATGCACTGCCTGGGAGGGTAGTTGAGGTGGGATACCTCACAACCTTTAAAACGTTCCTGGATGAGCACTCGAAATGTCAAACATTCAATGCTATGGGCTTAGTGCAGGAAAGTAGGACTACTGTATGTTGGTGATCCAGGCTAGATAGACTGAAGGGTCTCTTCTGTGACTGTGTGATTCTATGCTTCTTTTGCCAATCAGCCTGTAGGAGGATTTCCTGTAAAGTCTGATGGAACCTCCAGAGGCAATGAGGGTTGGGGGATGTGCAATGAGGGTAGCCTTCCCACAAAGTGTATCAATCTGATCTGTAGTGGAACCCTTTTGGCACGTGCCAGGGTGCTTTGGCAGCTGTGCGGGTCATAGTCCTGAATCCCGTTTGGAATCGGATTTGATTGCAAAATAACAATGCCCAGCCTTGGACAACAACAGCCCTCCAGCCAGTTTGTTGACCAGTGTGTTCAGACAAGGCCATCACTGACCTGCAGCAAGGAGTGTTGATTCTGAAAATTCTGATTTTGGATGGTAAGGGGTGCAACACTAATTGCCCGCCCCAAATTGCAGGAACAAATCAAGAGTTAAGTGTCTGGAACTACCTGTAGGTCAGACCAGGTAAGGAGGACAGATAGCATTCTCTAAAGGGTACTAGCGACTCAGTATGTTTTTGACCACAGTGAGAACTTTTTATTCCAGATTTACTAATGTCACAGCCTCATGTTCTTCAAATATTAACCTGGGGTTCTGGATTACTCGGCCTGTGACATTACCACTAAGCCACTGTAAGATAATGCAATCAATTTCGCTGTGCTATGTACTGGGTCAAAGTTAAAAATCACACAATAACACCATATTATACTCCAACGGTTTATTTGGAAGCACTAGCTTTCGAGGCACCACCTACCACCAGTGGCACCCTTATACCATCCAAAATCGGAATTTTCAGAATCAACACTCTTTGCTGTAGGTCAGTGGTGGGCTTGTCTGACACACTGATCAAAAGACTGGTTGAAGGGACAATTGGTTTCCAGGGCTGACCATTGTTGATTAGATTACTTACAGTGTGGAAACAGGCCCTTCGGCCCAACAAGTCCACACTGACCTGCTGAAGCGCAACTCACCCAGACCCATTCCCCTACACCTAACACTATGGGCAATTTAGCGTGGCCAATTCACCTAATCTGCACATTTTTTTGGATTGTGGGAGGAAACCAGAGCAAACCCGCACAGACACAGGGAGAATGTGCAAACTCCACACAGTCACTCGCCTGAGGCGGGAATTGAACCCGGGTCTCTGGCGCTGTGAGGCAGCAGTGCTAACCACTGTGCCACCGTGCTACCCAATCGCAATCAAATCAGGACAACCACCTGATGAAGAAGCAGCACTCCGACAGCTGGTACCTCCAAATAAACCTGTTGGACTATAACCTGGCATTCTTAACTTTGTCCACCTCAGTTCAACAATGGCACCTCCAAATTCTGCACTGGGTCAGCAGGGCTTGTGACTATCTCCTAAAAGGTTGAAATTCAACAACCTGTTATTCTGACTGATAACACAAATTTGAGTTTTAATTTCATGCATTTGCACAAAGTGTTGTATTTTGTTTCCTTTTGTATGTTAATTTGCAATAGAAAATCTTAAAATGAAAATTTTTTTTTGGAAGACCTTAATAGACATGACTTTTTGGTACAGTAACAAACGAATGTTGCTCTGCTGACTTACTGTCTAAGATATTAAAGCAAGGACCTATCAAAGGATGGAACAGATTCTGTTTGAAGGAGCTTAGAGGATTTCTGGCCTGGCTTTTATACCAATTCAGGCAGGAGAGGACCCTGTGGTCTCAGGGATCAGAGACTTCAAGCAAATGCACAGGGACGAGCAGAAGCAATGGACAGAGAATGGGATATAATGGCCCTCATTGTTCAAAGGCTATTTTTATTCATTCACAAGATGTGAATGTCGCTGGCTATTCACCAACCATCCCCCTTGCCCAGAAGGCAGTTGAGCCTCAACCACATCACTGTGGGATTGGAGTCACATGTAGGCCAGACCAGGTAAGGATGACAGATTTCCTTCCCTGAAGGACGTAACTGAGCCAGCTGAGTCTTTCTGACAATTCGCAATGACATCATAGGTTTTATTTTTAGAATTTTTTTATAGAATCCAAACTCCACCATTTGCTGTGGTGGGATTCGAACCTAGCTCCCCAGAACATTAGCTGAGTTTCTAGATTAATAATCCAGCAATAATATCACTAAGCCATTGCAAGAGGTGTAGGTATGTTTTGGGGATCCAATTGCCTCATACATGTCTTCATGGTCTGGTTGGCTGCTGCCATGGAGGTCTATGCTCAGCATCTCAAGAGCTTCTGGGAGAGATGCATATTCCTGTATTCCATTACCTCTGCCATAAGCCCCAGGCATACAGGCAAGGAGTCTGAGAAGGCTACCCCAGGAGCCTTTTCCAAAGGAGGAGACATGGCCAAGCCAGGAGGTACCCAGCTGATTGACAAACCAAATCCAGGCGCCACAGAAGTTTCTCTCAGGACAATCCAAAAGTGCCCCCACCCCCCTACACCCCCCCACCACCCAGACCCCATCCCTGACTCTCTTCAAGCTGAGGAGGGTCTATTTGCCTCTGGCAAGAAGACCCTCAGCATGTAAGGGCCATCCGGATACAAGCACCCGCTGTGGTCACTTGGCCAATCATCCAGTGCCCAGGGAGTCCTCCACCCTAGCTATGGTTCCTGGGACTACATGAAGATGCAGCCAGAGGGAATTGATCTTCAGAAAGTGAAAAGATCTTTAGAAAGCACTTTGGTGGCTTGGGTGATAGGGCACTGTATACGAACTAAATTTGATTGGTGTTGTTTGAATTTCTGAGTAGCCACAGATGTCACTGTGATAGCATGTGCCTGACTTGTTTGGGAAGGGGAACAAGAGTTACAAAGAAAATGGGGGTTGAGAAACCCCATTCAGCTACAATGGAATGGCAGAGCAGACTTCATGGGCTGAATGGCCTAATTTTGCTCCTGTATCGAATGGTCTTTCATATGGTCCTATGATCTGATAAGACTATGGTAACTTTACCTTTACAGTAGAAACATATCATTGAATGTGCCATGGGTTGATATGTTGAGAACTTGCTGGCTCATGTTGAAATAGGGTGAACAAGGCAGACAGTGCAATGAGTTATTGCAATAGTTAACTCTGCAAACAAATATACTTTCTCAGACTCGGACTTCTCCCATGAAAACTAAGGTCCTTGGTGAAACAGATTATTAAAAGTCTGTTAATAACTAATAGAATACTAATATGACATCTCAGACATGTTTCTGTTACATTATATAGATTGTTGACTGGCTAACTGACCAACTGGATGACTATCTATTTGAGCAGCAATCAGACTGACTGTGCAAAGAGTAAGATGGAGTTCTAGTGCCTTTCTGAGATTTGTGCAACCGCACAAAAATTAATCTATCCAACAAATACCTGAAGTGACAATCACTTCAGAAATGCCATTATTTTCTCTGGTTTCTTTACACAAATGCTGAGTTTTTCCAGCCATTTCTGTTTTTGTTTCTTATTTCCAGCATCCACAGTTCTTTCGGTTTTTCATTATCTTCTCTGTTTGGTTTTGACTATAGTGACTATCAATAAAAAAAACTGGGGGCCAGTTGGTACAGTCGGCTGGATAGCGATGCAGAGTGCTGCAAGTCCTACGTTGGCTAAGGTTACCATGGAGGACATTCCTTCTCAACCGCTCCCCCGTCCTGAGGCATGGTGACCCTCAGGTTAAGCCACCACTAGTCATCCTTTTCTACTGACAGGACAGCCCTATGGTCTGATAAGACTTATATAAGACTAAGTTGATAAGGCAACTTCACCTCTACAATACAAACATACCATTGAATATACCCAATACTTTAACTGTTTTCCAGAAATTAAATTCATTAGATCGTTTTGAACTACACAATTTTATTTATCAATGGGTGTGCAAAAGATGATAAGAAATCTACCTGGCTAATTATACAGATTCCTGGCCCATGATGTATTTAGTGTTAACATGGTGATTATTTGAAATCGGTTGTGTTGATGTTTCTAATTTTAGAGTCCTTAAAATACCAATTCAAATTACTGCACAACGTTCAATATGCTTTGAATGAAAAACCTTAGCTAGAATAAAGTGCAAAAGCTTTTCCACATAATTTATTCCGTCATTAATTTTTCACCTCTTTGGACATTTAAAATTATTTTTAAAATAGATGATGAGTAGCAGAAAGCTAGTCCACCTGAACATGTGTTGTAACCTAACCTTACCTCTTGGAAAACTTAAACATACAGCGGCTATGCAAATCTAATAAAGAGAAGCTTCTGTTGTTTGTGTAAATTGGAGCTTAACAACTCTACAAAGAACTACATATAATTCTGTGAAAACATTCAATGTTTTGGTCTCAACCACTTTATGTGACAGACAGGCTCAACTGGATTAAGAAATCAGCCAGATATTACATTTGGTCTCCTTGTCTGAGGAAGGGTGCTCTAGTTATGGAGGGAATATAATAAAGGTTGACTGATTCCTTAGTTTACAGGACTGAGTGAGACTGAATCGGTTAGGTCTTTATTCACTGGAATGTAAAAGAATGAGGAGTGATCTCATAGAAATCTATAAATTTCTAACAGGACTAAACAGGACAAATGCAGGAAGCATGTTGACTGGGAAGTCCAGAAACAGTAGTCACAGTGTAAGGGTATGTGGTAGGGACTGAGATGAGGAGACATTTCTTTACCCAGAGATTAGTGGGACTCTCTGCTACAAACAGATTGGAAAGGGTGATGGTGGATGATTGTTTTTGTAATTGGAAGCCTGAGACCAGCGGTGTACCTCAGGGATCAGTGCTGGGACCTTTGCTGTTTGTTATGTACTAATGTTAGTGACTTAGATGTGAATGCAGAAGGTTTAATTAGTAAGCTTACAGATGACACGAACATTGGTGTTGTTGATACTGAGGGGGATCGTCTCAGGCTACAGTCTGATATTGACCAGCTGGAAACTTGGATAGAGCAATGGCAGATGCAAGTTAATTATGATAGGTGTTATGACTTGCATTTTGGAAGGTATAATAAGGGAAAGAGAGACACAATTAATGGTCAGCCCCTTGAGAGTACTGGAGAGCAAAGGGACTTTGGTGTACAAGCCCATAGATCCTTGAAGGTGTCAGCACAGGTAGGTAGGGTGGTAAAGAAGGTCTTTATTAGCCAGGGTGTAGAATAAAGGAGCAAGGAAGTCTTCTTACATCTTTATACTTTATAAAACTTTGGTTAGGCCACAGGTGGAATATTGTGTGCAGTTCTGGTTGCCACACTATTAGAAGAATGTGATTGCACTGGAGAGGGCACAGAGGAGATTCACCAGGATGTTAATTGGGATGAAAAGCCTCAGTTATGAGAAGAGACTGGATAGGCTGGGTTTGTTTTTGTTGGAACAGAGAAAGCTGAGGATGGATCTGACTGAGGTATGCGACACTATGAGAGGCCTGCACAGAGTAGATTGTGAGAATCTCAGGCCTATTCAAGAACAACTGGCATAAATTTAAGACGAGGAGTATTTGGTTTAGAAGAGATCTAAGAAAATCCTTTTTCACCCAAAGGGTGGTAGATATATGGAATGTACTGCCTGAGAGAATGCTGAGATTGCTGAAGTAATTGACTGGGCTGATGGCAGTGGCATTTTAAGTTTCATTATTTGGCCCATTTTTCATGTTTCAACAACCAGAAGTGATTTGTTTTGTACCTTGGAACATCAACACACTGCCTACCTTCACATCTGTGTCTGTCTTCTGATAGTTTGTAGCCAAGACTGCAGGATGAACATTCATAAGATCCCTCAGTGTTTGTACAAAGTCCATTGAAACAAACATCAAGAGACATACATTCATCGATATCTATAATACAAAACACAATAAACTGAGTTCACGTTTCTTTTATGCATAACTTTGGAGAAAACTAATGGGCTTTTCAACCAATTGATGAATTACTTCTGTATTCAGTCCATCTTCAAAATGCTAAATATATTCTGGAAGAATTTTGTAGCTATAGACCTAGGAATAT
Organism: Hemiscyllium ocellatum; assembly: GCF_020745735.1. NCBI lineage: Eukaryota > Metazoa > Chordata > Chondrichthyes > Orectolobiformes > Hemiscylliidae > Hemiscyllium > Hemiscyllium ocellatum. The sequence continues at coordinate 101,923,051 of NC_083408.1, read as the reverse complement.
ACATGTAATGGAAAAATGGATGGAATATGAGCAGAGAGGTTCAGGAAATCAAATGCATTAAAATGCATGTACAAGTAAAGGCAAAAAAGAATGGAAACAGCGTTTTGGAATGTATACATAGGGATATGAGATGAAATGTGATTATTTAATTCACCCCCAGACTTTTCCCTATCTTGGAGCTGGGTAGAAAATGGGGCGGGCTGTACAGGCTGGCTATGTCAGAAGGGGAAATAAGGGCGAAGTGCTCACCAACATCCTGACTCAACCAAGATAAAGCTAGAGGTGGGGAAGGGCGAGGAACTCCTCCTTACCTGCGGGTCACTTGAGGTCCTTCAGTGAGTCAATGATTGGCTCCAGAGGTTTAATTGTTTCATCACCAATATTCTATCAATGGTGGGTGTGGGTGTGTCTGTGTGTGGATGTGGATGTGTGAATGTGTGTGTACATATGTCTTTGTATGTGTGTGTCTGTGTGGGTAAGTGAGTGTCTCTGTATGAGTGTGTGTGTGCGCGTGTGTGTGTATGTTTGTGTGTGTGTGTGTGTGTGTGTGTCTCAGTGGTCAGCACTGATGCCTCACAGTGCCAGGGACGGGGGTTCGATTCCAGCTTCTGGTGACTGTTTGTGTGGAGTTTGCACATTCTCCCCATATCTGCTTGGGTTTCCTCTGGATGCTCCGGTTACCTCCCACAGTCCATAAATGTGCAGGTCAGGTGAATTGGCCATGCTAAATTGCCCATAGTGTTCAGGGATGTATAGGTTAGGTGCATTAGTCAGGGGTAGTTGTAGAATAATAGGGTTAGGGAATGGGTCTGGGTGGGATACTCTTTGGAGGACTTGTTGGGCCAAAAGGCCTGTTTCCACACTGTAGGGAGTCTTTCGTGTGAGTGGGTTTGTATATGTGGCTGCTTGTGTTTTTGTGTTGGATTGGAGATGCTGCAGTAACAGCCTGCAGTTTCCAAGTAGGATCAGAGGGTTGAGAGTTTTGGAGGGTGGGGCGCAGTGGGCTGGCATGGCTCTCATTATTGGACTCATCACAAAATCATAGAAATGCCAAGGCACGGAAAGGTCATTCAGCCCATCATGTCCACACCAGTTCTGCAAATGAACACCATTACTTGCTGCCAATCTGCTTTCTCCCCTCATATCATTGCACATTATTTCCATCCAAATGCTCATCCAATGCCCCTCTCGAATGCCTCGATTGAATCTGCCTCCACCACTTTTCCAGGTCAGTGCACACATATACCCACATCCCTCTGCTCCTGCACCCCTTTTATGAGTGAACTTTTATTTTACATTGTCTTTCAATGTTTTTCCTTCCAAGTGCATTGCCTCAACACCCCTCACACTGAACCTCATTTTCCACTTAGTCACCCATTCCACCAACTTCCCGGTGTCTTTTTGGAGTTCCACACTGTCCTCCTAACAGTTTACAATTCTTCCAAGTTTCATGACATCTGCAAACTTTGTAATTGCCCCCTGCATACCAAGATTCAGATCATTAATGTGCATCAGAAAAAACAAGGGTTTTAACACACTAGTTCCAGCACAGCACATTTAAATACTCCACGCCTGGAAATTTTAAATAGCGGAAGTTAACAAAAGCCAGAGTCAACAATGGGTTGGATAAAACAAGTAACTGAGTCAGTTTTGGTGTGGGGCCATGTGTACATTCCTTCTGAGTTAAGTGGTGTAAATTATGTTGCATTTATTTAAACATGTTCAAATACCTCTGCAGCTCTTCAGGTTATCCCCAGGTTCAAACCCTTGGTTACAACTGCATCGGTAGGATCCATCCACATTTATACAATTTCCATTGGCACAAATGCCAAATGTCAAGCATTCGTTCTCATCTGAAACAGACATAAATACATTCTAACATTAGAGTTGTATGTTTCCAAACTTTTTTTTAACAATTGCAGAGGGATCTAATTACAGAACAAAACAACCAAAATGTACAAGTCTTCTTTCATCATAAATAGTTGTAACAATTGACAATCCACTAAGCTGACAGGAGTAACACTGAAATAATGTGGAGTGAAAGGCTCTGGTGGCAACACTACTAAGAAAAGAAAAGTTTCCTTTGTTATAAGTGTTCCGTGAAGCACACACTATCAAGAATGTATGCACTGATCCCAGTTGGCAGCACTGCATCTTGGACGTACTCAAAGACTGAAGTCATTCATCCAACAAATAAAGAACAGGCTTCTTGTAGCACTGTCTATTGTATGGCAACAACAGGTAAATAAGCCAAACCTACTCAGATGACACTTGTTTGCGATTCAGTTTTGTTTCAATCACTCAAATAACAATTAATGTTTCTTTTTCTTCCACCTTCTCATCACTAATTTGCTCTTTATTTCGGAGGTTCTGAATCATGCTGGGACAAAATTTTAAGAATGTTATAATTTTACCAGTTTCCAATCCAAGTGGCTTTTTTTTTACATGTTATACAGTCGTAGAGTCGTACAGCTTGGAAACAGGCCCTTCAATCCAACTCGTCGGTACTAACCAGATATCCCAACTAATCTAGTCCCATTTGCCAGCATTTGGCCCATATCCCTCTCAACCCTTCTTCTTCATACAGCCACCCAGATGCCTTTTAAATGTTGTAATTGTACCCCCCTCCACCACTTCCTCTGGCAGTTCATTCCTTACACTAGTGTACTGATACTTTATCTTTTAACATAGAACAGTGCTTTGCAAAAAAAAAAAGTTGCAATGTTGGAAATTAGAAACTAAAACAGGAATGCTCAACAGGTCTGGCAGCATCTGTGAAGAGAAACCAGAGTTAATGTATTTGGTCCAGCAAAAATACTTCAATGCTTTGCAAACATTTTATGCAATGTCACCCCAGTAAAAATGGAGAGACGGGAAATGGAGAGAAGACGTATGAGAGCTGTGAAGGTTCATGAGAGTGAGGAGGGATTATCGCAGTTATTGCTGTGAGCTGGCAACCCCAAAAGCTCATGTTATGATCTTACTCTCTTTGGGAATCCCTGGTCCACAAGTATCATTAAGATTTACTGCATTATCAGTGGCAGCAGGACTATGCATCGTGTGATTGTCTCTGCTCAGAGATGCTGAGAACAATACTAACTCTGAGCTCTGATCTGGTTGAGATCAGTTCACTTAGTGGAGACTAGAGATGAACTCCCTCTTCATGCTCTTAGGTTATTGTTCCAAGCACCATGTCCTTGGATACAGGAACTGTCAGCAATGCCGCACCAATTGTCCATTGCTGTTGCAAAGAAAAGATGTAGGCAGCCATCTCCTGGAATCACAAGTCATAAGTCCTGGTGCTCCCATGAGGTTGGTTGAGGAATTGCAGAATGTTTACCCATCAGCACAGAAGGAAAAACATAAGTCCACATAAAGATGATGCTGCTCTTGTTGGTGGAGCTTGTGGAGGAACAATCAAAGTAACCTCTGTACATTGCAAGCAGTGGTTTAAAAAGATGCACCATCATAGACTAGGACAACACAAATGTCCAAAAATGTGATCATTTTTAAAATTCATTCATGGAAGGAGGGCATCATTGATCAAGTCAGCATTTATTGCACATCCATAATTGCCCAGACAATAGTTAAGCACATCACTGTGAAGACACATGTAGGCCAGGGCAGGTAAGGCTGGCAATTTCCTTCCCTAAGGATATTAGTGAACCAGAGTGGTTTTTCCAATAATTGACAATGGATTCATGGTCATCCATATTAGTCTCTTAACTCCAGATTTCTATTGAACTCGGATTCTACCATCTGCTGTAGTGGGATTTGAACCTGTGTCATTAGGATATTACTTAGGTCTCTGGATTAAGTTAGTCTACTGATAATACCACTAGTCCATCATCTACCTTGGCTTATGTTTATTGCCCACATTAAAAGAACAAATGCTTAAAACTGTAGTTTTTCTTTTATCTTCCAAATCCCAGATGTTAACATAGATCACGAACACAGTCCGCTTTCAAACAACACCAAAAGAAGTATGTTTTATAATACTCTCTCAACCAAAAGATAAATTACCTGTAATGGCAATAGTTTTGAGAGGATGGTGACAGTGTCTGGGGTCAGGAAGATTTAGCATGTGTGTATTAGTGAGGAGCTGGATGGAGATGATTTGAGGCACCAGATGAAACTGGAAAGATGAGGAGAAGGGTAGTATGGGACTAAGAAAAGCAATGTGGCTTAACTTTCCCATTAGCATCAGATTATCTGATTTGAAGGAAACAGCCTGGCATTTGGCTGTAAGGTGGATTTGGCGTGAATTTAGCAGTTACAGGAGTATCAAAGGATAAGGGACTGTACAGGAGCCAATTCCAACACAGCATGGCTCATCACAGAATTACTGAGGGACCTGAGCAGCAATGGGAAACAGGAAGCAAAAGACTGGCCTGTGATATGGTTGGCCCTCACTTCCAGATGCTAATCTGAAGATTCTCCTTGAGGCAGTAGGAGAGATTGGAGATACCCCCTTTGCACAGGGCTATACGAGAAGGCCATCTGAAACAAAGCAAACACACCCTGTGGTGGCTGAGAACACTAGGAGGTGCAAAATAGTAGAAGATCAGAGGGAAAAGAAATAGCTCAATTGGGTTCTTCCTGTATGCAAGGGTGAGGACATCACTAGATTCTCACAAGGTCTTTGGTTGTTCAGGGTACCCTTTTTCATTGTTCTTTCATGCGATGTGGGCTATCTTTGGCATTTCCTGCCTGTCCTAATTGTCCTTGAACTGGTGATTTACTAGACCATTTGAGGAGATAGTTAAGAGTCAATGAGATCTCTGGGGGTTTGGAGTCATATGTAAGCCAGACTCAGTAAGGACAAGCCCTAAGAACATTTGTAAACCATAAGGGTTTTCATGACAATAGCTTTCACAGTCTTCATTTCTTGGACCAGCTTTATATTCCAGACTTTTATCAACAGATTGTAAATTCCATTGGCTGTTACGGTGGGATTTGAACCCACATATCCAGGGCACTGCCCTGTGCTGCTGGACCATTAATCCCGTGAGATTCCCATTACACTAGTATCTATGCCCCCTACTGTTCTCTCAGCAAGGCTCAGGTCTGTCATGTTGAATTATGTTTCCCAGAACCGATAGGAGTAGCTTCCTATGTCAGTGAATCGCCGGCATTGGTCACAGAGGCCAAAGGGTTTCATACCTCTCTCAAGCAAATAAACTGCCCCACTTCATCTTCGTTCACAAGGCAATCCATAAATATGACCAAGAACAGTGACTGAGATGGTGACTGAAATTGGAGGTCAGTGTGTTAAACAAACCACCTTGAAATAGAATATAGAACATAGAACAGTACAGTACAGAACAGGCCCTTCAGCCCACGATGTTGTGCCGACCACTGATCCTCATGTATGCATTCCCAAAGTTCTGTGACCATATGCATGTCCAGCAGTTTCTTCAATGTCCCCAATGACCTTGCTTCCCAACTGCTGCTGGCAACGCATTCCATGCTCTCACAATTCTCTGTGTAAAGAACCCGCCTCTGACATCCCCTCTATACTTTCCTCCAACCAGCTTAAAACTAAGACCCCTCGTGTTAGCCATTTCTGCCCTGGGAAATAGTCTCTGGCTATCGACTCTATCTATGCCTCTGATTATCTCGTATACCTCAATTAGGTCTCCTCTCCTCCTCCTTGTCTCCAATGAAAAAAGTCCGAGCTCAGTCAACCTCTCTTCATAAGATAAGCCCTCCAGTCCAGGCAGCATCCTGGTAAACCTCCTCTGAACCCTCTCCAAAGCATCCACATCTTTCCTATAATTGGGCGACCAGAACTGGACGCAGTATTCCAAGTGCGGTCTAACCAAAGTTTTATAGAGCTGCAACAAGATCTTATAACTCTTAAACTCAATCCCCCTGTTAATGAAAGAAATGTACACTCATTTCTTCTATAATGTGATAGCCATGTTCCTGTGCGATGCCGCACTACACAAAAATCATGCAATACAAATAACACTTAAGTGTTGGTGACCTAATTGCATTATAGCCAATACATATTTTACAAGTTCATGTTTTAGGAACAGTGTTCCCTACTCATCAATTGCGTTGCAGCCATTTGCATTAATGAAAGACACATTATAGCAAGAACTGACTGTATATGTTTTCACTTATTGACTCATGTCACAAGATATTTGAGCCTCATTTATTTAATTGTGATACGGGATAAGAGGGAAAAAGTGCATGAAGGGGTGTGTGTGTGTCTATAAGGGGAACAGTGAAAACTATGGATGGTCCATACTGTAGGGTATCTAATCTAATCTGGATCAACTCACTGGCGATAATAGGTGATTATTCCAGGTTGCAAGTTCAGTGGAAGTACTTTCAAAATACTCTCAATGGCGGTTCCTTGACCCTTACTGTTCTCCTGGATTAGAAGAGATCAGGTAATGAAATGACCCCTGAACATCGATACATTTTAATGATATCCTTAAGGCTTGCTTCACAGCTGGGGCACTTCTGTATTCAGAACTTTCCTCTTCCACCAATAAGTAGAATGTCCTATTCTAAGACATTACTTTCTTTAAGGTCCATACCATTTTCAAGGTTCACACATTTCTGGAGGACTATGTTATAGAGCACACAGTGGACCACTACAATGAGAGAGACCCTCACAGGCTGACCAGTCCAGGCAATACGACCGGATCTTCAGAGGTCTGATGGCTTTCCAGATCATGGTCCTAGCAGCTACCTTCAGTCTTGGTTTCTAATAAAGGTGCAAGTCCTGATACTTTGAGTATGATATCTTGCCCGCTAGAATCCACCAGTGCAGTTAGATGTTAGAATAAAGAGCTGTAAGTAATCTTTGGCTGCCAGAGGATGAAGAAGCAGCTGCCAAGACAATGCAGACAAGCATGAAGTTTTTGTTGTAGTTACAGGGCAGTTAATTGTTGGGGGAATGAAAGTTCTTCGAGTTGATGAATGTCTCTTGGTGACCAATGGGTGCCTTGATGATGACATGAATGAAACTGATGAAATCTTGAAAATGGAAGAATCCAGCAATGGTGACCCAACTACTGCTTTTTGCGCTTGCAACCCATATTTGACTGGAATTGAATATCGTCCTGATCTTGCAAAATCAGCATCAGTGAGCATGATATACAAGATTATACTATCTTCTAGTTCCTTGCCTCTCTCCCCAGTCCTCACCCTTGCATACAGGAAGAACACAATTGAATGGCTCCACCTCTCCTGCTGACATTACTTTTCATCATTTCTGCATCCAGAATGTGAAATACCAGCGATTACCTTTCTTGCATTCATCTGGATTCTATTACATTCAATTCATTTATGCCTCAAGTGGGTGAAAACACCCTGCACTTCCTATGCACATGTAGACCGTTCTGCAGTTTCTGCATAGCCACTGCATCTGTGTGTCAATGGCACAGCACTCCTCTCAGGTATGTTCCTTTTATGGACTCACTCAAACTGATGTTGTGGTCAGAACTAACTCCCTGCTGCATTACAACAGTTTACCATCATAGTCTGGATGACACTGGACTGAGGTTGCAGTCCCAAACTATCCCTGAACAAGCTCCTTCATTAATTCATTTCCACCATTGAAGATTTCAAGGCCTGCATGCCTTTTCCTGTCCTGATGAAATTTGCTTGTGGCAGTCATGATGCTGGGAAATCAGCACACTGCCTGGCAGTACTATTTACAACGTCTCTAACTCCCACAATATATAAATCCTGAACTACAGCATTGTACTTGCTAAGTACTTACAGATGAAGAATAATTCAATGTTAAATTTAGAACGATTCTGTATTCTGTTCATCTTTTATGCCAAGTCATGTCTCTTTTCTATCACAGGTTGTGCATTTGCTATGTCAGCCACAGCTCAAATGCTAGTGTTTTCATCTCTCGATGGAAACTTGTGTGTTCAAGTCCCACTACAGAACTTGAGCTCAAGATTATGACCTGATGCTCTAGTATTACCTGAGGGAGTGCTGCACAGTTGGACGTACTGTCTCTCAACTGAGAGATAAAGTCAATACTAGGAGTAAATTATTACAGATGCTGGAATCTGTAATGAAAACAAAAAAAACCTAGCTTCTGATATGAAAACACTTCATTGTTAATATTTTTCTGAAGATTCATGTTTCAAGAATTTTGAATCATGGTTAATTTGAATAAAAATTGAGTAGGTATCTGAACCATTTGTTTTTAAGGGGATCACGAAAGGATATTTCATTAAAAGACACTTCTTGGACACCTCCTCCCACCCTGCCCCCTGTAAAAACGCCATCCCATATTCCCAATTCCTTCGTCTCCGCCGCATCTGCTCCCAGGAGGACCAATTCCAACACCGCACAACCCAGATGGCCTCCTTCTTCAAGGACCGCAGATTCCCCCCAGACGTGATCGACGATGCCCTCCACCGCATCTCCTCCACTTCCCGCTCCTCCGCCCTTGAGCCCCGCTCCTCCAACCGCCACCAAGACAGAACCCCACTGGTTCTCACCTACCACCCCACCAACCTGCGCATACAACGTATTATCCGCCGCCATTTCCGCCACCTCCAAACGGACCCCACCACCAAGGATATATTTCCCTCCCCTCCCCTATCAGCGTTCCGCAAGGACCACTCCCTTCGTGACTCCCTTGTCAGATCCACACCCCCCACCAACCCAACCTCCACCCCCGGCACCTTCCCCTGCAACCGCAGGAAATGTAAAACTTGCGCCCACACCTCCACACTCACTTCCCTCCAAGGCCCCAAGGGATCCTTCCATATCCGCCACAAGTTCACCTGTACCTCCACACACATCATCTATTGCATCCGCTGCACCCGATGTGGCCTCCTCTATATTGGTGAGACAGGCCGCTTACTTGCGGAACGCTTCAGAGAACACCTCTGGGCCGCCCGAACCAACCAACCCAATCACCCCGTGGCTCAACACTTTAACTCCCCCTCCCACTCCACCGAGGACATGCAGGTCCTTGGACTCCTCCACCGGCAGAACACAACTACACGACGGCTGGAGGAGGAGCGCCTCATCTTCCGCCTGGGAACCCTCCAACCACAAGGTATGAATTCAGATTTCTCCAGCTTCCTCATTTCCCCTCCCCCCACCTTGTCTCAGTCGGTTCCCTCAACTCAGCACCGCCCTCCTAACCTGCAATCCTCTTCCTGACCTCTCCGCCCCCACCCCACTCCGGCCTATCACCCTCACCTTGACCTCCTTCCACCTATCCCACCTCCATCGCCCCTCCCCCTAGTCCCTCCTCCCTACCTTTTATCTCAGCCGGCTTGGCTCTCTCTCTCTTATTCCTGATGAAGGGCTTATGCTCGAAACGTCGAATTCTCTATTCCTGAGATGCTGCCTGGCCTGCTGTGCTTTGACCAGCAACACATTTGCAGCTGTGATCTCCAGCATCTGCAGACCTCATTTTTTACACTAAGTAAATGGTCAAGATTTTTGGCTGTTGGATTTACTGCATGTTGCTCATCTTCAATTAACTATTAGATTTACTGGAAGTCATCTGTCTGAGCTTGCGGCTGGCAAGGGGTAAAGTAATTTTGGATATTATTTGGAAAACAGCTAGAGTACAACCTTTCATGAAATGAGAGATTCCCCAGCTCAGCCTCTGAGAAAAAGGATCCAGTAAAACAGCTGAAATACTGAGTCAACCGTTCTTCTGAAAAACCTCAGAATTCAGATCATTCCGAATGCAGGTCTGTGTTAGGATTCGGCGCTCTCACTGCTGAGGCCCGGGTTCAATTCCCAGTCAGGGAGGGCTTCTGTAATGGGCAGCATGGTGGCACAGTGGTTAGCACTGCTGTCTCACAGTTCCAGAAACCCAGGTTCAATTCTGACCTCAGGCAACTGTCTGTGTGGAGTTTACACATTTCCCAGTGTTTGCGTGAATTTCCTCCGGGTGCTCCGATTTCCTCCCACAGTCCAAAAATGTGCAGGTTAGGTGAATTGGCCATGCTAAATTGCCTGTAGTGTTAGGTGAAGGGTAAATGTAGGGGAATGGGTCTGGGTGGATTGCTCTTTGGAGGGTCGGTGGGCTCTTGTTGGGCTGAAGGGCCTGTTTTCACACTGGTAAGTTATCTAATCTAATTAATCTGCGTCAGGATGCTGACTGATATCCATCCTGAGTATTTCAGATTTTTTTTTAATCCAAGAGCTACTGGTGAGTTTTTTTCCCCAAAATTCAGTATTTAACTTTTTTTTTCATTAAACGGTGTGTGCATGTCAGGGTTTAGATAGGAAGGAGAATATACTTTTATATTTCAAATTTTGTCTTAATCAACTTTATAACTTGGCTGAATAATTCCTGATTTCACAACAGACCAATGATTTAATTGTTTATTCGCGAAACCTGGTTGATAGATCTTATTATCCTAAAGCTTGTCCCCAACCCACCTAACCAGCACCTTTTCTAATGTTCAAAGCCTCTACAGTAGACAGGCAGGAGGCTGGAAGAACACAACAAGCCAAGCAGCATTAGAAGGTGGAGAATTTGATGTTTCAGGTGTAACTCTTCTTCAGAACTTCCTTCACCCCCTGATGCTGCCTGACTTGCTGTGCTCTTCCAGCCTCCTGACTGCCTATTTTGGATTCAAAGCATCTGCAGTTTTTTTTTGTTATAAAGCTGTACAGGCAGTCATCTGGTTGCAAATAGGATCTGTTCTAGAGTCTCTCGCAAGTCAATTTGCTTGCAAGTCGGAGTACAATTCAGGATAGCGTAAGCACAGAAGAATTTTTTTTTGGGTCTTTAAATTTTAAAACTATGTATGAGATCACATTTTGTAAGTATGAGCATTTGTATGTCAGATGTTTGTAAATTGGTGAGCCCGCTGTACATCCTCCACTACACATGCACAATGGCAGCCAATATGTACCTTCCATTAGATGCAGCACAACAAGATGTCAAAGTTGTTGTGACAAATCCTTCCAAACATCTGATCTCTATCTGGTTTGAAGAAAAGAACAGCAAATGGATGTGAAAACCATCCTGACATGGTATTATATCATCATTTCTTCACTGTTGCTGGATGAAAATCATGAAACACCTCCCCCCACCAACCACATCCCGCCCCCCTTCCCCCCCGCCCCACCACACACACACAGACAGACACAGACAGACACACACACACACACACACACACACAGACACACACACACACACTACAGCAACTCAAGATGATGGTTCACTAGAGTTACTCTGGAACTGATCTTGCAAGTGATGCTCATAACCCAAATGAAAATGAAACTGGGTTTGCTGACTGACCATTTACATTGCTAGGACTTACTAATGATAAAGTTCAAACCTTCCAGGTCTCTTACATTTTACTTTTATTTATTGCAGCATTATTTGCTGCTTATTTTCTCTACTGTGTGCAAAACAGGAGTCCACTGCCTTGCACTTAATTTCATCTGTCACTGTTTAGCTCAGGAATTTGCCCAGACCATTACATGATTTCTTGTTTGTAGTAATTGATTCCATTAATCCTCATCATCGCGAGCTGAGACCTGAGCTGGGATCCAGATTGGAGAAGGGCAAGAGAGAAAGAGTGAGAGAGCGAGAGCGAGAGCGAGAGAGAGAGCAGGAAAGTGCCTTTATTTGGAAACAGGAAAAGCCAAAAAGCTGACCACACTTATTATATGCAATTTATCCTTATTTTTGCAGCATGTACAGCATGCAATCATGTTATTAAACATGTGATCTGACCATTTTGGTAACTGTCCATCTTCCTAAGTGAACTTCAAAATATGATAGATGTCCTGTTTTCTTGTTATTCGTCAGTATCACAAATTGAATAATGCACTTGAAAAGCTCAAACAAGTTTCTTGACAGTTTAGATTACAATTTGTAGTGACTGATAACTATGTATGTACCTCCTGCTATTCTACTCCATGCTGGGCTAAACTTGGCAGTGGGCTGTATGGATTATATCTCGGTCCTGGGCTTATTAGCATTTAAAGCAGCACAGCTCCTGAACTATGAACAACATCCACCTTTTTGCCCCCAGTATAATTATTTTTAACTCATTCACTGGCTGGACCAGCATTTATTGCCCATCCCTAACTGCCCAGAGGCAGTTAAGAGTCAACCACATTACTGTGGGTCAAGTCATATATCAGCCAGACCCGGTAAGGATGGCAGTTTCCTTCCCTGAAGGACATCAATGAACCAGATGGATTTTTCCAACAATTGACATGGTCATCATTAAGCTCTTCATTCTAGGTTATTATTGAATTCAACTTAAATTGAATTAACCAGAATAGTGGTATTATTATTCAGTAATAATACCACTAAGCCATCTTCTACCCAGACACAGTCTGATTCTACATAGAAAACAGTAAAAGGATCAGTATGACTTTGCAAACCTAGACTCGATTTGAGGAAAGGAAAGAGTTAGTTTGTAATTTGCCAAATGTTCAAAGATTTGTTTGCTTTTGAAGGTATATGGATAGACCACCTATTAACAGTTTATTTTTAAAAGGTTTATAAAATGGGGAAGCAGTGTTGAGTTTGTGATGATGTGATTAAACGTGTGATTTGGCCACCTTGGTTTCTGTCAGCATTTACTAACGTCTCCTATAATATGAGGGTGCCAGAATTGAAAGATAAATTATAGAACAGGTTGTTTGGAAAGTTTTAGCTTGGAGAAGAGTATCAGGGCCTGTGTTAGGTCCCAATGATCAGAATGGAAAGGATGTTGATCGCAAAAGTTGAGGAACTCTTCAATGAAATCTGTGGGGAAGTTCCTGTGAGACCAAGAGTGTATTACCAGCAGATAGGATTGTCCGTGTTTTCCAAGGAGGCAGCATTTTAAAAATATTTTTAAATCAAGTCACTGCAGAGGATTTCTTACAGTCAGGCAACTTTCTGAACAGTAGCCAATGCAGTAGTCCTTATTTTATTCTTAAGGCACTACCTAAATGAAATATGTTGCTGATAATTCTGAATAATTGAATATAAAAATCTTTTGGTTTGTTCAAACAGAACATCTAATTTAGGATCACATTTAAACAGGCTTCAAATAAATATTAATATTGACTCATGCAGTACATATTAAACATGCCAGAGCAACTTGTGACTTTATACCTAGTAGAATAAACTATATATCCTACCATGCCTAAAAAAAATGACTATTTTTATGGTCATGCAATTATTAAAAGCAGTTTCATTGTCAGTTTTTTTTTAAAGAGTGCATCATCTAAAGGATTTATTACGGCGCTCAGGGAATATTATGAAACTAGTTCAAGAAAAAAATATCCTGTTTTGTTAATCTCATACTGCTGAAAACTCACCCAAAATAAATCTGAATTAAGAGAACACACACTGCAGTGGCACATCTGTTACACTCCCCCAGTTGTTTTAGTTTGAATTGTTGACCTCTTGCAGCATATGATCCAATATATGACTGTACAATCAACAACATCTGTTTGAAATTTCTAAAAGAATAGGTAACTGGGGGACTGAGGCATATAGCCTTATTGATGAAGATGAAACACATATAAGTATTAATGCCAATGAGGAAACAAAACCAGGAAGGATATTATGCAGGATGCGCAGCAGTCATCAGTAGGTATCAAACATCTGGTACACTGTTTGACAGCAGTCTTTTAAATCTGAATCTAATCCGTGGTACTGCTGAGCTAAGAACAAGCAAAATCCTGCTATGCGAAATTCCAAAGCATCAATTCCAATTACTGGATTTTCTTCCATACAGATACAATTCATTTCTAGTGAAACTATGGTTTGTCCTCCTGGCATGACGTAGCACCCTCCTGGCATGGCATGGTGATCTCCTGGCGTGACGCCCTCCTGGTATTGTGTGGTGACCTCCCGGCCTGGTGCAGCAGTCTCCTCCCGTGTCGTGGTGCCAGCGCAGTGTGGGGCTAGGGCCTTGTGCGGACTGGAAGCTAAGCGTCAGCGTGGTTGCTGTACTGAGCTTTTATTTCTGAAATGTTGGACATTTTATTTCTGTATTGTCTAAAAACTTGTGACTAAAGAAGCTGTGCCAAGTACTTTTGTATCTATGTTGGTGTTATATACTCATTGAGAATATGTGACAATAAAGGTTAGTCTACATGAAGGAATGTCAAGGACAAATTCAGTTCTACTGTGTCTGGAGGCCATTACACATCTATTTTATATGGGCCTCAGTTGAGGCTTCTACCCCTATAAGATAAGATGTTCCAGCTTCAACAAATCAGAAGCTTCTCAGTCCTCCCAGGGCCATGGGGAGAGATGGCAACTGCTGGGATTCCAACAGTGCTCAAAACAGTGACAACAGAAGTTCCTGTACACAGGATTAGTATCAGGGCCAGTCTTAGGTCTCAGTAATCAGAATGGAAAGGTTGTTGATCGCAAAGGGTTGAGGAACTCTTCAGTTAAAACTGTGGGAAAGTCCCCCAAGGTATTACTGGCAAATAGTAAGCATTTATGACTTGGTGGTAGTATCTCTGATCCAGGAGGTCCAGAGTTCAAGTCCCACCTGATCCAGAGGCATGTAATAACATCTTTGAATAGGTTGATTGGAAAATATAAAAAAAAGTTTAGCAAACTGCTGCAGTTATTGAAGTAATGGTTTCCTTCCAAACAAGGTCTTGTGAATAGTGTGGCGACTTGATGGTTCATAGTGCTGCATAATTATCATGACCAAAGTTCTATCTGATAGATGCACACAATTACCTAATAAAGGAATAATCTTGTTCTGTTGACCCGTTTGTTGGCTGAATCTTTAGCCAAATGCTTAATGTGGAGCATTTGTCCAAATAGTCTCCACCTGCACAATGAATTATTGGCAGATAAGGAATGTTACAAGTAATTTCTGCTGATTTGAAAATGAAATTGGAGACTTAGTCCAATTTTAAAAGATTTTATCTTTCAAGATCTTGTTCGCTGTAAAGTTCAAATTACAAAATTTATCCGAGCTCTTTTAAATACATTAGAAATCAACTTTTGTTTATTTTTCCTTACTGATATCATAAGAATAGACTTTGTTTTGGTGCACATTTCAAATCTTTTACAGAATAATATAACAAATACAGGGCTGCAATGGCATAAAACTATCAGATTAAATCTACCTTCAAAGCACAAGTTCAATAGCAATAACTATCAAACTATCAATTTCGCTGCCATTTTTTTGATGCAGCTGTCAGATTTGTGACTATTTATTGAGAAGTGTCAATGGCACACAGTTTATTTTAGGAATCTTACCTACACATCGTCCATTCATTGCTTTGTATCCGACTGAACAGCTGACACATTCAAAGGAACCCAGAGTATTGATACACTCTCCAGTAGGACATGTATTGAGACTACTGCATTCATCAATATCTGTGGGATTAATCAAAAACTGAGCTCAGGTTTTTCCATTTAAAACCAGCTTGACAAAGTGACTGAATTATGTGTCTGTTCAAGCCACAGTCCGGGGAGGTTTTGTTGTAAAAACATTTAAATTGTATCACAGTAAATGCTAAGAACAGAAAAATATTACCACATTTTTTTACTCATTCATGGGATGTGGGTATCGCTGGTGAGGCCAGCATTTATTTGATTAGATTAGACTCCCTACAGTGTGGAAATAGGCCCTTCAGCCCAACCAGTCCACACTGACCCTCCGAAGAGTAACCCACACAGATCCACTCCCCCTCTGACTAATGTACCTACACTATGGGCAATTTAGCATGGCAAATTCACGTAACCTGCATATCTTTGGATTGTGGGAGAAAACCAGAGCGCCCGGAGGAAACCCATGCAGACACGGGGAGAATGTGCAAACTCCACACAGACAGTTGCCCGAGGCTGGAATCAAACCTGGGACCCTGGTGCTGTGAGGCAGCAGTGCTAACCACTGAGCCACCGTGCTGCCCCAAATGGCTATTGGTGAAATCCCCCAAAAATGGACAATGGTTTCATGGTTTTCGTTAGACTCTTAATTCTAGATGTTTTATTGAATTCAAATTCCACCTTTTGCGATGGTGGGATTCAAACCCAGCTCAGCAGAGCATTATCTAGCATTCTGGAATAACAGCCCTGTAATAATACCACTAAGCCATCATCTACCCAGACACAGTCTGATTCAATACATAAAACAGTAAAAGCATCAATAAGACTTTGCAAACCTAAACTCGAGTTGAGGAAAAGAAAGAGTTAGTTTGCAATTTGCCAAACGTTCAAAGATTTGTTTACTTTTGAAAGTATATGGATAGACCACCTATTAACGGTTTATTTTTAAAAGGTTTATAAAATGGGGAAGTAGTGTTGAGTTTGTGATGATGTGATTAAATGTGTGATTTGGCCACCTTGGTTTCTGCCAGCATTTTCTAACATCTCCTATAATATGAGGGTGCCAGAATTGAAAGATAAATGATAGAACAGGTTGTTTGGAAAGTTTTAGGTTGGAGAAGAGTAGTGTATGGATTCTCCTTGTTCTCCAAGGAGGCAGCATTTTAAAAATATTTTTAAATCTATTTGCTTTTGAAGGTGTATGGATAGACCACCTATTAACAGTTTATTTTGAAAATGTTTATAAAATGGGGAAGCAGTGCTGAGTTTATGATACCATTTGGCCACCTTGGCTTCTGTCCCTCTTTACAAATGCCACCTATAATACGAGTGTGCTGGAAGTGAAAGTTAAATGCCTGGAGGCAGATAGGCCAGACCAGGTAAGGATGGCAGATTCCTTCCCTAACGGACATTAGGGAGTCAGATGTGGTTTTCTGAAAATCGTCAATGGTTTCATGGTCATCTTGAGGCTTTAATTCCAGATTTTTATTGAATTCAAATTTCGCCATCCACCACAGTATGATTTGAAATTGGGTCCCCAGAACATTATCTGGGTCTCTGGAAAAACAGTCCAGCAATAAACCCACTAGACCATCCACAATTTGCATAATGTCTGCAAGTTCAGATTTTGAAAGACCAAAGGAGTCTAATTTTGCCAACTACATTGCAACGGCATCATGCCATAATGTCCAACTCCTGCTGGGTCAGTCAACCCTGTGATGTGCCAAACCTTTACCTGATGTCATCCATCAAGGTTTTTGAGCTGCTACTTTTGGTCAAACACAGCGGCTGCCCAGTTTATCAACATTTAACTTATAATGCAATCCCACATGGTGGGGGGGAGGTGTAATTTTAAAAGATAAGACATACAAACATTTCCTGTACTTATGATTAGCTGCTTTACATTATGAGTGACACGGGCTCAGTGGTTAGCACTGCTGGGGACCCGGGTTCGATTCCAGTCTCGGGTGACTGTCTGCGTGGAGTTTGCACAATCTCCGGTGTCTGTGTGGGTTTCCTCCAGGTGCTCCGGTTTCCTCCCACAGTCCAAAGATGTGCAGGTTAGGTGGATTGGCCATGCTAAATTGTCAACAGTGTTCAGGGATGTGTAGGTTGCTGCATTAGTCACAAGTTAAATGTATGGGAATGGGTCTGGGTGGGTTGCTCTTTGGAGGGTCACTGTGGACTTGTTGGGCCTGTTTTCACACTGCAGGGAATCTGATAGAAAAATTCGAATCATCCTGCAGTGTTCTGACTTGGGAACAAATTGACGTGCAAATGCATTTCACAATGGATCCCATCCATCGACTGACTGTATATTTTATTCTACCAGATTTCTTAATTTTCAGCTTCTCGATTGATAGAACATTGTATCATTAAAAAAATGTCTATTATTTGTGCAAGGGTGTGTAAACTGGACAAAGCAATGTCTGCTTTGTCTGTACTGTCAAACAATTTATCTGAGTAGATATATAGTTGTGATTGTGACAATGAGAAAGGAAAAGTCTGTTCAAACTTTCCAAACTCTAATATCCTAAGGGAAAAATGTGGCAGACACCAGTGAATCTAAAGCAGAGAAATCAGATGAGTGATGAAGGATACTATGATATACAAGGTGGTTATACTGGAACAGTGTACAAGTGGTCACATCACAGCTGGAGTACTGCGTGCAGTTCTGGAATCCACAATTTAGCAAGAATGTGATTGCACTGCAGAAGAGATTTACCAGGTGGTTTCCTGGGCTGAACAGTTTAAGATACTAAGAGAGTGTGGATCGCTTGGCGTCATCTCCCTTGGAGCAGAGGAGATGGAGGGAGGACATGACTAAGAAGTATAACATTATGAGACAGGGTAGACAGGAAGGAATTTTCCCCTTGGTGGAGAGACCACTGACCAGGCCATAGTTTTCAGAAAAGGAACAGGAAGTTTATAGGGTACATGAGGGATAAAAATGTTCACGCAGAGGGTGATGAGAATCTGGAACTCACTGCCTATAAAGGTGGTTCAGGTAAAAACCGTTATAACATTTAAGAAGCATTCAGATGGACACTTGAAATGCTGAGATATACAACGCTAGGGGATAAATGTTGGAAAATGGGTTAAGAATAGTTAGGTAGTTATTTCTGACTGGTGCAGACTTGATAGGCTGAAAGACCCTTTACTGTGCTACGTACCTCTGTGATTCTGCATCATTTTCTCTAATAAACTTTTAGGAATGAGTGACCACAATATGATAAAATTTTACATGATGACAGTAAGGGTTCTTCTATCTGAAGAAAGGGTGTTAAATGTCAATAAGAGAAAATGATGAAAACATTATGGACAAATTGGCTGGATTGGGAAAATACATTAAAAGGCATCTCTGTACACAGGCAATGGATAGTCCTTAAAGAATGATTGCACGACTTACTACAACTATACATCCTTTCAAGATGCAAAACCACAAAGTAAAGCTTAAGTCAACCATGGCTGACAAAGGAAGTTAAGGATTACACCACATTCAAAAACAAAGGCTAGAAATGGTAATAAATCTGAGGAATGAGATTTTTGTTTTTTCAGAATGCAGCCAAAATGGCCCCAGAAACTGATAAGGAAAGGAAAAGCTAAATGTAAATACAACCTGTCAAAAGAAAGTAATAAAAAAATCACACAACACCTGGTTATAGTCCAACGGGTTTATTTGGAAGCACTAGCCTTTGGAACAATCACCTGATGAAGGAGCGGTGCTCTAAAAGCTAGTGCTTCCAAATAAACCTGTCGGACTATAACCTGATATTGCGTCATCTTTCACATTGTACACCTCAGTTCAACACCGGCTCCTCCAAATCATGCCGAAAGAAAAACACTCAAACCTGAAAAAAGGAAACATTTACGTAAGACGGATGTGGACCATTTCAGTTCTTCAGGAGAAGTTACACCGGGGAATCGAGAAATGGTAGAGCAGTTGAATTAATTAATTTGCAACTGTTTTCACTGAGGAAGATGCAAGAAATCTCCCAGAATCAGGGATTCAAGTAACTAGGAGTGAAGGAACTTAGTATTTGAAAGAAGGATGTACTGGAGAAATGAATGGAGATGAAACTTGATAAATCCCCAGCACCTACATCCAGAATGTTGGAGGTGGCTACAGAAATAATTGATGCATTGGTGATTATCTTTCAAAATACCATAGAATTTGGAATAATTCTTGCAGATTTGAAGCTAACAGATGACACTTCATTATTTCAGACAGGAAGGAGAGAGAAAACAGGGAACTATAAACCTGTCAGCCTTACATCAGTAACAGCTAAAATGCTAGCAGTTATCATCTTGATAAATGGACCTTTGGATTAAAAAAATGATCTCATTGGGCATAATAAGCATACATTTGCAAATGGAAAATCTTGATAGACAAGGTAGACACAGGGAAGACATTTTCTCTGTTTAGGGAGTCTAAAACAAAGGTGCACAATTTTAAATTAAAGGGTGGGGGTTGCCACTTAGAAATTACGTGGGGGTTATGATTTTTGGAATTCAAAAGGGCTGTGGAAATTCAATTTTGAGCATATTAGAGTAGAAATTGATAGATTTCTATTTTCAGTAGTGTAGTGTAAAGCGTTATAGGGGTAGTGCGGGTCAGAGAAATGGAAATATTTGATTAGTCATATTAAATGATGGAGCAGGCTAAATGCGCCACTCCTGGTTCTATATTCCTAACTGACAACACCTGAAATTAAACTCTATATTCATTGAATTAATTCCCGATGACTAGAATACAATTCACTGTTAGAGAGCAGTCAATGATTTCAATTACCGTTACACTGTCCTGATGGAGCCATGACGTAACCCTCTTCACAGTCACAATGATAAGAACCTGGGATGTTGATACAATGTCCTCTATGGCACAAATGAGCCTGAGCACATTCATTTATATCTGCAAAGCAAGAAATCAGGAAAGAGAAGATTATTTTTAATCAGTTATGCTGGCAATAATAATCTAAAGGATTTTTAAATTCACTGATGGGATGTGGGCATCACTGGCTAGGCTGTCACTCTCACTTCAGGCCTGGAATTCAACACTTCTGTCCATGTTTAAATCAAGGCTATAGTGAAGTCAGGGGCTGAGTGACCCTGGCAGAACTCAAACTGGGTGTCGGTGAGCAGGCAATTGCTGCTTGCTAGTCACTGTTGATGACACCTTCCATCGCTTTACTCAAGACCTTTGATAAGATCTCAAGTAAAAGTCCACGGGATACAAAGGCATGAAAAGTGAATGGGAGCAGGAGTTCTGCATGGTCAATGGCTGCAATGGAGATCCAGGATTTTCAGTTAATGCAAGAATGCTGGACCTGGAGGACCACAATCTTGCAAATAATTGGGAAGATGCACTTCGGAAGAGTGATGAACCTTTTCAGCAAATATTTGAATTAAATTAGCTTTATTGTCACATGAGTACAGTGAAACATTTACAATAACGACTTACAACACCATCTTGGGTACTAAGGTATCTAGGTACAGATTCCTAAATGAGAAAAATTTGAAAAGTACAGAAACAAGAAGTCCAGCACTAGCTACAAAAACATATAGGAATAAATCAGAAAAAAAAGTACAGGAGTATAAATATGACTGTAAGATTTATTGTTCACTGCTCTTCAAGCAGATTCAATATGGAAGTAGTAACTTAGAGTCAGGAAAGATAGAAATTGATGAAGGAGCAATACACCTGGTTTAATTTTCAGCAATGAATTCCAAAAATATTAACTTTTTGTCCCTTGCATTGTGACAGTAATAGGAGCAATGCACTGGTGATCCCATCAAATCACATCATTAGTATCAATATATTGACTTTATCACCAAAACAGCAGTGGCACATTTGTTTCCAATTTGCAGGAATCATTGCAGAATGGAAGATGATCATCAATGCATTAGCTATCTCTGTAGTTTCCCCACTGTTTAAGAAGGAGAAAGTGAGGTCTGCAGACGCTGGAGATCAGAGCTGAAAATGTGTTTGTACATTCTACCTGAGTCTGCGTGGGTTTCCTCCCACATTCCAGAGATGTGCAGGTTAGGTGAATTGGCCATGATAAATTGCCTATTGTGTTCAGAGATATGTAGGCTAGGTGCATTAGTCAGGTGAAATGTAGAATAATAGGATCGGGGAATGGATCTGGGTTCAGTACTTTTTGGAAGGTTGGTGTGGACTTGTTGAGCCAAATGGCCCGTTTCCACACCGTAAGGATTCTATTCTATATTTACTGAAAATC